>NC_045616.1:4826374-5165116 GCF_009829155.1 Mustela erminea
GCTCCTGGCCATTAGTGCTGTGTCTGACAGAGCCTGAGCCCCGACCTAGTGTCAGCCACCCAGAGAGCGGACTCTTTATCCAGTAGGTGACATCAGCCATTGCCCAAATCCATCATCTCTATCCATCCTTGGTATGCAGGCACCTGTCCCCAGACCTTTGCTGGAATCCATGCCAATGGTGGAACCTGTAGCACAATAGAGAAATCTTCCTTCCCCATGGCAAGAAAACTGGCTGTTGGGATGGGTGTACTACATTCAAAGTGGGAGCCAGTTGCATGGCCAATGAGACCACGCCCACTCCTGATGTCCACACTGATACCACACAAACATGTATTGTGACCCCCAGTCTGAGCATGTTCTCAAACAAGACCTCTCAGTTGCACCATCAGGATCCCGCATTGCAGGCCTGGTATGCCCGTAGGCCCAAATCCTAACCCTTGGTGGGATTTTCCAGGTGCTCAGACCCAGAACCTGTCTCTGGAATCCCTGTTGTGGGGCACTCCTAATATTGAAAACAGCACTCTTCCCTTCCCTTAAACAGCCAGCAAACTATGGGGAGCCTCCAGGATACTTAGAGAAGAAAAATCCCCAAGGACACAGGAGACCACACCTGCATTCTGAGGCCATCTGAGACACACAATCCAGATAAAAAAGCCTATGCTACCACCTTCCAGTCGCTAATTACAGTTCCTAACGAGGTGCCCCCCAGGTTTATGCATTGGGCCTGCGATCGCCTCTCAACTAAACTGAACCAGAATTTGTGTTTGCAGACTTCCCTCCCAAAACCATGGCTCACATGCCCTTCAGGATAGGGTCACTCGAGGTGCACCACAGGACTGTGTCTGGTATCCCCAAGTAAACTGTGCCCATCACAGTTGCCCAAACCTTACAAATTAAGAGAAATCTGCAAGGCCCCTGAGCCTACCCCAATATTGGCAACCGCTCTGGATGCAAATGCGCAGTCTGAAACAACTGATCCCTCCATCCAGGCAGACAGACACATCAATGGTACTGAGTCAGAAGATAGAACCTGACATGCCCTTGGACCTCATTAGAACCCTTGATTATGTTTTCAGACATCTGTCCTCAGGGGCGATTCTGGAATACCAATTTATGATACATTTGGTCCATGAGCCACACAACAGAACATCTCCTGTCCACAGAAGGAAACCTTGCTCTTTGACCTGTGTCAGACCCTCAGGATAGGAGTACCCTGCACGGCCCCTTAGCCACCAGCACATTCTAAGATCTCCCTGGTAGCAAACCAGCATTGTGACCCTTCTGAAAGAGATTCCATGTTAACTCATAGCCCTTGGTACATTGCCCCAAGCCACAGAATGAACCTGCCATGCTCCTCGGCTTCAATGGTCAGTGGAGGTGTGATCTCCAAGCATCCAAGTCCGAGAGCTCTGCTACCGGGAATTTCAACATGGAGGACACTGGAGTAAACAAACCAGACTCCACGTGTCCAGTAGAAGGAAATCTTGCTGTCTGGAGCATCTCATAAGCCTCAGTGTGGAAAACCTTCCATGGCGCTTGACACCACCCCTCCATCTGTCGGTCATCATAGACATTGCTCCAGTGTGAGCAAACATCTGACATCCTCCCTTAGTCAGGTGCTGGATATCTCGAATAAGCCTCTGCACATTGGAACTGCCTTCCCCTTGGCACTGAACTTAACTGTAGTTATGTTTACAATTCCATCCTCACCCTTATTGTCCCCAAGCCCTCTTAATAGGGTATTCTGGCGCCACAGCACAGCATTTTGCCTGCCCCATAGAAAGAACAAGTTCCTGGTGAGTCTTCCCAGATCCCCCACATGAGGTTCCACCTACATGGCCCTCAACAACACCCTAATATCATAAGCCACCATGGGCACTAAAGCTCTGTCTGACATAGCATGATCCACGACCTCTAGTCAGCCACCTAGACATTGGGCCCCATATCCTGCAGGTGGGACCTGCCATGGCCCAAAACCATCATCTCTGCTCAACCTGGGTATTCAGGCATCTGTCCCCAGAACTTAGCTCAAATCCCTGCTTATGGGTGAACCTGAAGCACAAGAGTACTCCTCCTAACCGATGGCAGGAAATCTGGCCTGTGAAATGGGTGTCCAACCCTCAGAGTGGGAACCAGCTGCATGGTCCTTGAGACCATGGTCACTCATGGGAGACACCCTGGGCAGAGAAAGGCATTGTGACCCTCAGCGGAAGCCTGCTTTCACAAAATACCCCTTGGTAGCTGCACCAGGAGTCAGCAGAGTGGGCCTACCAGGTTGCTAAGGCCAAATCCTCTCCCTCGTTGGTGTTTTCCAGGCACCCAGACCCAGAAACTGTCTCCAGAATCTCTATTTTTGGGTTCCCATGAGACTGAAAACAGCAGTCTTCCCTTCCCCTAGAGACTCAAAACTCTTGGGGGCTGGGCAGAATACCTAGAGATGAAGAATCTCCCATGGCCCCATAATGCCACCCCTATATTTTGTGACCGTCCTGGACACAGAATCCAGCCAAAATAGCCTGCACTACCGCCTCCATGACACCTTAATTTCAGTACACTATGAGCTGCCTTCAGGGCCTGCAGATCGGGTCTGTGATCACCTCGGCCCTCACCCTAACCTTACTTCAGATTTGTAGATTTCTGTCCCCAAAGCCCTGACCCACATGCCCTCCAGGATGGGGACTCTGGTGCAACACCAGATGATTGTGCCAACCCTCCCGAAGGAGTCTCTACACTTCACTGTTGACCAAACCCTGAATATTAAGAGCAAAGTAAATGCCCTGAGCCCATGTCAATTTCAAAGGACGCTCTGGACCGAAATGTATATTCTGACACACAGTGAGCACCTGCCTCCAGACAGACATCGAAGTCAAAGGCCCTGAGTCAGAAGATTGAACCTGATATGACCCTAGGACTTCATCAATACCCTATTTTAGATTTTCAAGGTCCATTTCCCAGAGGCCCATTCTCCAATACCAATTTATATTCCAACATGTGGTCCCTGAGCCACACTACAGAACCCCTCCTGTCCCCAGAAGGATACCTTGCTCTTGGTACCTTTGTCCAAGACTCAGTGTAGGAGAATCCTGCATGGCCCCTGAGCAGCCCGACATTCTAATATCTGCCTGAATCAAAACCAGCTTTGTGATCCAACAGCATGAAACTCCATGTCAATTCAAGCCTGAAGGAACTTTTCCCCAGATCCAAAAATCGAAACTGCCATGTTCCTCAGCTGCAATGGTCAATGGAGGTGTGCTTCCCACGCATCCATACGGGAGAGCTCTGCTACCCAAACTTTCCATATGGGGACCCTGGAGCAAACAAACCAGACTCCCCCTGTCCAGTAAAAGGAAGCCTTGCTGTTTGGAGCATCTCACAAGCCCCAGCTGGGAAATCCTCCATGGCATCGTGATGCCACCCCTCCATTGGTGGTCATCATAGACACAAAGTCCAGTGTGAGCAAGCATCTGACATCTGCCCTTACTCAGGTGCTGGTATCTCGAATCAGTCACTGCACACTCGAACTGCCTTCTGCTTGGCAATGAATTTAACTCTAGATTGTGTTTACAATTTTATCCTCACCCTCCTGGTAAGCAAGCCCTCTTGATAGGGAACTCTGGAGCCAAAACGCCGCATTCTGCCTACCCCACAACTGAAGACGTGCCTGGTGAGTCTGTCCAGAAACCCCACATGAGGATCCACCTGCATGGCCCTCGACAGCACCCTAATATCATAGGCTGCCATGGGCACTCAGGCTCTGTCTGACACAGCCTGAGCCTAGACCTCTAGGCAGACACACAGGCAGTTTGCCCCATATGCTGCAGGTGAGACCTGTTGTGGCCCAAAGCTGTCACATCTACCCAACCTTGATATTCAGAGATCTCTCCCCAGACTGTAGCTCAAATCCCTGCCTATGGGGGAACCTGAAGCACAGGAGTACTCCTCCTAACCGATGGCAGGAATCCTGGCTGTTTAGATGGGTGTCCAACCCTCAGAGTGGGAACCAGCTGCATGGCCCATGAGACCACGGCCACTCATGGGAGCCGCCCTGGGCACAAACAGGCATTGTGACCCTCAGCGTGAACCTGCTTTCAAACTAACCATCTTGGTATCTGGACCAGGAACACACAGGGCAGCCCTGCCAAGTCCCTAGGGTCAAATCCTCACCCTCGTTCATGTTTTCCAGGTTCCCAGACCCATAAGCTGTCTCTGGAATCCCTCTTTTGGGTGTCCTCTGAGACTGAAAACAGCAGTCTTCTGTTCCTCCAGAGACACTAAACTCTAGGGAGCTGGGCAGAATCCCCAGAGATGAAGAATCTCCCATGGGCCTATGAAAACTCCCCTACATTTTGCGACTCTCCTAGACACACAATCCAGAGAGAAAAGCCTGTGCTACCACCTCCATGACACCTTAATTTCAGTACACTATGAGGTGCACTCACGCCCTGCAGATTTGTCCTGGTTAGCCCTCACGCTAACCATAGTTTGCGTTTGCAGATTTCTGTCCCCAAAGCCCTGGCCCACGTGCCCTCCAGGATGGGGCCTCTGGTGCCACACTTGATGAGTGTGCCTACCCTCCCGTGCCCTTCACGGTTGCCAAAACCATAAATATTAGGAGCAAAGTACAAAGCCCCTGAGCCCAGCTCAATTTCGAAGAATGCTCTGGACCCAAGTGCATATTCTGACACACAATGAGCACCTTCATCCAGAAATCGAAGTAAAAGGCCCTGAGTCAGATTATTGAAACTAACATGCCTCTAGGACTTTATCAATACCCTAGCTTAGGTTTTCTGGCTCCTGTACCAAGAGGCCTGTTACCCAGTACCAACTTATATTCCAACATGTGGTCGCTGAGCCACACAACAGAACCCCTCCTGTCCCAAGAAGGACACCTTGCTCTTGGTAGCTGTGTCTAAGATTCAGTGCAGTAGAATTCTGCATGGCCCCGTGACCACCCCAACATTCTAACGTCTCCCTGGATAACAACCAGCATTGTGACCAAACAGCATGAAACTCCATGTCAACTCAGGCCTCTTGGAACTTCGCCTTAGAGTCACCAGATCAAACCTGCCATGTTCCTCAGCTGCAATGGTCAATGCAGTTGTGCTTTCAGGCATCCATGAGGGAGAGCTCTGCTACACAAACTTTCCATATTGGGGACCCTGGAGCAAACAAACCAGACTCCACCTGTCCAGTAGAAGTAAACTTTGTTGTTTGGAGCATCTCACAAGTCACAGAGTGGGAAATCCTCCATGGCCTCATGACGTCAACCTTCCATTTGGCAGTCATCATAGACACAAACTCCAGTGTGAGAAAACATCTGCTATCCACCCTTACTCTTGTGCTGGATATCTCGTATAAGCTGCTGCACACTGGAAATGCCTTCTGCTTGTCACTACATTTAACCAGAGCTTGTGTTTACAATTCCATCCTCACCCTCCCTTTGTGCATGCCCTCTTGATAAGGAATTCTTGAGACACAACAAAGCATTCTGCCTGCCCCAAGAAAGAGGAAATGTCTGGTGAGTCTGCCCAGAAACCCCACATGAGGGTCCACCAGCATGGCCCTCGATGGGACCTTAATATCTTAGGACACCATGGGCACTCAGGCTCTGTCTGACACAGCCCGAGCTACGACCTCTAGTCAGCCACACAGACAGTGGGCCCCATATCCTGCAGGTGGGAACTTCCATGGCCCAAAGCCATCACATCTACTCAACCTGGATATTCAGGCATCTCTCCCCAGACCATAGCTAATCCCTGCCTATGGGGGAAGTGAAGCACAGGAGTACTCCTCCTTCCCAATGGCAAGACACCTGGCTGTTGAGATGGGTGTCCAACCCTCAGAGTGGGAACCAGCTGCATGGCCCATGAGACCACGGTCACTCATGGGAGACGCCCTGGGCACAAACAGGCGTTGTGACCCTCAACATGATCCTGCTTTCAAACAAACACCCTCTGTAGCTGGACCAGGAGCCTGCAGAAAAGGTCTGCCAGGTCCCTAGCCAAAGACTAACCCCAGTTCGTGTTTTCCAGGAGCCCAGACCCAGAACCTGTCTCTGGAATCCCTTTTTTGGGTGTCCCCTGAGACTGAAAACTGCAGTCTTCCCTTCCCCCAGAGACACCAAACTCTTGGGAGCTGGGTAGAATCCCCAGAGACAAAGAATCTCCCATGGCCCCATGAAGACTCCCATACATTTTGAGACCGTCCAGGACACACAATCCAAACAGAAAAGCCTGTGCTACCGCGTCCATGACTCCTTAATTTCAGTACACTATGAACTGTACTCAGGGCCTGCAGATCAGGCCTGTGATCACCTCGGCCCTCACCCTAACCCTAGTTTGCATTTGCAGATTTCTGTTCCCAAAGCCCAGGCCCACATGCCCTCCAGGATGGAGTCTCTGGAGCCACACCAGGCAAGTGTGCGTACCTTACCAAGGAAACTCTGCCTTTCACTGTTGCCCAAACCCTGAAGATTAGGAGCAAAGTACAAAGACCCTGAGCCCACCTCAATTCAAAGGAAAACTCTGGACCCAAATGCACATTCTGACACACAATGAGGACCTGCCTCCAGGAAGACATCCAAGTCAAAGGCCCTGAGTCAGAAGATTGACCCTGACATACCTCTAGGACTTCATATATACCAGAGCTTAGATTTTCAGGTGCCTATCCCCAGGGGTCTGTTACCCAATACCAACTTATATTCCAACATGTGGTCCCTGAGCCACAAAACAGAACTCCTCCTGTCCCCAGAAGGATAGGTTGCTTTTGGTAGCTGTGTTCAATACTCAGTGTAGGAGAATCCTGCATGGGCCCCTGACCACCCCAACATTATAATGTCTCCCTGGATACAAACGAGCAGTGTGATCCAACAGAATGAATCTCATTGCCAACACAGGCCTCTTGGAACTTCACCCCAGAAGCACCAGTTCGAACCTGCCATGTTCCTCAGCTGCAATGGTCAATGGAGTTGTGCTTTCCTGGCATCCAGGTGAGATTGCTCTGCTATCAAAATTTTCCATATGGGGGACCCTGGAGCAAACAAACCTGACACCCCCTGCCCAGGAGAAGGAAACCTTTCTGTTTGGAACATCTCTCATGACCCAGTTTTGGAAATCCTACAAGGCTTCAGGACACCACCCCACCATTTGTTGGTCATCATAGACACAAACTCCAGTGTGAGCAAGCATCTGACATCCGCCCTTAGTCAGGTGCTGGATATCTCGAATCAGCCACTGCACACTGAAACTGCCTATCGCTTGCCACTGAATTTAATCATAGCTTGTGTTTACAATTCCATCTTCACCCTTCTGGTCCCTAAACCCTCTTGATAGGGAATTCTGGAGCCACAATGCAGTATTCTTCCTACCCCACAGAAAGAAGTCCTGCCTGGTGATTCTGCCTAGAAACCCCACATGAGGATCCACGAGCATGTCACTCAACGGCACACTAATATAATAGGCTGCCATGGGCATTCAGACTCTGTCTGACACAGCCTGAGCCACGACCTACATACAGCCATGCAGACAGTGGTCCCCATATTCTGTAGGTGGGAAGTTCGTGGCCCAAATCCATCATCTCTACTTAACCTGGGTATTCAGTCATCTTTCCCCAGATCATAGCTCAAATCCCTGCATAGAGGGGAACCTGAAAGACTAGAGTATTCCTTTTTCCCAATGGGAGGAAACCTGGCTGTTGAGATGGGTGGCCAACCCTCAGAGTGGGAACCAGCTGCATGGCCCATGAGAACATGGTCACTCATGGGAACCACCTTGGGCACAAAAAGCCATTTTGACTCTCAGCATGAGCCTTCTTTCAAACAAACCCCCTCGGTATCTTGACCAGTAGCGTGCAGAGAGGACCTGCCAGGTTCCTAGGTCCAAATAAATCCTCACCCTCTTTCATGTTTTCCAGGCACCCAGACCCAGGATCTGTATATGGAATCCCTCTTGTGGTGGTCCCCTGAGATGGAAAACAGCAGTCTTCCCTTCCCCCAGAGACACCAAACTTTAGGGAGCTGGGCAGAATCCCCAGAGACAAAGAATCTCCAATGACCCCATGAAGACATTCCTCCATTTTGAGGCCGTCCTGGACATACAATCCAAACAGAAAAGCCTGTGCTACCGCATCTATGACACCTTAATTTCAGTACACTATGAGCTGCCCTCAGGCCCTGCAGATCGGGCCTGTGATCACCTCGGCCATCACCCTAACCCTAGTTCCCATTTGCAGATTTGTCCCTAAACCCCTGGTCCAGAAGCCCTCCAGGATGGGGCCTCTGGAGTCAAACCGGACGACTGTGCCTACCCTCCTGAAGGAAACTCTGCCCGGCACAGTTGCCCAAACCCTGAAGATTAGGAGCAATGTACAAAATCCGTGAGCACACCTCAATTCCGAGGAAAACCCCATCCAATGTGCATTCTGACACACAATGAGCCCCTGCCTTCAGGCAAACATCCAAGTCAAAGGCCCTAAGTCAGAAGATGGAACCTGACATGCCCCTAGGACTTCATCAATACCCTAGTTTAGATTCTCAGGCGCTTGTCCCCAGAGGCCTGTTCTCCAATACCAACTTATATTCCAAAATGTGGTCCCTGAGACACACAACAGAAACCCTCCTGTCCCAGAAGGATACCTTGCTCTTGGTAGCTGTGTCCAAGACTCAGTGTAGGAGAATCCTGCATGGACCCTCACCACCCTAACATTCTAATGTCTCCCTGGATACAAACCAGCATTGTGATACAACAGCATGAAACACCATGTCAACTCAGGCCGCATCGAACTTCGCCCAAGTGTCACCAGTTTGAAAACATCATGTTCCCCGTCTGCAGTGATCAATGGAGTTGCGCTTTTTAGGCATCCATGTGGGAGAGCTCTGCACCCAAACTTTCCATATGCAGGACACTAGAGAAAACAAACCAGACTTCAAATGTCCAGTAGAAGGAAACCTTGCTATCCGGAGCATCTCACAAGCCCCAGGGTGGGAAATCTTTCATGGCCTCGTGATGCCACGCCTCCATTTCACGGTCATCATAGACACAAACTCCAGTGTGAGCAAGAATCTGACATCTGCCCTTACTCGGGTGCTGGATACCTCGCATCACCCGCTGCACATAGGAACTGCCTTCTGCTTCACACTGAATTGAACCGTAGGTTGTGTTGACAATTCCATCCTCACTCTCCTCATCCCCAAAACTTCATGATAGGGAATTTTGGAGCCACAATGCAGCATTCTTCCTACCCCACCGAAAGAAGACTTGCCTGTTGAGTCTACCTGAAATCCCACTTGAGGATCCACCTGCCTGTTCATCGACGGCACCTTAATATCTTAGGCCATCATGGGCACTGAGGTCTGTCTCACACAGCCTGAGCCAAAACCTCCAGACAGCCATGCAGACAGTGGGCCCCATATCCTGCAGGTGGGATCTGCCATAGCCCCAAGCCATCATCTCTACTCAACATGGTTATTCAGGCATCTTTCCCACACCGTAGCTCAAATCCTTGCCTATTGGGGAACCTGAAGCACTAGAGTACTCCTTATTCCCAATGGCAGGAAACCTGGCTGTTGAGATGGGTGTCCAACCCTCAGAAGGGGAACCAGCTGCATGGCCTATAAGACCACGGTCACTCATGGGAGATTCCCTGGGGAAAAACAGGCATTGTGACCCTCAGCGTGAGCCTGCTTTCAAACAAACCCCTCGGAACCTGGACCAGGAACCTGCAGAGCTGGCCTGCAGGTCCCTAGGGTCAAATGCTCACCATCATTTGTGTTTTCCTGTCGCCCAGACCAAGAACCTGTGTCTAATCCCTCTTTTGGGAGTCCCCTGAGATGGAAAACAGCAGTCTTCCCTTCTCTCAGAGACACCAAACACTTGGGACCTGGGTAGAATCCCCAGAGACGATGAATCTCCCATGGCCTAATGAAGCCACCCCGACCTTTTGCAACTGTCCTGGTCATACAATCCTGACAGAAAAGATGCTCCTTCCACCTCCATGACACCTTAAGGCCTGAGGGCCTGCAGATCGGGCCTGTGATCACCTTGAACCCCACCCTTACCCTAGTACGCATTTGCAGATTTCTGTCCCCAAAGCCCTGACCCACATGCTCTCCAGGATGGGGCCTCTGTACCAACACCGGACAAGTGTGCCTACCATGCTGAATGAATCTGTAACCTCCACTGTTGCAGCAACCCTGAAGATTAAGAGCAAAGTACATAGCCCCTGTGTCCATGTCAATTTGGAAGGATGCTCTGGACTCAGATGTGCATTATGACACACCATGAGCACCTGCCTTCAAGCAGACATCCAAGTCAAAGACCTTGAGTCATAAGATTGAACGCAACATGCCCCTGGGACTTCATCGATAACCTGGCTTAGATTTTCAGGCTCCTGTACCCAGAGGCCTGTTCTCCAATGCCAACTTACATGCCAACGTGTGGTCCCTGAGCCACAAAACAGAATCTCTCCAGTTCCCAGAAGGATACCTTGCCCTTGGTAGCTTTGTCCAAGACTCAGTGTAGAAGAATCCTGCATGGCCCCTGAGCACCCCAACATTCTAACATCTGCCTGGATAAAAACCAGCTTCGTGATCCAACAGCATGAAACTCCATGTCACTTCAAGCCAGAAGGAACTTTTCCCCAGAGCCAACAGATCGAACCTGCCATGTTCCTCAGCTGCAACAGTCAATGGAGGTGTGCTTTCCAGACATCCATGTGGGAGAGCTCTGCTACCCAAACTTTTCATATGGGGGACCTTGGAGCAAACAAACCAGTCTCTCCCTGTCCAGTAGAAGGAACCCTTGATGTTTGGAATATCTCACAAACCCCACTGTGGGAAATCCTCCATGGTCGCAAGACGCCACCCCTCCATTTGTTGGTCATCATAGACACAAACTCCAGTATGAGCAAACATCTGACATCTGCCCTTACTCAGGTGCTGGACATTTCGAATCAGCCACTGCACACTGGAACTGCCTTCCGCTTGGCACTGAATTTAACCATAGCTTGTGTTTACCATTCCAGCCTCACCCTTCTGGCCCCCAATCCTTCTTGTTATGGAATTCTGGGGTCACAACGCATTTTTCTGCCTACCCCACAGAAAGATGTGCTTGCTGAGTCTTCCCAGAAACCCCACATGAGGATCCACCTGCATGGCCCTCGACAGCACCCTAATATCATAGGCCAACATGGCACTCTGGCTCTGTATGACACAGCTTGAGTCACTACCTGCAGTCAGGCACACGGACAGTGGGCCCCATAAACTGCTGGTGGGTCCTGCCTTGGCCTGAAGCCATCACATCTATTCAACCTGAATATTCAGGCATCTCTCCCCAGACTGTAGCTCAAATCCCTGCCTATGGGGGAACCTGATGCACAAGAGTACTCCTCCTTCCCGATGGCAGGAAACCTGGCTGTTGAGATGGGTGTCCAGCCCTCAGAGTGGGAACCAGCTGCATGGCCCATGAGACCACTGCCAATCATGGGAGCCGCCCTGGGAACAAATAAGCATTGTGACCCTCAGCATGATCCTGCTTTCAAACAAACCCCCTCAGTAGCTGGAACAGGAGCCCACAGAGTGGACCTGCCAGCTCCCTATGGGCCAAATCCTCACCCTCATTTGTGTTTGCCAGGCGCCCACATATAGAATTTATCTCTGGAATCCCTGTTTTCGGGGGTCCTCTGAGATGGAAAACCGCAGTCTTCCCTTACCCCAGAGACAACAAACTCTCGGGAGCTGGGCAGAATCCCCAGAAATGAAGAATCTCCTATGGCCCCATGAAGCCAACCCTGCTTTTTGCGACCATCCTGGACACAGTCCAGATAGAAAAGCCTGTGCTATTGCTTCCATGACACCTTAATTTCAGTACACATGAGCTGCCGTCAGGGCCTGTAGATCGGGCCTGTGATCACCTCGGCCCTCACCCTAACACTAGTTCGTGTTTGCAGATTTCTGTCCCAAAGCCCTGGCCCACATGCCCTCCAGGATGGGGCCTCTGGAGCTACACCAGACGACTATGCCTAACCTCCCAAAGGAAACTCTGCCCTTCACTGTTGCCCAAATCCTGAAGATTAGGAGCAATGTAAAAAACCCCTGAGCCCACCACAATTATGATGAAAACTCTGGACCAAAATGTGCATTCTGGCACACCATAAGCACTTGCCTCCAGGCAGACATCCATGTCAAAGGCCCTGAGTCAGAAAATTGAACCTGACATGCCCATAGGACTTCATTGATCCCATAGATTAGATTTTCAGGCTCCTGTCTCCAGAGGCCTTTTCTCTAATAACAACTTAAATTCCAACATGTGGTCCGTGAGCCACACAACAGAATCCCTCCTGTCCCCAGTAGGATAGCTTGCTCTTGGTAGCTATGTCCAAGACTCAGTGTAGGAGAATCCTGCATGGCCCATGACCACCCCAACATTCTAACGTCTCCCTGGATACAAACCATCATTATGATCCAACAGCATGAAACTCCATGTCAACTCAGGCCGCTTGGAACTTTGCCCCAGAGTCACCAGAACGAACCTGCCATGTTCCTCAGCTGCAATGGTCAATGGAGGTGTGCTTTCCAGGCATCCATTTTGGAGAGCTCTGCTACCCAAACTTTCCATATGGGGACCCTGGAGGAAACAAACCAAGCAGATTCACCCTGTCCAGTACAAGGAAACCTTGCTGTTTGGAGCATCTCACAAGCCCCAGCATGGGAAATCCTCCATGGCCTCGTGACGCCACCCCTCCATTTGTCGGTCATCATAGACACAAAATCCATTGTGAGCAAGCATCTGACATCTGCCCTTACTCAGGTGCTGGTATCTCGAATCAGCTGGTGCACACTGGCTGCCTTCCACTAGGCACTGAATTTAACCATAGCTTGTGATAACAATTCTATCCTCACCTTCATCGTCACCAAGCACTCTGGACAGGGAATTCTGGACTGAAAACAAAGCATTCTGCCTACCCCACAACTGAAGACATGCCTGGTGAGTCTGCCCAGAAACCCCTCATGAGTATCCACCTGCATCGCCCTTGAAGGCACCCTAATATCATAGGCTGCCATGGGCACTCAGGCTCTGTCTGACACAGCCTGAGACATGACCTCCAGACAGTCACACAGACAGTGGGCCCCATATCCTACAGGTGGGACCTACGATGGCCCAAAGCAGTCAGCTCTACTCAACATGAGTATTCAGGCATCTGTTCCCAGACTGAAGATCAAATACCTGCCTAAGGGGGAACCTGAAGCACAAGAGTACTCCTCCTTCCCGAAAGCAGGAAACCTGGCTCTTGAGATGGGTGTCCAACCCTCAGAGTGGGAACAAGCTGCATTGCCCATTAGACCACAGCCACTCATGGGAGCCGTCTTGGGCCCAAACATGCATTGTGACCCTCAGCATGAACCTGCTTTCAACAAAACCCCTCCGTAGCTGGACCAGGAGCCCGCCAAGTGGGCCTGCCATGTCCCAAGGGCCAAATTCTCACCCTTTTTTGTGATTTCCTGAAGCCAATACCAAGAACCTGCCTTTGGGTTCCCTCTTTTGGGAGTCCCCTGAGACGGAAAACAGCAGTCTTCCCTTCCCCCAGAGACACCAAACTCTTGGGAGCTGGGCAGTATCCCTAGAGACGAAGAATATCCCATGGACCCATGAAGACTCCCCTATGTTTTGTGGCCATCCTGGACACACATTCAGAAAAAAAAAAAAAATGCCTGTGCTACCGCCTCCATGACATCTTAATTTCAGTACACTATGAGCTGCAATCACGGCCTGCAGATTGGGCCTATGATCACCTCGCCCCTCACCCTAACCCAGGTTCGCATTTGCAGATTTCTGTTCCCAAAGCCCTGGCCCAAATGCCCTCCAGGATGGGGCCTCTGGTGCCACAATGACGAGTGAACTTACCCTCCCAAAGGATATTCTGCCCTTCTCTGTTGCACAAACCGTGAAGATTAGGAGCAAAGTACAAAGCCCTTGAGCTGACCTCAATTTCAAAGAACGCTCTGGAACCAAATGCACGCTCTGACACACAATGAGCACCTGTCTCCAGGCAGACATACAAGTCAAAGGCCTTGAGTCAGAAGATTGAACATGACATGCCTCTAGGACATCATCGGATACCCTAGTTTATGTTTTCAGGCGCCTGTCCCCAGAGGCCTATTCTCCAATACCAACTTATATTCCAACATGTGGTCTCTGAGCCACACAATAGAACCAAACCTGTCCCCAGAAGAATACCTTGCTCTTGGTAGCTGTGTCCAAGACACAGTGTAGGAGAATCCTGCATGGACCCCTTACTACACCAACATTCTAACGTCTCCATGGTTACCAACCAGCAATGTGATCCAACAGTATGAAACTCCATGCCAATTCAGGCCGCTTGGAACTTCGCTCCAGAGCCACCATATTGAACCTGCCATGTTCCTCAGCTGCAATGATCAATGTAGTTGTGCTTTCCAGGCAACCATACAGGAGAGCTCTGCTACCCTAACTTTCCATATGAGGGACTCTGGAGCAAACAAACCAGACTCCCCATGTCCAGTAAAAGGAAAACTTGTTTGGAGCATCTTCCAAGCCCCAGTGTCGGAAATCCTCTATGGCCTCATGATGCCACCCCTCCATGTGGCGGTCATCAGAGACACAAACTCCAGTGTGAGCAAACATCTGACATCTTCCCTTACTCAGGTACAGGATATCTCGAATAAGCCACTGCACCCTGGAACTGCCTTCCGCTTGGCACTGAATAACTGTAGCTTGTGTTTACAATTCCATCCTCACCCTCCTGGTCACCAAACCCTCTTCATATGGATTTCTGGAGCCATGACACAGAATTTGCCTGTCCATCAGAAAGAAGTGCCTGTTGAGTCTGCCCAGATACCCTACATGAGGATCCACCAGCATGGCCCTTGACGGCACCCTAGTATCATAGGTCGCCATGGGCACTCAGGCTCTGTCTGACACAGCCTGAGCTACGACTTCCAGTCAGCCATGCAGACAGTGGGCACAATATCCAGCAGGTGGGACCTGCCATGTCCCGAAGCCGTCACCTCTACTCAACCTGGATATTCAGGCATCTCTCCCCAGACCATAGTTCAAATCCCTGCCTATGGGGGAACCTGAAGCATAGGAGTATTCCTCCTTCCCAATGGCAGGAACCCTGGCTGTTGAGATGGGTGTCCAACCCTCAGAGTGGGAACCAGCTGCATGGCCCATGAGACTACAGTCACACATGGGAGCCTCCCTGGGTACAAACAGGCATTGTGACCCTCAACATGAGCCTGCTTTCAAACAAACCCCCTTGGTAGCTGGACCAGGAGTCCACAGAACAGGACTGTTATGTCCCTAGGGCCATATCCTCACCTGCGTTTGTATTTTCCAGTTGTCCACACGCAGAACCTGTCTCTGGAATCCCTCTTTTGGAGTCTCCTGAGACGGAAAACAGCAGTCTTCCCTTTCTCCAGAGACACAAACTCTTGGTATCTGGGCAAAATCCCCAGAGACGGAGAATCTCCCATGGCACCATGAAGACTACCCTACATTTTGCGACAGTCCTAGACACACAATCCAGACAGAAAAGCCTGCCCTACCGCCTGCATGACATCTTAATTTCAGTACTCCATGAGCTGTCCACAGGCCCTGCAGATCGGGCCTGTAATCACCATGTCCCTTACCCTAACCCTAGTTTGCTTTTGCAGATTTCAGTACTCAAAGCACTGGCCCACATGCACTCCAGGATGCAACCTCTGGTGCCACACCAGATGACTGTCCCTACATTCCCAAAGGAAATTCTGCCCTTCACGGTTGCCCAAAACCTGAAGATTAGGAGCAAAGTACAAAGCCCCTGAGCCCAGCTCAATTTTGAAGAACGCCCTGGCCTTAATACACATTCTGACACACAATGAGCACCTGCCTCCAGGCAGACATCCAAGTCAAAGGCCCTGAGTCAGAAGATTGAAACTGACATGCCTCTAGGACTTCACCGATACCCTAGCTTTGGTTTTCAGGCTCCTGTACCCAGGGGCCCGTTCTCCAATACCAACTTATATTCCAACATATGGTCCCTGTGCCACACTACAGAACCCCTCCTGTCCCCAGAAGCATTCCTTGCTCTTGGTAGCTGTGTCCAAGACTCAGTGTAGGAAAAACATGCATGGCCCCTTGACCACCCCAACATTCTAACATCTCCCTGGATAACACCCAGCATTGTGATTCAACAGCATGAAACTCCATGTCAACTCAGGCCGCTTGGAACTTCGCCCCAGAGACACCAGATAGACTCTGTCATGTCCCTCAGCTACAATGGTAAATCGAGTTGTGCTTTCCAGGCATCCATGAGGGAGAGCTCTGCTACCCAAAGTTTCCATATGGGGGACCCTGGAGCAAACAAACCAGACTCCCCCTGTCCAATAGAAGGAAATCTTGCTGTTTGGAGCATCTCAAAAGCCCCAGGGTGGGAAATCCTCCATGGCCTCATGACGCTCCCCCTCCAATTGGCAGTCATCATAGACAAAGACTCCAGTGTGAGCAAACATCTGACATCTGCCCTTATTCAGGTGCTGGGTATCTAGAATAAGCCGATGCACATTGGAACTTCCTTCCACTTTGCACTGAAATGAACCATAGCTTGTGTTTACAATTCCATCCTCATCCCCCTTGTCATCAAGCCCTCTTGATAGGGAATTCTTGAGCCACAAAACAGCATTCTGCCTGCCCCACAGAAGAAGAAGTGCCTGGTGAGTCTGCACAGAAAACCCACATGAAGATCTACCTGCATGGCCCTCGATGGCACCCTAATATCATAGGCTGCCATGGACACTGAGGCTCTGTCTGACACAGCCTGAGCCACGACCTCCAGACAGCCACTTAGACAGTGGACCCCATATCCTCCAGGAGGGACCTGCCGTGGAACGAAGCCATCACATCCACTCAACCTGGATATTCAGGCATCTCTCCCCAGACCGTAGTTCAAATCCCTGCCTATGGGGGAACCTTAAGCCCAGGTGTACTCCTCCTTCCCAATGGCATGAAACCGGGCTGATGAGATGGATGTTCAACCCTCAGAGTGGAAGCAGCTGCATGGGCAATAAGACCACGGTCACTCATGAGAGTGGCCCTGGACACAATCTTTGTGACCTTCAGCATGAGCCTGCTTTCAAAAAAAAAAAAAAAAACCCTCAGTAGCTGGGCCAGGAGCCCGCAGAGTAGGCCTCCCAGCTTCTTAGGGCCAAATCCTCACAGTTTTTGTTTTTTCCAGGCTCCCACCCAGAACCTGTGTCTGGTATCCCTCTTTTGGGGGTCCTCTTAGACAGAAAACAGCAATCTTCCCTTCCTCCAGAGAAACCAAACTCTTGTGATCCAAGCAGAATCCCCAGAGATGAGGAATCTCCCAGGACCCCATGATCCACCCCCACATTTTGCGACCATCCTGGACACACAATCCAGACAGACAAGCCTGCGTTACTGCCTCCATGACACCTTAATTTCAGTACAATATGAGCTGCAGTCAGGGACTGCAGATAGGGCCTGTGATTACCTCGGCCCTCACCGTAACCCTAGTTCACGTTTGCAGATTTCTGTCCCCAAAACCCTGGCGCATATGCCCTCCAGGATAGGGTCTCTGGAGCCACACAGTACAACTGTGCATACGCACCCGAAGGAAACTCTGCCCTTCACTGTTGCCCAAACACTGAAGATTAGGGTACAAAGCTCCTGAGCCCACCTCCATTTTGAAGAACATTCTGGACCCAAGTGTGCATTCTGACACACAATGAGCACATGACTCCAAACAGACATTCAAGTCAAAGGCTCTGAGTCAGAAGATTAAACCTGACATTCCTCTAGGACTTCCTCGATACCCTATCTTAGATTTTCAGGTGCCAGTCCACAGGGGCCTGTTTCCCAATGCCAATTTATATTCCAATATGTGGTCCCTGAGCCACACTACAGAACCCCTCCTGTCCTCAGTAGGTTACCTTGCTCTTGGTAGCTGTGTCCCAAATACAGTGTGGGAGAATCCTGCATGGCCCTCTGACCAATCAACATTCTAATTTCTCCATGTATACCATCCAGCATTGTGATCCAACAGCATGAAACTCCATGTCAATTCAAGCCAGAAGGAACTTTTCCCCAGAGCCACCAGATCGAATCTGCCATGTTACTCAGCTGAAATGGACCATGGAATTGTGCTTTCCAGGCATCCATCCAGGCGAATTCTACTACCTAACTTATCACATGGGGGACCCTGGAGCAAAAAAACCAGACTCCACCTGTCCAGTAGAAGGAAACCTTGTTGCTTGAAGCATCTCACAAGCGCCAGCATTGGAAATCCTCTTGACGCCACCTCTCCATTTGTCGGTCGTCACAGACACAGACTCAAGTATGAGCAAGCATCTGACATCCGCTGGATATCTCACAGAATCCGCTGCAGATGGGGACAGCCTTCCACTTGGCACTGAATTTAACCGTAGCTTATATTTACAATTCCATTCTCACACTACTGGTCCCCAAGCCCTCTGGATAGGGAATTCTAGAGTCACAACACAGTATTCTGCCTTCCCCATAGAAAGAAGGAGTGCCTGGTGAGTCTGTCCAGAAAACCCACATGAGGATCAATCAGAGAGGCCCCCGAGGGAACCCCAATTTATAGGCCTCTCGTATGGTGTCTGTCAGAGCCTGACCCGTGACCTAGTGTCAGCAACACAGAGAGCAGGACCTGTATCTAGCATGTGGGACTGAACATGGCCTTACTCCATCATCTCTACTCATCCTTGGTATTCAGGAATCTGTCCCCAGACCATTGATGGAATCCCTGACAATGGGGGAACCTGAAACACAACAGAGGACTCCACCTTTTCCATGCCAAGAATCCTAACTGTTGGGATGGATGTCCAACTCTCAGAGTTGGAGCCAGCTGCATGGCCAATGAGACCACAACCACACATGAAGACCTCCTAGGGCCCAAACAGGCATTGTGACCCTCAGCCTGAGCATGCTTTCAAACAAGCCCTCTCAGTTGCACCACCAGGATCCCGCATTGTATGTCAGGGACGCTCTTAGGCCCATATCCTAACCCTTGGTGGGATATTCCAAGCATTCAGACCCAGAGCCCGTCTCTGGAATCCCTGTTTTGGGGCACCCCTAAGATGGAAAACAGCACTCTTCCCTTCCCCGAAAAACCCACCAAACTATTGGGAGACGCCAGGATCCTTAGAGAGTAAAATCTCCCATGGACTCATGGGATCACACCTGCATTCCGAGGCCATTCTGAACACACAATCCAGATAGAAAAGCCTGTGCTACTACATTCGAGTCACCCTAATTACAGTTCCTGATGAGCTGCCCTCCAGGTCTATGCATTGGGACTGTGATCACCTCGCCATTATCCCTAACCCAAGTTTGTGTTTGCAGACTTCTCTCCATAACCATGGCTCACATGCCCTCCAGGGTGGGGTCTTAAATTACACCACAGCACTGTGTGTGCCATCCCCTAGAAATTGTACACGTCAAAGTTTTTCAACACTCCGGATTAGGAGAAACCTGCAAATCCCCTGAGAACACCCAAATATTGGAGCACACTCTGGATGCAAATGCACAGTCTGAAACACTCTGATTACCTACATCTAGGCAGACACCCAAGTCAACTGTTCTGAGTCTGAAGATTGAACCTGACATACCAAAGGACTTCATTGGAACCCTAGATTAGGTTTTCAGGCATCTGTCCTCAGAGGCCTGTTCTGGAATATGAAATTATGATACAACATGAGTTCCCTCAGCCACACAAAACTATATCTCCTGTCCCCAGAAGGGGGCACAGCACTTCCACCTGTGTTAAACGATCAGGGTTGGAGAATCCTGCATGGCACCTTAGCTACCAGCACATTCTAAGATCTTCCTGGTAATAAACCAGCATTGTGACCCATCTGCAAGAGATTCAATGTCAACTCAAGGCCTTGGTACTTCGCCCCAGCGTCATCGGAAAGTAACTGCCATATTCCTCAGTTGCAATGGTCATTCGGGGTGTGCTTTCCAGGCATCCATGTGGAAGAGCTCTGCTATCCATACTTTCCACGTGGGGGACTCTGGAGCAAACAAACCAGATTCCACCTGTCAGTAGAAAAAACAACCTTGCTGTTTGGAGCATCTCACAAGCATCAGCGTGGGGAATCCTCCATGGCCTCTTGACATCAATTCTCCATTTGTCAGTCATCATAGACACAACCTCCACTGTGAGCAAATATCATTAATCCGCCCTTATTCAGGTGCTGGATATCTCGTTCGTTGGCCATCATAGATACAAACTCCAGCGTGAGCAGACATCTGACCTCATCCATACTCAGGCGCTGGAGATCTCGAAAAAAACCGCTGCACATTGGAACAGCAATGTGCTCGGCACTGAGATTAAATGTAGCTTGTCTATTCAGACTTCTGTCCTCACACTCCTAACCTGGAAGGTCTCTATATTGGGAATTTGGGAACCACAATGCAGCCTTCTGCCTGCCCACCAGAAAGAAGATGTGCCCTATGGGTCTGTGCAGAAAATCAACCTGACAATCCATCTCCACGGCCCTCTATGGTACCACAATATAATAGGCCACCCTGTGCACTAATGCTCTGTCTGACACATCCCGAGCCCTAACCACCTGGCAGCCACACAGATCGTGGGCCCCATATCCTATAGGTGTGACCTGCTTTGACCTGAGTCTTTCATCCCGAACCAACCTGTGTATTCAGGTACATGTTCCAGAGCATAGCTCAAATTCCTGCCCATGTGGGACCCTGAAACACAAAAGAGTACTCCTCCTTCCTCATGGCAGGAAAATTTATGTTGAGATGGTTGCCCAACCCTCATATTGGGATCCAGGTGCATGGAACAAGAAACAGCGCCCACTCAGGATGGGGAGCTGGGCACAAACAGGCATTGTGACCCTCACCCTGAGACCCATTTACAACAAGCCCCCATGTGAGCTGGACCGGGACACCACAGAGCAGGCCTGTCAGGGCCCTAGGCCCAAATCTTAAGCCTTGGTGGGGTTACCCAGCAGCAGGACCCATAACCCATCTCTGGAATCCATGTATTGACAGGAACAATGACACGGTAAAACATGGTCTCCCCTTCCGCAGTAAGACACCAAACTCTTGGGTGCCGGACAGAAACCCCAAATAGGAAGAAACTCCCATAGGCACATGAGGACACCCATCCATTCCGTGGCCATCCTAGACACAATCCAGACAGAAAAGCCTGTGTTCCTGCCTCCCAGCCATCCGAATTTCAAATCCGAGGAGCTGTCCTCAGGATCTGCATATTGGGCCTGCCATCACCCCGCCCCTAACTCATACCTGATTTTGTGTCTGAAGATTTTGGTCCCAGAGCCCTGAACCATATGCCCTCCAGGATGGGGCCTCCAGAACCACAGCACATCACTGGGCCTGCTCTCTGGAGGAAACTATGCCCGTCTCAGTTGCCCAAACCCTCCACATTAGGAGAAAACTGGAAGGCCTCTAAGCCCACCCCAATTTCATAGGCTGCTCTGGAAAAAATGCACTGTCTGACACAGCCTCACCACATACTTCCAGGAAGACACGCAGGTCAATGGCCCTGAGTCTGAAGATTGAATCTGTCATGCTCCTAGGACCTCATCAGAACCCTAGCTTAGGTTTTCAGGCCTCTGTACCCAGAGGCCTGTTCTGGAAAACCGATACATGGTCCAACCTGTGGTCCGTGAGCCATACAAGAGAACTGCTCCTGTGCCGAGAAGGAAACCTAGCTCCAGGGAACTGGGTATAACCCTTAGGATAGGAGAATCCAGCATGGCCCCAGGGCCACTGCCACATTCTAAGGTCTCCCTGGAGGTCAAGCAGCATTGGGACCCATTAGACTGAGAACTTCCGTCAACTCAGATCACTTGGAACTTGGAACAAGAGACAGCGGATCAAGTCTTCTCTGTTCCTCGGCTGTAATGGTAACGTGAGATGGGCTTCCCAGGCCTCCATTCAGAGACCTGTGCTATCTAATCTTCCATATGGGGGAACCTGGAGCCCTCTAAGCAGACTTCCCCTGTCCCATAGTAGGACACCTTGCTGTTTGGAGCAGCTCACAAGCTCCAGCTTGGGAAAACCTCCAAGGCTTCTTGAGAAAACCCCACCATTCATTGGCCATCATGGATACAAACTCCAGCGTGAGCAGACATCTGACCCTCGCCCATACTCAGGTGCTGGAGATCTCAAAACAACCGCTGTGCATTGGAACGGCCATGTGCTTGGCACTGAGCTTAACCATAGTTTGTGTTTTCAGGCTTCTGTCCTCACAGTCCTTGGCAGCAAGCCCTCCATATTGGGAATTCTGGAGCCACAACGCAGCCTACTGCTTGCCCACCAGAAAGAAGAAGTGCCCTATGGGTCTGTGCAGAAACTCCATATGAGGATCCAGTTGCACAGCTCTCAGCAGCACCCCAATATCATAGGCCACCCTCTGCCCGAATGCTCTGTCTGACACAGATTGAGACTGGACCTCCAGTCATCTACCCAGACAGTGGGCCCCATATCCGGCAGGTGGGTCCTGCCTTGGCCCAAGGCCGTCATCTTGAAGCAACCTGGGTAATCAGGTACCTGTCCCAGAACTTAGCTCAAATTCCTGCCCATGGGGATCCTGAAGCAGAAATGTGTACTACTCCTTCCCCATGGCAGGAAACTGAATGTTGTGATGACAGTCCAATCCTCAGAGTGGGAACCAGGTGCCTTGCCCATGAGACTATGCCGAATCAGGATGGGCAGCTGGGCACAAACAGGCATTGTGACCATCACCCTAAGACCCTTTCCAACAAGACCCCACGTGAGCAGGACCAGCGGCCCTCAGAGTGGGCCTGTCATGCACCTAGGCCCAAATCCTAAGCCTTGGTGGGGTTATCCAGGTGCCTGGACCCAGAACCAATCTCTGGAATGCCTGTTTGGAAGGGAACCCTGAGATGGAAAATGGCGCTATCCCCTTCTCCCAGAAATACACCAAACTTTGGAGTGTCTGGAAGAATCCCCAGAGAGGTAGAATCTCCCATGGACCCATGAGGCCACCACTCCATTCCATGGCCATCCTAGACACACTATCCAGACAGAAAAGCCTGTGCTCCTGCCTCCCAGCCGTCTGAATTTCAAATCCCGAGCAGCCACCCTCAGGGTCTACAGATCAGGCCTGCCATCACCTCCCCCCTAACTCTTACCCGAGTTTGTGTCTGAAGACTTTGGTCCCAAAGTCCTGACCTGCATGCACTCCAGGATGGGGCCTCCAGAACCACATCACATCACTGGGCCTGCTCTTCCGAGGAAACTCTGCCAGTTACAGTTTCCTAAGCCCTCCAGATGAGCAGAAACCTGCAAGGCCCCTAAGACCACCCCAATTCCATAGGCCACTCTGGAAAAATGCACAGTCTGACACAGCCTCAGAACGTACCTCCAGGAAGACATGCAGGTCAATAGGAAGGGATGAATGCCCTAAGACCATGGTGGGTCCAAGGTGCTGGGTGTGCGGCCAGCTGTCTCAGTTTCAGTCGGAAGGTCTGGGCTCAGGCTATGTAAGACAGAGCATTAGTGCTTAGGGTAGCCTATGCAATTTGGGTGTTGCTGAATGCCAATCAGTTTGATCCTCCTTTTGGGTTTCTCGTCAATGCCATAGACAATGTATTTCTTCCAGTGGGCAAGCAGAATGCTTCGTTTTGGCCCCAGTATTCCCAATCAGGAGGGCTTGTGGGCCAGGAGTGTGAGGATGGAAGTCTGAAAACACAAGCTAAAGTGAGGTTTGGGGCCAAGGGCACAGCAGGCGCTCTCTGCAGAGGCTGAATTGAGATGTCCTTCATCTGAAGTCAGGGTTAGGATCAAACGTTGGCTGAGGCTGGAGTTTGTGTCCATGATGGCCCCTTCATGAAGCGGGGGCCTCATGAGGCTAAGGAGGTTTTCCCACGCTGAGTTTGTGAGTTGCTCCAAACCACAAGGTTTCCTTCTGAGGGACTGTTGAGTCTTGTTGGATGGCTCCAGGATGTCCCATACAGAAATACTGGAGAGCAGCGTTCGAAGGATGGATGCCTGTACAGCATACCTCGCATTCCCATTGGCTCTTTGTGACAAGACATGTTTGAACTGCTTGCTTTGGGGCAAGCTAACCGGGGGCTGAGTTGAAATGGACTCTCCAGAGTATGGTTTGTAATGTGGGTTTGTGTCCATGGAGACCTTGGAATGTGCTGGTGGCTCAGGGGCCCTGCAGAATTCGCCTACCTGAAGGGTTTGATACAGCTCCAATAAGAAAGCTCCCCATGTGGAGATGAGAGAGGTTCTGTTTGGTGCCTCAGAAAAGCCCCTGGTGCTGGTCTTCGAAACCAGTCCTCTGAGGAGAGACACCTGGAAACCAAAGCTAGGGTTCAGATTAGGGCCTAGGGGCCTGTCCATTTCAATCTTCTGTCTCTGGGGACACTAAGTGTCTAAGTGGAGATAGTTGTTCAGCTGGTGTCAGAGTACCCCTCTTAGTCCAGGGCAGCCTACACTATCAGGATGGCCTCGGGGTCCTTGAAGATTTCTCCTTATCTTTAGGGTTGTGGTCAAAGGATTGGGCACAGTTAACTTGGATAGGACAGGCGCAGTCCTTTGGTGTGGCTCCATAGGCCCTAGCCTGGCAGGTGTGTGGGTCCGTGCTGTGAGCACAGAGGTCTGAAAACAGAAACTTGGGTTAGGTGTGGCACCGAGGGTATGGCAGGCCGGATCTACAGACTGTGAGGGGAGCTCCTCTGCTATTGAAAGAAGGGCGAGTGGAAGGAGGTCCCCCAGGCTTTTGTCTCTGGATGTTGTGTCCAGGATAGCCATGGACTGTAGGGTGGCCTCAGGTGCTATGGACGAGTCTCCCTCTCTGGGGATTTGGCCCAGCTCCCAAGAGTTTGGGGTCATTTTGTGGGAAGGGTGGAGTCCTGTTTTCTGGCTCAGGTGTCTCTCCAAGAGAGGGATTCCAGAGCAGAGCCCCAGGTACAGGCGACTGGAAAACTCGAACTCTGGTGAGGATTGGGAACATAGGGGCTTGGCAAACCCCATATGTGGGCTCTTGGTCCAGGCCCTGAGAGGCCTTTTTTAGACATGGGGCTCACGATGAGGGTAACAATGTGAGTTTGTGCCCACGTCGGCATTCAAGTTTGGGCATGGCCTCAGGAGCTATGAAGGTTTCTCCTACCCTGAAGGTGTGACTCCATGCCAACAGCAAGCTTTACAGCCATGGGGAAGGAGGAATTCTGATTTGTGCTTCAGGTACCCACCTGTGTGGGGATTTGATATAATGTCTAGGTTCAGATGTCTGAAAACACAGTTTGGGAAGAGATGACAGCATAAGGCCATGGCATGTCCGATGGGCTGGATGTGCGGCGATGGGCTGTCTCCTTGTCTGTCGGGACGTCTGGCCTCAGTCTGTGTCAGACAGAGCATTAGTGTCCAGGGCAGCCTATCCAATTGGGGTGCGGTCGAGACCCGAGCAGGTTGATCCTCATTTGGGGTTTCTGGAGAGCCCCATAGGGCAACGTTTTTCTTCTGGTGGGCATGCAGAGGGCTGCGTTGTGGTTCCGGAATTCCCAGTCTGGAGGGCTTATTTGCCAGGATTGTGAGGAAGGAAGTTTGAAAACACAAGCTAGTGTGAGGTTTGGGGCCGAGGGCACAGCAGGCCCACTCTGCAGAGGCTTAATTGAGATCTCCTGCATCTGAGGTCAGGGCGAGTATCAGACGTTGCCTCAGGCTGGAGTTTGTGTCCATGATGGCCCCTTCCTGAAGGGGGTGGTGCCGTCCTGAGACCAGAGACGTTTCCCTATGCCGGGAGTTGTAAGGTGCTCCAAATCTCAAGGTTTCCTTCTTCAGGACAGTCGAGTCCTAAGGAGTGCTTCCATGACGCCCCATACAGAAGGATTCGAGAGCAGGTGTCTAAGCATGGATGCATGGAAATGCCACCTCACATTCCCATTGACTGGTTGGGATAAGGCAGGCTCATTCTGCGGGATCATGGGCGAGATACCCAGAAGGCTGAGTTGCAATGGACTCTCCTAAGGATGGGTCATAATGTGGGTTGGTGGTCATGGAGACCTTGGAATGTAGGGGTGGCTCAAGGTCTTTGCAGGATTCTCCAACCTGAAGGGTTTGACAGAGCTAAGGAAGCTTCCCATGTGGAGACGAGAGGTGTTGTTTGGTGCCTCAAGAAAGCCCCATATGCTGGTCTTCGAATCCAGGTCTCTGAGGACTGACACCTGGAAACCAAATCAAGAGTTCAGATTAGGGCCTAGGGGCCTGTCCAGTTCAATCTTCTGTCTCTGTGGACATCTGTCTGCCTGTCTGCCTGTCTGAGGTGTTGCTCAGCTTGTGTCAAAATGCCCCTGTGTGTCCAGGGCGGCTTACAGTAGTGGGATGTCCTTGGAGACCTTGAGGTTTCCCTTATTCTGTAGGGTTGTGGCCAATGGAATGGGCACAGTTTCCTAGGAAAGAGTAGGCACAGTCATGTGGTGTGGCTCTAGAGGCCCCAGCCTGGAGGCTGTGTGTGCCAAGGCTGTGGGGACAGACGTCCAAAAACACAAACTCGGCTCAGGTTTGGGGCCAAGGTTAGGGTAAGCCTGATGTACAGTTCATTCGGGGATATCCTTGGGATATGAAATGAGGGTGAGTAGGAGGCGGTCACTCAGGCTTTTGTCTCTGGATGTTGTGTCCATGATGGCCGTATAATATAGGGGTGGCCTCATGGGCAGAGGAAGAGTATTCCCTCTCTGGTGATTTGCCCAGCTCCCTAGAGTTTGGGGTCATTCTGTGGGAAGGGAGCAGTCCTGTATTCTGCCTCAGGTGTCCCCCCAATAGAGGGATTTTAGAGCTGAACAGTGGGTACTGACAACTGCAATACCTGCCCTCTGGTAAGGCCTGGGGGCCTATGTGCATGGCAAACCCCATATGCGGGCTCTTGGTCCAGCCACTGAGAGAAGTTACTTGAATATGGGACTCACGTTGATGGTCACAATGCGTGTCTGTTTCAAGGCGGCCCTCAAGCACTGGCGTGGCCTCTCGGATCATGCAGGTTTTCCTACACTGAGCGTTGGACAACATGCTAACCACAAGGTTTCTTGCCCTGGAGAAGGAGGAATTCTGATTTTGCATCAAGTTCACCCCTGGGTAGTGATTGGAGATAAGGTCTAGGTTCTGAAACCTGAAAACCGAGGTTGGAAAGAGATGATGACCTAAGGCCATGGCGTGTTCGATGTGTTCAGTTTGGGGCCAGCTGTCTGGGTGTCGTTTAGGATGTCTGGTCACAGGCTGTGCCAGACAGGGCATTAGTACACAGGCTCGGCTGTATAATTGTAGTACAGTCGAATGGAGTGCATTAGATAATCATTTGGGGTTTCTTAGCAGCATAGGGCAATGTTTTTCTTCTGGAGGTCATGTAGAGTGCTGCACTGTGGTTCCAGAATTCTAAACTGGAGGGCTTGTGGGCCAGGAGAGTGATGACGGAAGTCTGAGAACACAAGTTAGGCTTAGGTTTTGGGGCAAGGTCACAGCAGGCACACTCTGAAGAGCTGAATCGAGATCTCATGCATCTGAAGTCAGGGCAAGGAACAGACGTTGGCTCAGGTTGGAGTTTCTGTCCATGTTGGCCCCTTCATGAAGCGGGGGGTGGTGTATTACGAGGCCATGGAGGTTTTCCCACGATGGGATTTGTGAGATGCTCCAAACTGCAAGGATTTCTTCCGTGGGACAATTAAGACCAGTTGTATGGCTCCAGGATGTCCCATAAGGAAGTTCTCCAGAGCAGAGTTCTAAGGATGGATGCCTGGGCAGCAGGCCACACATTCCAATTATCTCCTAGCAATAAGACACATTTGATCTGCTGGCTCTGGGGTAGCAACCGAGGGGGGTGATTTGAAATGGACTTTCCTGAGCATGGGTTATAATGTGGGTTTGAGTCCATGGAGACCTTGTAATGGGGCAGTGGCACCAGGGCCCTGAAGGCTTCTCCTAACCAGAGGTTTTGACACAGCTCCAATGAGCAAGTTTTCCATGGGGAGACAAGATTTGTTCTTATTGGTGTCTGAGGAAACCTCCATATGCTGGTATTGGAAACCAGGCCTCTGAGGAGAGATGCCTGGAAACCAAAGCAATGGATCCGATTAGGGCCTAGCGTCCTGCCCGGTTCAATCTTCTTCTCTGGGTACATCTGTCAACGGGTCTGAGGGGAGGTAGCTGCTCAGCTGGTGTCTTATCACCCTTGTTTGTCCTGGGCGGCCTACAGTATTGGAATGGTCTTGGTGACTTTGGAGGTTTCTCCTAATTTGCAACGTTGTGGCCAATGGAATGGGAAGAATTCCTTTGGAGAGGGAAGGCACAGTCCTGAGGTGTGGCTCCAGGGACCCAAGCATGGAGGGTGTGTGTGCCAGGGCTGTCGGGACAGAAATCTGAAAACACAAACTCCACTTAGGTTTGGGGTCGTAGGATTGGCAGGCCCAATCTATAGACCATGATGAGAACTCTTCGGGATATGAACAAAGGGTGAGTGTGAGGTACTTGCTCAGGCTTTTGTCTCTGGATTTTGTGTCACCGATGGCCATGAAATGTCAGGGTGACCTCATGGGCCATGGACGATTCTCAGTCTCTGTGGATTTGGCATCATCTCAAGAGTTTTGAGTAATTCTGTGGGAAGCGAGGAGGCCTTTCTGTTTTTTACCTCAGGTATACTGCCAAAAGAGGGATTCCAGAGAAGAGTCCTGGGGAAGATCGACTGGACAATCCTACCTCTAGTTAACATTGGGGACTTAGGGGTATGGCTAGCCCCATATGCGGGCTCTTGGTCCAGACCCTGAGAGGTCTTTCTTGAGGATAGGGCTCACACTGAGGTTCACAATGCATATTTGAGCCCAACGAGCCCCTCAAGTCTGGGCGGGGCCTAATGTACCATGCTGGATTCTCCTACACTGTACGTTGCACAACATGCCAACCACAAGGTTTCTGGCCATGGGGAAGGAGGAGTTATGATTTCTGCAAACTGTTCAACGCTTGACAGTGATTGGAGTTAAGGTCTAGGTTCTGAAGCCTGAAAACCGAGGTTGGGAAGAGATGAAGACCTAAAGCCATGGCGTGTCCGATGTGCTCAGTGTTCAGCGAGCTGTTGAGTGTGGGTCGGGAGGTGTGGGCTCAGGCTGTGGCAGACAGGGAATTAGTGCCCAGGCTAGACTGTATCATTGGGGTGCAGAAGTGTTTCATTCAAGCTGATACACATTTGTAGTTACTGGGTAGCCCCAGAGGGCAAAGTTTTTCTTCTGGAGGGCAGGCACAGTGCCGCATTGTGACTCCGGAATTCCCAAACTGGAGTGCTTGTGCGCCAGGAGTGTCAGGAAGAAATTCTGAGAACACAAGCGAGACTCAGGTTTTGGAGCGAGGGAACGGCAGGCACCCTCTGCAGACATGATTTGAGATCTCATGCACCTGAAGTCAGAGCTAGGATCAGATGTTGTCTCAGGTTAGAGTTTCTGTCCATGACGGCCCCTTCATGAAGGGGAGGGTCTCACAAGGCCATGGAGGTTTTCCCACGATGGGAGTTGTGAGATTCTCCAAACCGCAATGATTCCTTCTGTGAGACAGTCAAGGCCTGTTGGATGGCTCCAGGATGTGCCATAAGGAAGTTCTCCAGAGCAGGGTTCTAAGCATGGATGCCTGGGCAGCCCGCCTCCCATTCCAGTTGTCTCCTAGCGACAAGGAAGGTTTGGTCTGCTGGCTCTGGGAAAGCAACCGAGGGTGCTGAGTTGAAATGGACTCTCCTGAGGATGAGTCATGTTTTGCTTTTGTGTCCATGGAGACACATGTCCATGTGCTTTTTGTGTCTTTAGAATGGGGCAGTAGATCCGGGGCCCTGAAAGATGTTCATAATGGAGGTTTTGATAGAGCTACAAGGAGTACTTTTCCAATGTGGAGATGAGAATTGTTTTGATGAGTGCCTAAGGAATCTCCCATATGCTGGTATTGGAGACAGGGCCTCTGAGGAGAGATGCATGGAAACAAAAGCAATGGATCTGAATAGGGCCTTGGTGCCTGTCCGGTTCAATCTTCTTCTCTGGGGATATCTGTCTATGGGTCTGAAGGGAGGTAGTTGCTCAGCTTGTGTCAGATCGCCTCTGTTTGTCCTGGGCGGCCTATAATATCGGGATGGCCTTAGGACTTTGGAGTTTTTTTCCCAATCTGTAGGGTTGTGACCAATGGAATGGGCAGAATTCCCCTGGAGAGGGCAGGCACATTCCTGAGGTGTGGCTCTAGGGGCCCAAGCCTGGACGGTGTGTGGCCAGGCCTGTGGGAACAGAAGTCTGAAAACACAAACTCCGCTTAGGATTTGGGATGTAGGTATGGCAGGCCCGATCTACAGACTGTGAGGAGAACTCTTCGGGATATGAAAAAGGGTGAGTTTGAGGTGCTTGCTTAGGAATTGTCTCTGGATTTGTGTCAACAATGTGGATGGAATATTGACGTGGCCTCATGGGCCATGGTCGGGTTTCCTTCTCTGAGGATTTGGCCCAATCCCAAGAGTTTGGGTACATTCTATGGGATGGGAGGAGTCCTTTCTATTTTTGTTTTTGTTTTTGTATTTACCTCTTGTGTCCCACCAAAAGAGGGATTCCAGAGCAGAGCCCTTGGAAGGGGCAACTGGACAACCCCACCTCTGGTTAAGTTTGGGGGCCTAGGGGCATGGCAAGTCCCATATGCGGGCTCTTGGTCCAGACACTGAGAAACCTTCCTTGAGGACAAGGCTCACGCTCAGGGTCACAATGCCTATTTGTGCCCAAAAAGGCCATCTAACATGGGTAGGGCCTCATGGGCCATGCTGGTTTCTCCTACACTGAATGTTGGAGAACATGCCAACCACAAGGTTTCTGGCCATGGAGAAGGAGGAGTTCTGATTTATGCATCACATTCATCCCTGGACAGTGACTGGACTTTAGGTCTAGGTTCTGAAGCCTGAAAACCTAAGTTGGGAAGAGATGAGGACAGAAAGACCTGGTGCCTCCGATGAGCTCAGTGTGCGGCCAGCTGTTGAGTGAAGGTCCGGAAGTCCTGGCTCAGGCTGTGTTTGACAGGACATTAGACAGGGTAGCCTCTATAACTGGGGTGTAGTCGAGTGGTGTTCAGGTTGATCCTCATTTGGGGTTTCTGGGTAGCTCCATAGGGCAACGTTTTTCTTCTGGAGGGCAGGGAGAGTGCGGCATTGTGGCCCCAGAGTTCCCAAACTGGAGGGCTTGTGGGCCAGGAGTGTGAGGACAGAAGTCTGAAAACAGAAGCTACGCTTAGGTTTCGGGGTGAGGGCACGGCAGGCACACTCTACAGAGCTGAATTGAGATCTCATACATCTGAAGCCAGGGCGAATATCAGCCATTGGCTCAGGTTGGAGTTTCTGTCCATGAAGGCCCCTTTATAAAGTGGAGCGTCTCACGAGACCATGGACATTGTCCCATGATGGGAGTTGTGAGATGCTCCAAACCACAAGGATTCCTTCTCCGAGACAGTCAAGACCTGTTGGATGGCTCCAGGATGTCCCATATGGAACAACTCCAGAGCAGGGTTCTAAGGATGGATGCCTGTGCAGCCTGCCTCCCATTCCAGTTGTCTCCTAGCAACAAGGCTGGTTCGATCTACTGGCTCTGGAGGAGAAACCAAAGGGGTTAAGTTAAAGTGGACTCTCCTGAGGATGGGTCATAATGTGCGTTTAAGTCCATGGGGACTTTGGAATGGTGCGCCTGATCTGGGGCCCTGGAATATTCTCCTAACCGGAGGTTTTGACAGAGCTCCAAAGAGTACATTTCCTATGTGGAGGCGAGATTTTTCTGATGAGTGCCTCAGTAATCCCCCATATGCTGCTATTGGAAACCAGGCCTCTGAGGTCAGATGCCTGGAAACAAAAGCAATGGATCCGATGAGGGCCTAGGTGCCTGCCTGTTTCAATCTTCTTCTATGGGGATATCTCTCTCTGGGTCTGAGTGGAGGTAGTTGCTTAGCTTGTGACAGATCATCCCTGTTTGTCCTGGGCGGCCGACACTATTGGGATGGCCTTGGGGAGTTTGGAGATTTCTCCTAATCTGTAGGATTGTGGCCAATGGAATGGGCAGAATTCCCCTGGAGGAATTCTCAGGTTAGAGTTTCTGAGGTGTGGCTTCAGGGCCCCAAGCTTGGAGGGTGTGTGGGCCAGGACTCTGGGGACAGAAGTCTGAAAACACAAACTCAGCTTAGGTTTGGGGACGTATGTAAGAAAGGCCCGATCTACAGACCGTGAGGAGAATTTATCGGGCTATGAACAAAGGGCAAGTGTAAGGCGCTTGCTCAAGATTCTGTCTCTGGATTTTGTGTCAAGGGTGGCCGTGGAATGCTGGTGTGGCCTCAAGGGCCATGAACAAGTCTTTCTCTCTGGGGATTTTGCCCGATCCCAAGTGGTTGGGGTCATTCTGTAGGATGGGAGGAGATGGGAGGAGTCCTGTCTGTATTTTTTTTTTAACCTCAGGTGTCCCACCAAAGAGGGATTCCAGAGCAGAGCCCTGAGTGGGTGACTAGCCATCTTAAAATCTGGTTGAGATTGGGGGAATAGGGGCTTGGCAAGCTCCATATGATGGCTCTTGTTCCACTCATTGACAGGCCTTACTTGAGGATAGGGCTTACTCTGAGGGTCACAATGTGTGTTTTTACAAATTGCAAGATTCCCATGTGGAGACGAGATTTGTTCTGATTGGTGCCTCAGGAATCCCCATAAGCTGGTGTTGGCAACCAGGCATCTGAGGAGAGATGCCTGGAATCCAAAGCAAGAGATCCGATTCACGCCTAGGAGCCTGTCTGCTTCAAACTTCTCTGGGCACATCTGTCTATGGTTCTCAGTGGAGGGCATTGCTCAGCTTGTGTCAGATAGTCCCTGTTTGTCCCAGGTAGCCTACACTACTGGGATGGTCTCAGGGTCTTTGGAGGTTTCTCCTAATCTGTAGGATTGTTTTCATTGGAATAGGCAAAGTTCACATGGAGAGGGCAGTCACAATCCTGAGGAGTGGCCCTAGCTGTCTGAGTGTCGGTCGGGAGGTCCTGGCTCAGTCTGAGTCAGACAGGGCATTAGTGCCCAGGCTAGACTGTATATTTGGGGTATAGTCGAGAGGCGTGCAGGTTGATTCTCATTTGGAATTTCTGGGTAGCCCCATAGGGCAACATTTTTCTTCTGGAGGGCAGGTAGAGTGCTGCATTGTGGCCCCAGAGTTCCCAAACTGGAGGGCTTGTGGGCCAGGAGTGTGAGGACGAAAGTCTGAGAACAGAAGCTAGGCTTAGGTTTTCGGGGTGAGGGCACGGCAGGCACACTCTGCAGATCTGAATGGAGATCTCATGCATCTGAAGTCAGGACGAGGATCAGACGTTGGCTCAGGATGGAGTTTCTGTCCATGATGGCCCCTTTATGAAGGTAGGGGGTCATCTCGAAGCCATGGAGGGTTTCCCACGATGGGAATTGTGAGATGCTCCAGTCGGTAAGGACTCCTTCTGCGGGATAGTCACGACCTGTTGCAAGGCTCCAGGACATCCCATACAGAATGACGCCAGAGCAGGTTCTAAGAATGGATGCCTGGAGATCCCGCCTCGCATTCCAGTTGTCTCCTAGGGACAAAGCAAGTTTGATATTCTGGCTCTGGGGGAGTAATCAAGTGGGTTGAATTGAAATGTACTCTCCTGCGGAATGGTCATATTGTGGGTTTGTGTCCATGGAGACCTTGGAATAGGGCGGTGGCTCCGGGTACCTGAAGGTTTCTCCTAACTGGAGTTTTTTTATACAGCTCCAAAGAATAAGTTTCTCATGTGGAGACGAGATTTGTTCTGATTGGTACCTCTGGAAACCCCCATATGCTGGCATTGGAAACGAGGCCTCTGAGGAGAGATTCCTAGAAACAAAAAGCAATGGAACTGATTACGGTCTAGGGGCCATCTGGTTCAATCTTCTTTTCTGGGGATATCTGTCTATGGGTCTGAGTTGAGGTCGTTGCTCAGCTTGTTACAGATCGCCCCTCTTTGTCCTGGGCGTCCTACACTATTGGCATGGTCTCGGGGACTTTGGAGGTTTCTCTTAATATGTCAGGTTGTGTCCAATGGAATAGGCAGAATTTCCTTGGAGAGGGCAGGCACAGTCCTGAGGTGTGGCTCCAGGGTCCCCAGCCTGGATGATGTGTGGGCCAGGACTGTGGGGACAGAAGTCTGAAAACACTAACTTGACTTAGGTTTGGGGACGTAGGTATGGCAGGCCCGATCTACAGACCATGAGGAGAATTTTTCAGGCTCTGAACAAAGAGCGAGTTTGAGGCAATTACTCGGGCTTTTGTCACTAGATTTTGTGTCAACGGTAGCCGTAGAATGTCGGGCTGGCCTCATGGGCCATGGACAAGTCTTTCTCTCTGGAGATTTGGACCGATCCCAAGTGATTGGTGTCATTCTGGGGATGGGAGGAGTCCTTTCCGTATTTTTTTACCTCAGGTGTCACACCAAAGAGGGATTCTTAGCAGAGCCCTAAGTATGGGTGACAAGACATCTCGAAATCTGGTTAAGATTGGTCGACTAGGAGCATGGCAAACCCCATATGCGGGCTCCTGGTCCAGCCACTTAGAGGCATTACCTGAGGACTGGGCTCACACACTGAGGGTCCCAATGTGTGTTTGTGCCCATGGCAGCACTCAAGCATGGGTGGGGCCTCATGGGCCACTCTGGTTTCTCCTACACTGAACGTTGGAAAACATGCCAACCACACAGTTTCTCGTCATGGGGCAGGGGGAGTTCCGATTTCTGCATCACGTACACCGCTTGGCAATGAGTGAAGATAAGTCTAGGTTCTGAAGAGTGAAACCGAGGTTAGGAAGAGATGACGACCTAAGGCCATGGCGGGTCCGATGTGCTCAGTGTGCGGCCACCTGTCTGGGTGTCAGTCGGGAGGTCCGTTCTCAGGCTGTGTCACACAGGGCTTTAGTACACAGGGTAGACTGTATAATTGGAGTACAGTTGAGTAGCGTGCAGGTTGATCCTCATTTGGCGTTTCTAGGTAGCCCCAGGGGCAACGTTTTTCTTCTGGAGGGCTGGCAGAGTGCTGCATTGTGGCTTCTGAATTCCCAAACCGGAGGGCTTATGGGCCTGAAGTGTGAGGACAGAAGTCTGAGAACACAAGCTAGGCTTAGGGTTCGAGGCGAGGGCACGGCAGACACACTCTGCAGAGCTGAATCGAGATATCGTGCATCTGAAGTCAAGGCGAGCATCAACTATTGGCTCAGGTTGGAGTTTCTCGCCATGATCCGCCTTCATGAAGATTGGGGGCATCAAGTGCCCATAGAAGTTTTCCCATGATGTGAGTAGTGAGATGATCCAATCTGCAAGGACTCCTTCTGCGGGACAGTCGAGAGATGTTGGATGGCACCAGGATGTCCCATAAGGAATGACAAAAGAGCAGCGTTCTAAGGATGGATGCCTGAAGAGCCCGCCTATCATTTCCATTGTCTCCAAACGACAAGGCAGGTTTGATCTGCTGGCTCTTAAGGAGCAACTGAGGGGGTTGAGTTGAAATGGACTCTCCTGAGGATGGGTCATAATGTGGGCCTGTGTCCATGGAGACCTTGGAATGGGACAATGGCTCCAGTGACCTGAAGGTTTCTCCTAACTGGAGGTTTTGACACAGCTTCGTAGCACAATTTTCCCATGTGGAGACGAGATTTGTTCTGATGAGTACCTCAGGAAACCCCCATATGCTGGTATTGGAAACCAGGCCTCTGAGGAGAGATGCTTAGAAACAAAAGCAATGGATCATATTAGAGCCTAGGTGCCTGTCTGGTTCAATCTTCTTCTCTGGGGATAGGTGTTTATGGGTCTGAGTGGAGGTGGTTGCACAGCTTGTGACAGATCACTCCTGTTGGTCCTGGGGGGCCTACACTATTGGGATGGCCTCAGGGACTTTGGAGGTTTCTCCTAATCTATAGGGTTGTGGCCAATGGAATGGGAAGAATTTCCTTGGAGAGGGCAGGCACAGTCCTGAGGTGTGGCTCCAGGGGCCTCAACCTGGAGGGTGTGTGGGACAGGGATGTCAGGATAGAAGTCTGAAAACACAAACTCGGCTTAGGTTTGGGGACGTAGGTATGGCAGGCCCGATCTACAGACCGTGAGGAGAATTTTTTGGGCTATGAACAAATGGTGAGTGTCAGGCGCTTGCTAAGGCTTTTGTCTCTGGATTTTGTGTCAACAATGGCCTTGGAATGTCTGAGTGGCCTCATGGGACATGGAAGAGTCTTTCTCTCTGGGGATTTGGCCCAATCGCAAGTGGTTGGGGTCATTCTGTGGATGGGAGGAGTCCTTTCTGTATTTATTCACTTCAGGTGTCCCACCAAAGAGGGATTTCAGAGTAGAGCCCTGAGTAGGGGTAACTAGATAAATCGACCTCTGGTTAAGATTGGGATACTTGGGGCATGAGAAGTCCCATATGCCGGCTCTTGGTCCAGCCACTGAGAGGCTTTCCTTGAGGATAGGAATCACACAGAGTGTTCCAATGCGTGTTTGTGCCCATCGCGGCCTTCAAGCATGGGCGGGGCCTCATTGGCCAGCTGGTTTCTCCTACACTGAACGTTGGACAACCACAAGGTTCTGGTGAGGGAGAAGGAGGAGTTCTGATTTCTGCATCACGTTCACCCATGGGAAGTGAGTGGAGAAAATGTTTAGGTTTCTGAAGCCTGAAAACTGAGGTTGGGAAGAGATGACGACCTAAGGCCATGGCGGTTCAAATGTTCTCAGTGTCTGGCCAGCTGTCTGGGTGTCGGTCAGGAATTCAGGACTCAGGCTGTGTCAGATAGGGCATTAGTGCCCAGACTAGACTGTAAAATTGGGGTAGAGTCGAGTGGCATGCAGGTTGATCCTCTTTTGGTCTTTCTGGGTAGCCCCCTAGGGCAATGTTTCTTTTCTGGAGGGCAGGAAGAATGCTGCATTGTGTCTCCAGAATTCCCAAACTGGAGGGCTTGTGGCCCAAGAGTGTAAGGACGGAAGTCTGAGAACATAAGCTAGGCTTTGGTTTTGGGGCGAGGGCATGGAAGACACACTCTGCAGAGCTGAATCGAGATCTCGTGCACCTGAAGTCAGGACCAAGATCAGATGTTGGCTCAGGTTGGAGTTTCTGTCCACGATGTCTCGTACATGAATGTGGGGGCTCACTAGGCCATGGTGGTTTGCCCATGGTGCGAGTGTGTGATGCTGCAAACCACAAGGATTCCTTCTGCGGGAGGGTCAAGACCTGTTGGATGGATCAAGGACACCCCATAAGGAACTTTTCCATAACAGGATTCTAACGATGGATGCCTGGGCAGCGAAATTATATTCCAATTGTCTCCTAGCGACAAAGTAGGATCGGTCTGTTGGCACTGGGTGAGCAACTGAGGGGCCTGAGTTGAAATGGACTCTCCTGAAAATGGGTCTCATGTGGGTTTGTGTCCATGGAGACCTTAGATTGGAGCGGTGGCTCCGGGGCCCTGAAGGATTCTCCTAACCGGAGGTTTTGACACAACTCCAAAGTGCTAGATTCCCACGTGTAGATGAGATTTGTTCTGATTGGTGCCTCAGGAACACCCATACACTGGTATTAGCAACCAGGCGTCTGAGGAGAGATGCCTGGAATCCAAAGTATTGATCTGATTTCGCCTAGGGGCCTCTCTGCTTCAATCTTCTCTGGGCACTTCTGTCTATGGTTCTGAGTGGAGTTCGTTTCTCAGCTTGTGATAGACTGACCCTGTTTGTCCAAGGCAGCTTACACTACTGGGATGGTCTCAGGGACTTTGGAGGTTTCTCCTAATCTGTTGGGTTGTGCCAATGGAATAGGCAGAATTCCCTTACAGAGCGCAGGCACAGTCCTGAGATGTGGCCCCAGGTGTCCGGATGATGGTCGGGAGGACCGGGCTCAGGCTGTGTCAGACAGGGCATTAGTGCCCAGGGTAGACTGTATAATGGGGTAGAGTCTAGTGGCGTGCAGGTTGATCCTCATGTGGCATTTCTGGATAGGGCTACATTTCTCTTCTGGAGGGCAGGCAGAGTGTTGCATTGTGGCTCTGGAATTCCCAAACTGGAGGGAGTGTGTTCCAGGAGAGTGAGGGCGGAAGTCTGAGAACACAAGCTACACTTGGGTTTCGGGGCGAGGGAACGGCAGGCACACTCTGAAGAGCTGAATCGATATCTCGTGCATCTGAAGTCAAGGCAAGGATCAGCAGTGAGCTCAGGTTGGAGTTTCTGCCCATGATCCGCCTTCATGAAGATAGGGGGCATCATGTGGCCTTGGAAGTTTTCCCATGATGGGAGTTGTGAGATGGTCCATGTGCAAGGATTCCTTCTGCGGGACAGTCGAGACCTGCTGGATGGCTCCAGGACATCCCATAAGGAACGACACAAGAGCAGGGTTCTAAGGATGGATGCCTGAAGAGCCTGCCTCGCATTTCAAGTGACAAGTCCGGTTTGATCTGCTGGATCTGGGGAGCAACCGAGGGGGGTTAGTTGAAATGGACTCTACTAAGGATGGGTCATAATGTGGGATTGTGTCCATGGAGACATTGGAATGGGGCGGTGGCTCCAGTGACCTTAAGTTTTCTCCTAACTGGAGGTTTTGACACAGCTCCGTAGAGCAAGATTCCCATCTGCAGATGAGATTTGTTCTGATTGGTACCTACAGAAACCCCAATATGCTGGTATTAGAATACAGGCCTCTGAGGAGAGATGCCTGGGAGCAAAAGCAATGGATCCGATTAGGGCCTAGGTGCTTGTCTGGTTCAATCTTCTTCTCTGGGCATATCTGTCTATAGGTCTGAGTGGAGGTAGTGGCTCAGCTTGTGTCAGATCGCCCTTGTTTGTCCTGGACGTCCCACACTATTGAGGTGTCCTCGGGAACATTGGAGTTTTACCCAAATCTGTAGGGTTGTGTCCAATGGGATGAGCTGTATTCCCTTGGAGAGGGAAGGCACAGTCCTGAGGTGTGGCGCCATGGGCCCCACCCTTGAGGATGTGTGGGCGAGGACAATGGAGACAGAAGTCTGAAAACACAAACTCCACCTTAGGTTTAGGGACATAGATATGATAGGCCTGATCTACAGACTGTGAGGAGAATTTTTTGGGCTATGAAAAAAGGGTGAATGTGAGGTGCTTTTTCAGGCTTTTATCTCCAGATTTTGTGTCAACGGTGGCCGTGGAATGTCGGGCTGGCCTCATCGGCCATGGACGAGTTTTTCTCTCTGTGGATTTGGCCTGATTCCAAGTGTTTGGGATCATTCTTTGGATGGTAAGAGTCCTTTCTCTCTGTCTCTCTCTCTCTCTCTCTCTCTCTCTTTTTCTTTTTTTTAACCTCATGTGTCCCACTGAAGAGGGATTCCAGAAAAGAGCTCTGAATAGGGTTGACTAGAATTCTCGAGCTCTGGCTAAGATTGGGAACCTAGGGGCATGGCAAACCCCATATGTGAGCTTTTGCCCAGCCCCTGAGAAGCTTTACTTTAGGACAGGGCTAATGCTGAGGGTCCCAATGTGTATTTGTATCCATCGCTCAGTGTGTGGCCAGCTGTCTGGTTGTTGATCATGAGGTTTGAGCTTTGGCGGTGTCCGACATGGCATTACTGCCCAGGCTGGTCTGTGTAATTGGGGTACACTCTAGAGGTGTGCATGTTGATCCTCATTTGGGGTTTCTGGGTAGCCCCATAGGGCAACGTTTTTCTTCTGGAGGGTAGGCAGAGTGCTACACTGTGTCTCCAGAGTTCCCAAACTGGAGGACTAGTGAGACAGGAGTTTGAGGACGGAAGTCTGAGAACACAAGCTAGGCCTAGCTTTTGTGGCAAGGGCACGGCAGGCACACTCTGTAGAGCTGAATCGAGATCTCATGGATCTAAAGTCAGGGCCAGGATCAGACATTGCCTCAGGGTGTATTTTCTGTCTATAATGTCCCCTACATGAAGGTTGGGGCATCACGAGACTATGGAGGTTTTCCTAAGGTGGGAGTGTGTGATGCTGCAAACCACAAGGATTCCTTCTGCAGGACAGTCCAGACCTGTTGGATGCATCCAGGACGTCTCATAAAAAATTTCTCCAGAGCAGGGTTCTAATGATGGAAGCCTGGGTGGCCCAACTAGAATTCCAACTTTCTCCCTGCAACAAGGCAGCTTCGATCTGCTGGCTCTGGGGTAGCAAGGGAGGTGGTGAGTTGAAATGGACTCTCCTGAGGATGGGTCATAATGTGTTTTTGTGTCCATGGTAAGGGGGCAGTGGCTCCGGCCACCTGAAGGTTGCTCATAACTGGAAGTTTTGCAACAGCTCGAAAGTGCAAGTTTCCCACTGGAGACGAGATTTGTTCTGATTGGTACCTCCAGAAAAACCCATTTGCTGGTATTGGAAACCAGGCCTCTGAGGAAAGATGCCTGGAAACAAAAACAATGGATCCTATTAGGGCCTAGGTGACTGTCCAGGTCTATTTTCTTCTCTGGGGACATCTGTCTACGGATCTGAGTAGAGGTCGTTGCTCAGCTTGTGACAGGTTGCCCCTGTTTGTTTTGGGAAGACTACACTATTGGGATGGCTGCTGGGACATCGGAGGTTTCTCCTTTTGCAGAGTTGTAGCCAATGAAAGGGGCAGAATTCCCTTGGAGAGGGCAGGCACAGTCCTGAGGTTTGACTCCAGGGGCCCCAGCCTGGAGGGTGTGTGGGCCAGGACTGTGGGGACCGAAGCATGAAAGCACAAACTCAGCCTAGGTTTGGGGACGTATGTATGACAGGTCCAATCTACAGACTGTGAGGATAATTTTTTGAGCTATGAACAAAGGGCGAGTGTGAGGCGCTTGCTCAGGCTTTTGTCTCTGGATTTTGTGTCAAGGGTGGCTGTGGAATGTCCCTCTGGCCTCATTGGCCGTCGAAAAGTATTACTCTCTGGGGATTTGGCCCTATTCTAAATGTTTGGGGTCATTCTTTCCATGGTAGGAGTCCTTTCTCTACTTTTTTTTTTTCCTCATGTGTCCCACCAAAGAGGCATTCCAGAGAAGAGCTCTGAATATGGGTGACTAGAATTCTCGAGCTCTGGTTAAGATGGGGGGACTAGGGGTATGGCAAGCCCCATATGTGAGCTTTTGGTCTAGCCCCTGAGAGGCTTTACTTGAGGTCAGGGCTCACGCTGAGGGTACAAATATGTGTTTGTATCCGTCGCGGCCCCTGCATGGCTGGCGTCTCATGGGCCACACTGGTTTCTCCTACACTGAATGTTGGACAACATGCCAACCACAAGGTTTCTTGCCATGGGGAAAGAGGAGTTCTGATTTCTGCATCATGTACACAGCTTGGCAGTGAGTGGAGATAAGGTCTAGGTTCTGAAGTTTGAAGACAGAGGTTTGGAGGAGATGACAACCTAAGGCCATGGCATATCCCTTGTGCTCAGTGTGCGGCCAACTGTCTGGGGGTCGGTCAAGATGTCTGGGCTCAGGCTGTGTCAGACAGTGCATTACTGCACAGGCTGCACTGTATAATTGGGGTATAGTCGAGTGGCATGCAGGCTGATCTTCATTTGGCGTTTCTTTGTAGCCCCATAGGGCAACGTTTTTCTTCTGGAGGGCAGGCAGAGTGCTGCATTGTGTCTCCAGAATTCCCAAACTGGAGGGAATGTGAGCCAGGGGTGTGAGGATGGACACTGGAAAACACAAGCTAGGCTTAAGTTTCAGGGCGAGGGTACGACAGACACACTCTGAAGAGCTGAATCAAGATCTTGTGCATCTGAAGTCAGGGCAAGGATCAGACATTGCCTCAGGTTGGACTTTCTGTCCATGATGTCCCGTACATGAAGGTGGGGGCATCACGAGGCCATGGAGGTTTTCTCACGGTGCGAGTGTGTGATGCTTCAAACCACAAGGATTCCTTCTGTGGGACATTCGAGACCTGTCGGATGGATCAAGTTCGCCCCATAAGGAACTTCTCCAGAGCGGGGTTCTAATGATGGATGCCTGGGCAGCCCAACCCGCATTCAAATTATCTCCTAGCGACAAGACAGGTTCGATCTGCTGGCTCTGGGAGAGCAAGCGAGGGGGCTGGGTTGAAATGGACTCTCCTGAGGATGAGTCATAATGTGGCTTTGAGTTCCATGGAGACCTTGGAATGGGAGAGGGGCTCCGGCACCCTGAAGGATTCTCCTAACTGGAGGTTTTGAGATAGTTCCAAAGAACAAGTTTCCCTTGTGGAGACGAGATCTGTTCTGATTATTGCCTCAGGAAACCCCATATGCTCGTATTGGAAACCAGACATCTGAGGAGAGATGTCTGGAATCCAAAACAATGGATCTGATTAGGCCTAGGGGCCCGTCGACTTCAATATTTTTCTCTGAGAACATCAGTCTACAGTATTGTGTGGTGGTCGTTGCTCAGCATGTGTCAGATCATCCCTGTTTCTCCCGGGAGGGCTACACTATTGGCATGGTTTCAGGGACGTTGGAGGTTTCTCCTAATCTGTAGGGTTGTGGCAAATGGAATGGGCACAATTCCCTTGCAGAGGGCAGGACATTCCTTTGGTGTGGCCCCAGCTGACTGGGTGTCGGTCAAGAGGTCTGGCTCAGGCTTTGTTGGACAGGGCATTAGTGCGCAGGGTAGACTATATAATTGTGGTACAGTCGAGTGGTATGTAGGTTGATCCTCATTTGGCGTTTCTTGGTAGCCTGGTAGCCCCAGGGGCAACTTTTTTTTTACTTTTCTGGAGGGCAGGCATAGTGCTGCATTGTGGCTCTGGACTTCCCAAACTGGAGGGCTTGTGGGCCAGAAGTGTGAGGACAGGAGTCTGAGAACACAAGCTAAGCTTAGATTTCGAGTCGAGGGCACCGCAGGCACACTCTGCAGAGCTAAATCGAGATCTCGTGCATCTAAATTCAGGGTGAGGACCAGATGTTGTCTCAGGTTGGCGTTTCTGTCCATGATCCCCCTTCATGAAGGCGGGTGGGATTCATAAGGCCCTGGAGGTTTTCCCACGATGGGAGTTGTGAGATGCTCCAATCCACAAGGATTCATTCTCCAGGACATTCGAAACCTGTTGGATGGCTCCAGGACGTACCATATGGAAAGACGCCAGAGCAGGGTTCTAAGGATGGAGGCCTGGAGAGCCCACGGTGCATTCCAATTATCTCCTAATGACAAGACAAGTTCAATGTGCTGACTCTGGGTGAGCAACCGAAGGTGCTGTGTTGAAAGGACTCTCCCGAGGATGGGTCATGATGTAGTTCTGTGTCCATGAAGACCTTGGAATGGAGCAGTATCTCCAGGGACCTGAAGGTTTCTCCCAAGTAGAGGTTTTGACATGTCTCCAAAGATAAGTCGCCCATGTGGACATGAGATTTGTCCTGATTGGTACCTCAGGAAACCAGGCCTCTGAGCAGAGATGCTTGGATACAAGAACTAGATTCAGTTAGGGTTTATGTGCCTGTACGGTTCTATCATCTTCTCTGGGGCTATCTGTCTATGGGTCTGAGTGGAGGTCTTTGCTCATCTTGTGACAGATCGCCCCCGTTTGTCCTGGGCGAAACTACACTATTGGGATGGCCTCAGGGACATTGGAGGTTTTACCTAATCTGTACAGTAGTGACCAATGAAATGAGCGGATATCCTTGAGAGAGGGCAGGCACAGTCCTGAGTTGTGGCTCCAGGGCACCCAGCCTGGAGCGTGTGTGGGCCATAGCTGTTGGGACAAAAGTCTGAAAACACAAACTCGGCTTAGGTTTGGGGACATAGGTATGGCAGGCCCAATCTACAGACTGTGAGGAGAATTATTCGCGTTATGGACAAATGGCAAGTGTGAGGCTCTTGCTCGGCTATTGTCTCTGGATTTTGTGTCAATGGTGGCCGTGGGATGTTGGGGTTTCCTCATGGGCCATGGACGAGTCTTTCATTCTGGGGATTTGGCCATATCCCAAGTGTTTGGGGTTATTCTGTGGATGGGAGGAGTCCTTTTTGCCTTTTGTTAGTTTGTTTTTTTTTGTTTTACCTCAGGTGTCCCACCAAAAACGGAAAACAGAGCAGAGACCTGAGTAGACGTGACTAGACATCTTGAGCTCTCCTTAAGATTGGGGGACTAGGGGCATGGCAAGCCCCATATGCGGGCTCTTGGTCCAGTCACGGAGATTCTTTACTTGAAGACAGGGCTCACGCTGAGGGTCCCAATGTGTGTTTGTGCCCATCGCAGCCCTCGAGCATGGCCAGGGCCTCATGGGCCACACTGTTTTCTCCTATACTGAACGTTGGACAACATGCCAACCACAAAGTCTCTTGCCATGGGGGAGGAGAAGTTCTGAAATCTGCATCACGTACACCACTTGGCAGTGAGTAGAGATAAGGTTTAGGTTCTGAAATCTGAAGACAGAAGTTGGGAAGAGATGACAACCTAAGGCCATGGCATGTCCGATGTTCTCAGTGTGTGGCCAGCTCTATGGGTGTCGGTCATGAGGTCTGGGCTCAGGCTGAGTCAGACAGAGAATTACTGCTCATGCTGGACTGTATATTTGGGGTACTGTCGAGTGGCGTGCAGGTGATCTTCATTTGGGATTTCTGGATAGTCCCATGGGGCATTGGTTTTCTTCTGTAAGGCAGGCAGAGTGCTGCATAGTGTCTCCAGAATTCCCAAACTGGAGGGCTTGTGAGCCAGGAGTGGAAGGACAGAAGTCTGAGAACACAAGCTAAGTTTAGGTTTTGGAGCAAGGGCAGGTCAGGCACACTCTGCAGAGCTGAATCAAGATTTTGTGCATCTGAAGTCAGGGCAAGGATCAGACATTGCCTCAGGTTGGAGTTTCTGTCCATGATGATCCCTACATGAAGGTGGAGACATCACGAGGCCATGGAAGTTTTCCCATGGTGGGAGTGTGTGATGCTGCAAACCACAAGGATTCCTTCTGCGGGACAGTCGAGACCTGTAATGGATCAAAGATGTCTCATAAAAATTTTTTCCAGAGCGGGTTTCTAACGATGGATGCTGGGCAGCCCAACTCCTATTCTAATCTTCTCTTAGTGACAACACAGGTTCGGTCTCCTGGCTCTGGAGGAGCAATGTAGGGGAGTGAGTTGAAATGGAGTCTCCCGAGGATGGGTCATAATGTGGGTTTGTGTCCATGGATACCTTGGAATGGGGCAGTGGCTCCGGCACCCTGAAGGATTCTCCTAACCGGAGGTATTGACACAGATCCAAAGAGCAAGTTTCCCATGTGGAGACGAGATTTGTTCTGATTGGTGCCTCAAGAACCCTGATAAGCTGGTATTGGAAACCAGGCCTCTGAGTAGAGATGCCTAGAAACCAAAGCAATGGATCTGATTAGGGCCTAGGGGTCTGTCCGGTTCAATCTTCTTCTCTGGGAACATCTGTCTACGGTTCTGAGTGAGGTCGTTTCTCAGCTTGCGTCTAATCGCCACTGTTTCTCTCGGGAGGCCTACACTATCGGGATAGTCTCTGGGGTCTTTGAAGGTTTCTCGTAATTTGTAGTGCTGTGGCCAATGGAAAGGGCAGAAGTCCCTTGGAGAGGGAAGGCACAGTCCTGAGGTGTGCCCCCAGCTGTCCAGGTGTCTGTCGGGAGTTCTGGGCTCAGGCTGTGTCAGACAGCACATGAGTGCCCAGGGTACACTGTACAATTGGGGTACAGTCGAGTGGGGTGCAGGTTGATACGCATTTTGGGTTTCTGGGTAGTCCCATAGGGCAAAGTTTTTCTTCTGGAGGGCAGGCAGATTGCTGCATTGTGGCTCCCGATCCCAAACAGGAGGGCTTGTGGCCCAGGCATGTGATGACAGAAGTCTGAGAACACAAGCTGGGCTAAGGTTTCTGAGGGAGGGCACAGCAGGCACACTCTGCTTAGCTGAATCAAGATCTCATGGATATGAACTCAGGGCGAGGATCAGACTTAGGCTCATGGTGGAGTTCCCGTCCATTTCCCCCCCTTCACAAAGGGGGAGGGGCATCATGAGGCCATGGTGGTTTTCCCAAGATGGGAGTAGTGAGATGCTCCAATCCCCAAGGATTCCATCTGCAGGACAGTCGAGACCTGTCGGATGGCTCAAGGTCATCCAATACAGAATGACACCAGAGCAGGGTTCTAAGGATGGAATCCTGAGCAGCCCGCCTCCCATTCCAATTATCTACTTACAATAATGCAAGTTCGATTACTGGCTCTGGGGGAGCAACCGAGGGGCCTGAGTTGAAATGGTCTCTCTTGAGGATGGGTCATAATGTGGGTTTGTGTCCATGGAGACCTTGGAATGGGGCAGTGCCTCCGTGTACCTGAAGGTTGATTCTAACCGGAGGTTTTGACACAGCTCAAAAGAGCAAGTTTCACATGTGGAGACGCGATTTGTACTGACTGATTCCACCAAGAACCCATATATGCTGGTATTGGAAAGCGGGCCTATGAGGAGAGATGCCTGAGATGAAAAGCAATGGATCCAATTAGGGCCTAGGTGCCTGTCCGGTTCAATCTTCTTCTCTGGGGATATCTGTCTATGAGTCTGAGTGGGGGTAGTTGCACAGCTTCTGACAGACCGCCCCTGTTTGTCGTGGGCAGCCTACAGTACTGGGATGGCTTGGGGGATCCCTTAGTTTTCTCCTAATCTGTAGGGTTGTGGCTACTGGATTTGGCAGAATTCCCCTGGAGAGGGCAGGCACAGTCCTGAGGTGTGGCTCGAAGGGCCCCAGCCTGGAGGGTTTGTGGGCCAAGACGGTGGGGACAGAAGATTGAAAACACAACCTCAGCTTGGGTTTGTTCACTATGTATGACAGGTCTGATCTACAGCCCGAGAGGAGAATTATTTGGGCTATGAAGAAAGGGCGAGTGTGAGGCACTTATTCAGGCTTTTGTCTCTGGATTTTGTTTCAGTGGTGGCCATGGAATGTCGGGCTGGCCTCATGGGCCATGGAAGAGTCTTTCTCTAGGGGATTTGGCCAGATCCCAAGTGTTTGTGGTCAGTCTGGGATGGGAGTAGTTCTTTATCTGTGTGTTTTTGTTTGTTTGTTTGTTTGTTTTGTTCTTTTGTTTGTTTGTTTGTTTTTGTTTTTGTTTTGTTTTTAATATCAGGTGTCCCACTGAAGAGGGATTCCAGAGCAGAGCCCTAAGTAGCAGTGACTAGACATTTCAAGCTCAGGTTAAGATGGGGGGACTAGGGAAATGGCAAGCCCCATATCCAAGCTCTAGGTCCAATCACTGAGAGGCTTTACTTGAGGTTAAGGCTGACACTGAGGGTCAAAATGTGTGTTTGTGCCCATGGCGGCCCTCAAACATGGGCAGGTGCTCATGGGTCATGCTGTTTTCTCCTACACTGAACATTGGACAACATGCCAACCACAAGGTTTCTGGCCATGGGGAACGAGGAGTTCTGATATTCGCATCATGTTCAATGCTGGGCAGTGATTGGAGATAAGGTCTAGGTTATGATGCCTGGGAACAGAATTTGGGAAGAGATGAAGACCTAAGGCCATGGCGGGTCCGATGTGTACAGTGTGCGGCCAGCTGTCTGGGTGTAGGTCAGGAATCTAGGCTCAGGCTATGTCAGACATGGCATTAGTACCCGGACAAGACTGTATAATTGGGGTATAGTCGAGTAGCGTGCAGTTTGATCCTCATTTGGGGTTTCTGGGTAGCCCCATAGGACAACGTTTTTCTTCTGGAAAAGAAAAAAGAAAAAAAAAAAGTGCTGCATTGTGGCTATGGAATGCCAAACTGGAGGGCTTGTGGGCCAGGAGTGTGAGAACGGAAGTCCGAGAACACAAGCAAGGCTTAGGTTTGAGGCGAGGTCACAGCAGGCCCACTTTGAGGAGCTGAATCGCGATCTCGTGCATCTGAAGACAGGGCAGGATCAGATGTTGGCTCAGATTGGAGTTTCTGTCCATGAGGGTCCTTTAATGAAAGTTGGGGGGCATCACGAGGCTATGGAGTTTTTCCCACGGTGCGAAATTCTGATGATCCAAACCGCAAGGATTCCTTCTGTGGGACAGTTGAGACCTGTTGGATGGATCCAGGACGTCCCATAAGGAAATTCTCAAGAGCAAGGTTCTAACGATGGATGCCTGGGCAACCCAACTCGCATTCCAATTGTCTCCTTGTGACAAGGCAGATTTGTTCTGCTGGTTCTGGGGAAGCAACCGAGGGGGATGAGTATCGTTATAATGTGGGTTTGTGTCCATGGAGACCTTGGAATGGGGCAGTGGCGCTGGCGCCCTGAAGGATTCTCCTAATAGGAGGTATTGACACAGCTCCAAAGAGTAAGTTTCCCATGTGGAGACAAGATTTGTTCTGATTGGTGCCTCAGGAACCCCAGTAAGCTGGTATTGGAAACCAAGCCTCTGAGTAGAGATGCCTAGGAACCAAAGAAATGGATCTGATTAGGGCCTAGGGGTCTGTCTGCTTAAATCTTCTACTCTGGGAACATCTCTCTATGGTTCTGAGTGGGAGTCAGTGCTCAGCTTGTGTCACATCGCCCCTGTTTCTCCCGGGAGTACTACACTATTGGGATAGTCCCGGGAGTCTTTGGAGGTTTCTCGTAATCTGTAGGGTTGTGGCCAATGGAATGGGCAGAATTCCCTTGGAGAGGGCAGGCACACTCCTGAGGTGTGGCCCCAGATGTCTGGGTGTTGGTCAGAAGGTCTGGACTCAGGCTGTGTCTGACAGCGCATTAGTGCCCAGGTTAGATTTTACAATTGGGCTACAGTCGAGTGACGTGCAGGTTGATCCTCATTTGGGGTTTCTGGGTAGCTCCATAGGGCAGCTCCATAGGGCAGTGCCCAGGTTAGATTGTGCAATTGGGCTACAGTCGAGTGATGTGCAGGTTGATCCTCATTTGGGGTTTCTGGGTAGCTCCATAGGGCAGCGTTTCTCTAATGGAGGGCAGGAAGAATGCTGCATTGTGGCTCCAGAATTCCCAAACTGGAGGGCTTGTGGCCCAGGCGTGTGACGACGGAAGTCTGAGAACACAAGCTAGGCATAAGTTTTGGAGTGAGGGCATGGCAGGTACACTCTGCTGAGCTGAATCGAGATCTCGTGGATATGAAGACAGAACGAGGATCAAACTTTGACTCAGGTTGGTGTTTCTGTCCATTTCCCCCCTTCACGAAGGTGTGGGTGCATCATTAGGCCATGGTGGTTTTCCCAAGATGGGAGTAGTGAGATGCTCCAATCCCCAAGGATTCCTTCTGCGAGACAGTCAAGACCAGTTGGATGGCTCCAGGACATCCATTACGGAATGATGCCAGACTAGGGTGCTAAGGATGGAATCCTGGGCACCCCGCCTCCCATTCCAATTATCTACTTGTGATAAGGCAGGTTTGATCGCTAGCTATGGGGGAGTAACGAAGGGGGCTGAGTTGAAATGGACTCTCCTGAGGAGGGTTCATAATGTGGATTTGTATCCATGGAGGCCTTGGAAGGGGGCAGTGGCTCTGTGTACCTGAAGAGTTCTACTAACTGGAAGTTTTGACATGGCTCCAAAGAACAAGTTTCCCATGTGGAGATGAGATTTGCTCTGATTGAAACCTCCGGGAACCCACATATGCTGGTATTGGAGACCAGGACTCTGAGGAGAGATGACTGGAATCAAAAGCAATGGATTCGATTAGGGCCTAGGTGCCTGTCCAGTTCAATCTTCTTCTCTGGGAATATCTGTCTACATGTCTGAGTGGAGGTAGTTGCACAGCTTGTGACAGATCTCCCCTGTTTGTCCTGGGCACCTGACAGTGTTGGGATGGCCTTGGGGACTTAGGAGGTTTCTCTTAATCTGTCAGGTTGTGTCCAATGGAATGAGCAAAATTCCCTTGGAGAGGACAGGAACATCCTGAGGTGTAGATCCAGGGGCCCCGGCCTGGAGGGTGTGTGGTCCAGGACTGTGGGGACAGAAGTCTGAATACACAAACTAAGCTTAGGGTTGGGGACGAAAGTATGGACGGCCTGGAATACAGACCAAGAGGAGAATTCTTCGTGATATGAAGAAAGGGCGAGTGTGAGGCGCTTGATAAGGCTTTTGTCTCTGGATTTAGTGTCAAAAATAGCCGTGGAATGCCGAGGTGGCCTCATTGGCCATGGATGGGTCTCCCTCAATGGAGATTTGACCCAATCCCAAGAGATTGAGGTCATTCTGTGGGATGGGAGGAATGATTTCTGTTTTTTTTTTAACCTAAGGTGTCCCACCAAAAGAGGGGTTCCAGAGCAGAGCCTTGGGGAGGGGTGACTGGAAAACTCGACATCTGGTCAAGACTGGGAGCCTTGGGGCATGGCAAGCCCCATAAGTTGGCTCCTGTTCCAGTCACTGAGTGGCGTTACTTGAGGACAGGGCTCACTCTTAGGGTCACAATGCATGTTTGTGCCCAACGCAGCCCTCAAGCATGGACAGGTGCTCATGGTCCACGCTGTTTTCTCCTACATGAATGTTGGACAACCTGCCAACCAAAAGGTTTCTTGCCATGGGGAAGGAGTTCTGATTTCTGCATCACGTTCACCACTGGGCAGTGATTTAGGTTCTGAAGCCTGACAACCGAGGTTGGGAAGAGATGACGACCTAAGGACATGGTGGGTGCAATGTACTCAGTGTGCAGCCAGATGTCTGGGTGTCAGTCGGGAGGTCTGGGCTCAGGCTGTGTCAGATAGGGCGTTAGTGTCCAGGGTAGGCTGTATAACTGGGGTACAGTTGAGTGACCTGCAGGTTGATCCTCATTTGAGGTTTCTGGGTAGCCTCATGGGGCAACATTTTTCTTCTGGAGGGGAGGCAGAGTGCTGCATTGTGTCTACAGAATTCCCAAAGTGGAGGGCATTTTGGCCAGGAGTGTGAGGACGAAAATCTGAGGGCACAAGCTAGTCTTAGGTTTCAGGGTGAAGGCAGGGCAGGCACACTCTAAAGAGCTGAATTGAGATCTCGTGCATCTGAAGTCAGGGTGAGGATCAGACGTTGGCTCACGTTAGAGTTTCTGTCCATGATGGCCCCTTCATGGAGGGGGGGGCATCAGGAGGCCATTGAGGTTTTCCCATGATGGGTATTGTGCAATGTTCAAAACCACAAAGATTCTTTTTGTGGTACAATTGAGAACTGTTAGATGGCTCCAGGACGTCCCATAGGAAACGACTCCAGAGCAGTGTTCTAAGGATGGATGAGTGGGCAGAACACATCACATTCCAATTGTCTCCTAGCAAAAAGATATTTTCTATCTGCTGGGGCTGGGGGAGCAACCGAGGGGTCTGAGTCAAAATGGACTCTCCTACGGATGGGTCATAATGTGGGTTTGTGTCCATGGAGACCTTGGAATGGGGCGGTGTCACCGGGGCCCTGAAGGATTCTCCTAACTGGAGGTTTTGACATAGCTCCAAAGAGCACGTTTAATTTGTGGAGACGAGATTTGTTCTGATCGGTGCCTCAGGAAACCCCAAATGCTGTATTGCAAACCAGGTCTCTGGGGAGAGATGACTGGAAATCAAAGCAATGGATCTGATTAGGGCCTAGGGGCATGTCGGGTTCAATATTTTTCTCTGGGGATATATGCCTATGGATCTGAGTGGAGGTAGTTGTTCAGCTGTTGGCAGATCGCCCCTGTTTGTTCCGGGCAACCTACACCATTGGGAAAACTTTGGGGATTTTGGAAATTCCACTAATTTGTCCGGTTGTGGCCAATGGAATGGGCAGAATTCCCTTGCAGCGGGCAGGCACAGTCCTGAGTTGTGGCTCCAGAGACCCCAGGCTGGAGGGTGTGTGGGCCAGGGTTGTGATGACAGAAGAAGCCTGAAAATACTAACTCCGATAAGGTTTGGGGATGGAGGTATGGCAGGCCCGATCTACAGACCTTGAGGAGAACTATTCGGGATATGAACAAAGAGCGAGTGTGAGGCGCTTGCTGAGGCTTTTGTCTCGATTTTGTATCAACGATAACCGTTGAATGTCGAGGTGGCTTCATTGACCATGGACGTGTATCCCTCTCTGGCGATTTGGCCCGATCCGAAGAGTTAGTGGTCATTCTTTATAATGGGAGGAGTCCTTTCTGTTTTTTTAACCTCAAGTGTCCCAACAAAAGACAGATTCCAGAGGAGAGCCTTGGGGAGGGGCGACTGAACAACCCGACCTCTGGTTTAGAATGGGGGCCTAGGGACATGGCAAGCCCCATATGCTGACTCCTGTTCCAGCCACTGAGAGGCCTTACTTGAGGACAGGGCTCACGCTGAGTATCACAATGCGAGTTTGTGCCCAATCTGGCCCTCAAGCATGTGCTCAGTGTGCGGCTAGCTGTCTGGGTGTCGGTCGGGAGGTCCGGACTCAGGTTGTGTAAGACAGGACATTAGTGCAGGCATGGTCTATAGACCTTGAGGAGAACTCTTGGGGATATGAGCAAAGGGCGAGTGTGAGGTGCTTGCTCAGGCTTTTGTCACTGGATTTTGTGTCAGTGATGGCTGAGGAATGTCGGGGTGACACCAATAAGAACAAATTAGGAGAAACCTCCAACCTCCCAAGTCTATCCTAACTGTGTAGGCTGCCGGGACAAACAGGGGCTATCTGCCACCAGTTGAGCCACTACCTCCACTCAGACCCGGAGACAAAGAAGAATATTGAACCAGACAGGCCCCTAGGACCTCATCAGATCCAGTGGTTTGGTTTCCAGCCACCTCTCCTCAGAGGCCTGGTTTCCAATAGCAGCATATCGGGCTTTCCTGAGGAAACCATCAGAACAAATCTCGTCTCCATATGGAAAACTTGCACGTGGGAACTGTGTCAAAACCTGTGGTTAGTAGAAACCTTCAGGACCCTGGTGCCACCGCCCCATTCCAAGGTCCCCATGGACACAAACCCACATTAAGAACCATGCACAGGAGAGTCCATTTCAGCTCAGCACCCTCGGTTGCTCCCCCAGAAAGCACAGGTCGATTCTGTCTTATCGCAAGGCGGGCAGCCCAGGCATCCATCCTTAGAACCCTGATCTGGAGTCGTCCCTATGGGATGTAATAGGCCATCCAACAGGTCTTAATTGTCCCGAAGAAGGAATCCTTGCAGTTTGGAGAATCTCACAACTCCCATCATGGGAAAACCTCCATAGCATCGTGATGCACCTCCTGCTTCATGAAGGGACCAACATGGACAGAAACTAAACCTGAGTCATTGTCTGATCCTCACCCTGACTTCAGATGCACGAGATCTCGATTCAGCTCTGCTGAGTTGCCTGCTGAGCCCTCATCCCAAAATCTAAGCCTAGCTTGTGTTCTCAGACTTCTGTCCTCACACTCTTGGCTCACAAGTGCTCAGGAAGGCAATTCTGGAGTGACAATGCAGCACTCTGCCTGCACTCCAGAAGAAAATCGTTGCCCTATTGGGCTAACCAGAAACCCCAAATGAGGATCAACTTGCACACAACTCGACTGTACCTCAATTATACAGTTTACGCTGGGCACCAATGCCCTGTCTGACATAGCCTAAGCCCGGACCTCCCGACCAACACCCAGACAGCTGGCCGCACACTGAGAACATCGAACCTGCCATGGACTTAGGTCATCATCTCTTCCCAACCTCGTTTTTCAGGCTTCAGAACCTCGACCTTAACTCCAAACACTGCCCAGCGGTGAATGTGATGCAGAAATCAGAACTCCTCCTTCCCCATGGCAAGAATCCTTGTGGTTGGCATGTTTTCCAACATTCAGTGTAGGAGAAACCAGCATGACCCATGAGGCCCCGCCCATGCTTGAGAGCTGCATTGGGCACAAACACGGATTGTGAACCTCAGTATGAGTCTTGTTCTCAAGTAAGGCCTGTCAGTGGCTGTACCAAAAGCCCACATATGGGGCTTTCCCTACCCCTAAGCCCCCATTCTTAATCAGAGGTCGGTTTGTCCATTCTCCCCTCACCAGGGCTGTGCTCTGGTATCCCTCTTTTAGTGGGACACCTGAGGTAAAAAAAAAAAAAAAAAAAAAAAAAAAAAAAAAAGAACGGACTCCTCCCATCCCACAGAATCACCCCAAACTCCTGTGATCGGAAAAAATTTCCAGAGAGGGAGACTCGTCCATATCCCTTGAGGCCACCTCGACATTCCTCGGCCATTGGTGACACAAAATCCAGAGACAAAAGCCTGAGAAATTGCCTCACACTCGCCCTTTGTTCATATCCCAAAGAGTTCTCCTCACGGTCTATAGATTCGGCCTGCCATACCTATGTCGCCAAAATTACGCCACGTTTGTGTTTTCAGACTTCTGTCCCCACAGCCATGGCCCACACACCCTCCCGGCTGGGGTCCCTGCAGTGACACCTCAGGACTGTGCATGCCTTCTTTAAGGGTATTCTGCCCATTCCCTTGGCTACAACCGTACAAATTAGGAGAAACCTACAAAGTGCCTGAGGCTATCGCAATAGTGTCGGCACCCCAGGACAAACAGTGGTGATCTGACACTAGCTGAGGAACTACCTCCACTCAGACCCGTAGAGAGATGTCCCCTGTGAAGAACATTGAACCAGACAGGCCCCTAGCCCCTAATCGGATCCATTGCTTTGGTTACCAGACATCTCCACAGAGGACTGGTTTCCAATACCAGCATACGGGGGATTCTTGAGGCAACGATCAGAACACATCTCGTCTCCACATGGGAAACTTGCTCGTTGGGGCTGTGTCAAAGCCTTAGGTTAGGAGAATCCTTCAGGGCTCCAGTGCCACTGCCCCATTCCAAGGTCTCCATGGACACAAACCCATATTATGACCCATCCGCGGGAGAATGCATTTCAACATATCCCCCTCTGTTGCTCCCCCAGAGCCAGCAGATTGAACTTCTCTTATCCCAAGGAGACGATTCGAATATGAAGAGGGCTGCCTAGGCATCAAATTTTAGAATACTGTTCTGGAGTTGTTCTATATGGGACGTCCTTAAGCAATCCAACATGTCTCAATTTTCCCGCAGAAGGAATTCTAGTGGTTTGGAGAATCTCAAAACCCCCATCGAGGGAAAAACTCCATGGCCTCGTGTTGCCCCACCCCCCCTTCCTGAAGGGGCCATCATGGACAGATACTCCAACCTTCCAATGTCTGATCCTCGCCCTGACTTCAGATGCACGAGATCTCGATTCACCTCTGTAGAGTGTGCCTTCAGTGCCCCCACCCCAAACCTATGCCTAGCTTGTGTTCGCAGACTTCAGTCCTCACACTCCGGGCCCACAAGCCTTCAAGTTTGGCAATTCTGGAGCCATTATGCAGCACTCTGCCTGCCCTCCAGAAGAAAAACATTGACCTCTGGGGCTACCCAGAGACCCCGAATGAGGATCAACATGCACACCACTCGACTGTACCTCAATTACATAGTCCACCCTGGGCACTAATGCCCTGCCAGACACAGCTAGACCCCGGACCTCAAGACCGACACCCAGACAGCTGGCTGCACACTGAGCACATTGGACCCGCCATGGCCTTATGTTGTCATCTCTTCCCAACCTCGGTTTTCAGGCTTCAGAACCTATATCTTATTTCCAATCACTGCTCAGGGTTGAACATGGTGCAGAAATCAGAAATCCTCCTTCCTCATGGCAAGAAAACTTTTGTTTGTTTGTTGTCCAATGTTCAGTGTAGGAGAAACCAGCATGGCCCTTGAGGCTTCGCCCATGCTAGAAGGCAGCGTTAGAAACAAACACGCATTGTGGCTATCAGCGTGAGCCCAGTCCTCAAGGAAGGACTCTCAGTGGCTAGCCCCCATATGAGGTTTGCTATGCCCCTAGGGCCCCAATATTAACTAGAGGTTGGGTTGTCCAGTCGCCCCTCTCAGAGCTCTGCTCTGGAATTCCTCTTTTGGTGGGACACCTGTGGAAAAAAAAAAAAAAAAAAAGAAGAAGAACGGACTTTTCCTATCCAACAGAATTACCCCAAACTCTTGGGATCGGGCTAGATCATGTCCCATGAGGCCACCCCGACATTCCACGGCTATCATTGACACAAAATCCAGAGACAAAAGCCTGACCAAGCACCTCACACTTGCCCTTTGTTCATATCCCAAAGAGTTCTCTGGACGGTCTGTAGATCGGGCCTGCCATACCTACGTCCTTCTGTCCCCATGCCCTGGACCATACACCTTCCAGGCTGGGAACCCTTGAGTGACACCACAGGACTGTGTCTGCCCTCTCCAAGGGAATTCTGCCCATTCCATTGGCCACAACCATATAAATCAGGAGAAACCTCCAATGTCCCCGAGTCCAGCCCATAGTGTAGGCTGCCCAGGACAAACAGGGGCAATCTGACACCAGCTGAGCAACTACCTCCACTCCGACCCATAAACAGAGGTCCCCAGAGAAGGAGATTGAACCGGACAGGCCAATAGGCCCTAGTTAGATCCATTGCTTTGGTTTCCAGGCATCTCTCCCCAGAGGCCTGGTTTCCAATATCAGCATAAGGGGTTTCCAGAGGGCCTCATCAGAACAAATCGTCTCCACATAGGAAATGTGCTCATTGGAGCTGTGTCAAATCCTCCGGTTAGGAGAATCCTTCAGGGCCCCGGTGCCACCGCACAATTCCAAGGTCTCCATGGACACAAACCCACATTATAGCCCATTGCAGGATGCCTGTTACTCCCGCACAGACAGCCGATCGAACCTGTCTTCTCACAAGAAGACAATTGAAATGCGATGCAGGCTGCCCAGGAATCGATCTTTAGAACCCTGCTCTGGAATCATTCCTTTTGAGAGGTCCTGGAGCCATCCAGCAGGTCTCAGTTGTCCTGCAGAAGGAATCCTTGCTGCTTAGAGCATCTCACAACCCCCACCGTAGGAAAACCTCCCTTGCCCCGTGATGCCCGTCCTCTTCATGAAAGGGCCATCATGTATAAAAACTCCAACCTGAGCCACGTCTGATCCTCGCCCTCATTTAGATGCACGAGATCCTGATTCAGCTCTGCAAAGTGTGTCTTCCGTGCCCCCGCCCTGAAACATAAGTCTAGCTTCTGTTCTCAGACTTCCATCCTCACACTCCTGGCCCACAAGCCCTCCAGTTTGGCAATACTGGAACCACAATGAAGGACTCTGCCTGCCATCAAGAAAAAAAAGTTGCCCTATGGGGCTAACCAGAAACTCCAAATGAGGATAAACCTGCACGCAACATGACTAGTCCCCAGTTATAAAGTCTACCCTGGGCACTAATGTCCTGACTGACACAGCCTGAGCCCGGACCTCCTGACCAACACCCAGACAGCTGGCCGCATACTGAGCACATCAGACCTGCCATGGCTTTAAGTCGTCATCACTTCCAAACTCATTTTTCAGGCTTCAGAACCTAGACCTTATCTCCATCACTGCCCAGGGCTGAACGTGATGCAGAAATCAGAACTCTTCCTTCCCATGGTAAGAAATCTTGTGGTTGGCATGTTGTCCAATGTGCAGAGTAGGAGAAACCAGTGTGGCTTATGAGGCCTGGCACAGGCTTGAAGCTTGTATCGGGCACAAAAATGCATTGTGATATGCAGCATGTGTCCTGTCCTCAAGTAGGGCCTGTCAGTGGCTGAATCAAGAGCCCGCATATGTGGCTATAATCCCCCTAGCACCCATTTTTTAATCAGAGGTTAGTTTGTCCATTCACCACTCTCCAGCACTCTGCTCTGGAATCCCTCTTTTGGTGGGACACCTGAGGTAAAAAAAAAAAAAAGAAAGAAAAAGAAAAAGAAAAAAAGAAAAAAAAAAACAGAACAGACTCCTCCCAGCATACAGAATGACCCCAAACTCGAGTTTGGGCCAAATCCCCAGAGAGGGAGACTCGTCCATTGCCCATGAGGTCACCCGGACATTCCAAGGACACTGGTGACACAATATCCGGAGACAAAAGCCTGAGCAAAAGTCTCACACTTGCCCTTTGTTGGTATCCTGAAGAGTTCCCTCACGGTCTGTAGATCAGTCCTGCCATACCTATGACCTAAAACTAAGCCGAGTTTGTGTTTTCAGACAAAGGTCCCCACAGCCCTGGCCCACACACCCTACAGGCTCAGGCCCTGGAGCCAAACCTGAGGACTGTACCTGCCCTATCCAAGGGAATTCTGCCCATTCCATTGGCCAAAACCCTATAAATAGGATAAACCTCCTAAGTCCCCGAGGCCATCCCAATATGTAGGCCATCCAGAACAAACAGGGGCAATCTGAGCACATCTGAGCACCTACCTGCACTCAGACCCGTAGACAGATGTCCCCAGAGAAGAAAATTGGAATGAACAGGCCCCTAGGCCCTAATCATAGCCATTGCTTTGGTTTCTAGGCATCTTTCATCGGAGGCCTGGATTCCAATACCAGCATATGGCTGTTTCTTGAGGCACCATCGTAACAAATATCGTGTCCACATGGGAAACTTTCGCATTGGAGCTGTGTCAAAGCATCTGGTTAGTAGAATCCTTCAGGGCCCTGGTGCCACCGCCTCATTCCAAGGTCTCCATGGACACAAATCCATATTAGGACTCATCCGCAGGAGAGTCCACTTCAACTCAGCCCCTCGGTTGCTCCCCCAGACCCAGCAGATCGAACCTGTCTTGTTGCTAGGAGACAATTGGAATGAGGCAGGCAACCCAGCCATCTATCCTTAGAAACCTGCTCAGTTTCATTCCGTATGGGACCTCCTGGACCCAACCAACGGGTCTCAGTGGTCCCGCAGAAGAATCTTTGCAGTTTGGAGCATCTCACAGCTCCCATCCTGGGAAAACCTCCATGGCCTCGTGATCCCCACCCCTCCTTCATGAAGGGGCTATCAGGGACAGAAATCCAAACTGAGCGATTGTCTGATTCTCACCCTGACTTCAGATGCACGAGATCTCAATTCAGCTCTGCAGAGTGTGCCTGCTGTGCCCTCGCCTAAAGACCTAAGCCTAGCTTGTGTTCTCAGACTTCCGTCCTCACACTCCTGGCCCACAAGCCCTCCAGTTTGGCAATTCCAGAACTACAATGCAGCACTCTGCCTGCCCTCCAGAAGAAAAACATTGCCCTCTGGGGTTACCCAGAAACCCCAAATGAGGATCAACCTGCACGCCACTTGACTGTACCCCAATTTAGTTGCCCAGGCTACCCTGGGCACTAAAGCCCTTTCTGACACAGCCTGAGCCTGGACCTCCTGACACACACCCAGCCTGCTGGCCGTATGCTGAGCACATCTGACCCAACATGGCCTTAGGTCGTCATCTCTTCAAAACCTCGGTTTTCAGGATTCAGAACCCTGACATTATCACCAATCACTGCCCAGGGTTGAAGATGATGCAGAAACAATAACTCCTTCCCCATGGCAAGAAACCTTGTGGATGGCATGTTGTCCAACTTTCAGTGTTGTTGAAACCAGTGTGGCCCATGAGCCCCACCCATGCTTGAGGGCCGCGTTGGTCACAAACACACATTATGCCCGACAATGTGAGCGCTGTCCTCAAGTAAGGCCTCTCAGTGGCTGGACCAAGAATTGGCATATTGGGCTTGCCATGCCACTAGGCCTCAATTTTTAACCATAGTTCGGGTTGTCCATTCACCCCTCCCCAGTGCTCGGCTCTGGAATCCCTCGTTTGGTGGGACACCTGAGGTAACAAAACAGAAAGGACGCCTCCCACCCCACAGACTGACCCAAAACTCTTGGGATAGGACCAAATCCACAGAGAGGAAGACTCGTCCATGGACCATGAGGCCTCCCCAACATTCCGCAGCCATCGTTGACACAAAATCCAGAGACAGAAGCCTGAGTGATCACCTCACACACGCCGTTTCTTCATATCCCGAAGCGTTCTCCTCACGGTCTATAGATCGGGCTTGCCATATCTATGTCCACAAATCTAAGTCAAGTTTGTGTTTTCAGACTTCTGTCTCCACAGTCCTGGCCCACACACCCTCGAGGCTGGGGCCACTGGAGCCACACATCAGGACTGTGCCTGTCCACTCATCGGAAATTCTGTCCATTCCATTGTCCACAATCGTTTAATTTAGGAGAAACCTCCAAATACCCCGAGGCCATCCCAATAGTGTAGGCCTCCAGGACAAACAGGGACTATCTGACAACAGCTGAGGAACTACCTCCACTCATACCATAGACAGATGTCTCCAGAGAAGAAAATTGAACAGGACAGGCCCCTAGGCCCTAATCAAATCCATTGTTGTGGTTTCCAGGTATCTCTCCTCAGAAGACTGATTTCTAATACCAGCATAGGGGGGTTTCCTGAGGCACCCATCAGAACAAATCTTGTTTCCACATGGGAAACTTCCTCTTTGGAGCTGTCTCATAACCCCGGGTTAGGAGAATCCTTCAGGGCCTTGTTGTCACCACCCCATTCCAAGGTCTCCATGGACATAAACCCACATTAGGACCCATCTGCAGGAGATTCCATTTCAACTCAGCCCCCTCGGTTGCTCCCCCAGAGCCAGCAGATCGAACCTGTCCTGTTGCTAGAAGACAATTGGAATGTGAGGTGGGCTGTCCAGGCAGCCATCCTTAGAATCCTGCCTTAGCCTTCTTCTGTATGGGACATCCTAGAGCCATCCAACAGGTCTCAAATGTCCTGCAGAAGGAATCCCTGTGTTTTGGAGCACTCACAAGTGCCTGTCTTGCCCTCGTCCTCAAATTAAGCCTAGCTTGTGTTCTCAGACTTCCGTCCTCACACTCCTGGCCCCCATGCCCTCAAGTTTGGCAATTCCAGACACGCAATGCAGCACTCTGCCTGCCCTCCAGAAGAAAAATGTTGCCCTATGGAACTTCCCAGACACCCCAAATGAGGATAAACCTACACGGCACTCGACTGTACCCAAATTGTATAGTCTAACCGGGCACTAATGCCCTGTCTGACACAGCCTGAGCCCGGACCTCCTGACCAACACTCAGACAGCTGACCGCACACTGAGAACATCAGACCCGCCATGGCCTTAGGTCATCATCTCCTCCCAAACTCGGTTTTCTGCCTTCAGAACCTAGAAATTATCTCCAATCACTGCCCAGGGGTGAACTTGATGCAGAAATCAGAACTCCTTCTTCCCCATGGCAAGAAAACTTGTGGTTGGCATGTTTTCCAACGTTCAGTGTAGGAGATACCAGCGTGGCCTTGAGTCCCTGCCCATGCTTGAGGGCTGTGTTGGGCATAAACATGCATTGTGACCCTCAGTGTGAGCTCTGTCCTCACGTAATGCCTCTCAGTGGCTGGACCAAGGGCCCGCATATGGGGCTGGCCATGCCTCTAGGCCCCCAATCTTAAGCAGAGTTCAGGTTATCCAGTCATCCCTCCCAAGGGCTCTGCTCTGGAACCCCTCTTTTAGTGGCACACCTGAGGTAAAATAACAGAATGGACTGCTCCCATCCCACAGAATGACCCCAAAATCTTGGCATCGGGCCAAATCCCCAGAGAGGGTGACTTGTCCATGGCTCATGAGGCCAACCTGACATTCCACGGCCATCGGTGGACAGAGACAAAAGCCTGAGCAAGTGCCTCACACTCGCCCTTTGTTGGTATCATGAAGAGTTCTCAAGGTCTGTAGATCGGGCCTCCCATATCTATGTCCCCACACCGAAGCCGAGTTTCTGTTTTCAGACTTCTGTCCCCACAGCTCTGGCCCACACACCCTCCACACTTTGGCCCCTAGAGCCACACCTCAGGACTGTGCCTTCCCTCCCCAAAGGAATTCTGCCCATTTCATTGGCCACAAACTTGCAAATTAGAAGAGACCTCCAAAGTCACTGGGCCATCCCAAGAGTGTAGAATGCCTGGGATGAATAGGAGCGATCTGACACCAGCTGAGGAACTACTTCCACTCAGACCCGTAGATAGATGTCTCCAGAGAAGATTATTAAAAAGCACAGGCTCCTAGGGCCTAATCATATCCATTGCTTTGGTTTCCAGGCATCTCTCCTCAGAGTTCTGGTTTCCAACACCAGAATATGGGGGGTTAATGAAGCACCAATGAGAACAAATCTCGTCTCCCTATGGGAAACTTGCTCATTGGAGTTGTGTCAAAACCTCTGGTTAAGAGAATCCTTCAGGGCCCTGGTGCCACCGCCCCATTCCAAGATTTCCATGGACACAAACAGACATTATGACCCATCATCAGGAGAGTCCATTTAAACACAACCCCATCGGTTGCTACGCCCATGGCAGCAGATCAAACGTGTCCTGTCGCTAGGAGACAATTAAAATGTGAGGCAGGCTGCCCAGGCATCCATCCTTAGAACCCTGCTCTGAAGTCGTTCCATATAGGACGTCCTGGAGATATCAAACAGGTTTCAATTGACCAGCAGAAAATCCTTGTGGTTTGGAGCATCTCACTACTCCCATCATGGGAAACCCCCCATGGCCTCGTAATGACCCCCTTTCATGAAGGGACTATTATGGACAGAAACTCCAACCTGAGCCAACGTCTGATCATTGCCCTGACTTCACATGCACAAATTCTCGATTCAGTTCTACAGAGTGTGTCTGCCGTGCCCTCACCCCGCTACCTAAGCCTAGCTTTTGTTCACAGACTTCCGTCCTCACACTCCTGGCCCAAAAGCCCTCCAGTTTGGCAATTCCGGAGCACAATGCAGCATTCTATCTGCCCTCCAGAATAAAAACTTTGCCATATGGGGCTACTGAGAAACCCCAAATGATTATCTTCTGCACGCCAAATGATTATCTTCTGCACGCCAGAATTATACAGCCATTGTGGGCACTAATGCCCTGTCTGGCACAGCCTGAGCACAGAATTCCTGAACGAGACCTAGAAAGCTGGCCCCAAACTGAACACATTGTACCCGTCATGGCCTTAGGTCATCATCTCTTCCCAAACTCGGTTTTCAGGTTTCAGAACCTAGACCTTATCAACCAATCAATGCCCAGAGGTGAACGTGATGCAGAAATAAGAACTCTTCCTTCCTCATGGCAAGAAAACGTATGGTTGGCATGTTGTCCAATGTTCAGTGTAGGAGAAACCTGCATGCTCAGTGAGGCCCCGCCCATGATTGAGGGCTGCCTTGGGCACAAACACACATTGTGACACTAAGCGTGAGTCCCCTATTCATGTAACGCTTCTCAGTGGCTGGAACAAGAGCTCACTTATGGGGCTTGCCATGCCCATAGGCTCCCAAGCCTTACCAGAGGGCGGGTATTCCAGTTTTCTGTACCCAGTGTTCTGCTCAAGAATCTCTCAATTGAGGGTGAGACACATGATGCAGAGAACAGGACTCCTCCCTTCGCACAGAATAACCCCAATCTCTTGGGAGCTGGGCAAATCACCAGAGAGAGAGACTCTTCCATGGCCCATGATTCCACCCCTACATTAAACGACCATCCTGATTACAACATCCAGAGACATAAGCCTGAACAACCGCCTCCCACTCAACCTCCTTTTATATCATGAGGAGCTCCCCTCATGGACTGTAGATCAGTCCTGCCATAACCTCATCTCCAAACCTCAGCTGGCTTTGTGTTTCTGGACATCTGTCCCCACAGCCCTGGTCCACACAGCTTCCAGGCTGGGGCCTCTGGATCCACACCACAGGACTGTCCTGCTCTCTCCTAGGAGACTGTGTCCTTTCGATTGCCCACAACCCTACAGAATAGGAGAAACCTCAAGGTCCCCGAGGATATCCCACTACTGTAAGCCGCCCTGAAAACAGCGGCATCCTGACACAAGCTGAGCAACTGCCTCCACACAGACACGTATACAGATATCCGGAGACACAGAAGATTGAAATGGACAAGCCCCTAGGCCCTAATCTGAACTCTTGCTTTGGTTTCCAGGTGTCACTCCTCAGAGGCCATGTTTCAAAGACCACTATGTGGGGCTTTCCTGAGGCACCAAACAGCACACCTCTCATCTCCACATGGGAAGCTTCCTTGTTTAAGCTGTGTCAAACCCTTTGGGTTGGAGAGTCCTGCAGAATCCGTGAGCCACCGCCACATCCCAAGTTCTCCATGGCCATCAACCCACATTATGACCCATCCTCAGGAGAGTCCATTTCAACTCATCCTTCTGGGTAGCTCGCCCAAGAGCCCACAGATTGAGCCTGCCTTGCCCTGACCTGCCAATTGGAATGTGAGGTGGCATTTTCAGGCATCCATGCTTAGATCCCTGGTCTCGAGTCTTTCCTTACGGGGCATCCTGGAACCAACCAATAGGCCTCGACTGTCCTGCAGAAGGAAACCTTGAGGTTTGGAGCAGCTCACAACTCCTAGTGTAGGGAAACCTCCCTCGCCTCATGACGCCCCCACCCCCTTCAGGAAGGGGACATTATGGACACAAACTCCAGCCTGAGGCAACATCTGATACTCGCCCTGACCTCAGATGCAGGAGATCTCGATTCAGACTCTACACAGTGGGTCTGTCGTGCACTTGGCCACGAAAATAATGATAGCTTGTGTTTTCAGACTTCCTTCCTCACACTCCTGGCAAACAAGCTCTCCAGACTGGGAATTCTGGAACCACAAAGCAGCCCTCTGACTGCCCACCAGAAGAAAAACTTTGTTCTATGGGGCTGTTCAGAAAGCCCAAATGAGGATCAACCTTCTCAGGCATTGACTGCACACCAATTGGATAGGCTGCCTTGGGCACTATTGCTCTGCCTGACATAGCCTGAGGCTAGACATCCCCACAGACAAGGAGACAACTGGCCGCACACCCAGCACAACAGACACGCCATGGCCTTATGCCGTCATCTCTTCCCAACCTGGGTTTTCAGACATCTGAACCTAGACATTATATCAAATCCTGGCAAAAGTGGGTACCTGAAGCACAAATCAGAACCCCTCCTTCCCCGTGGCTGTAAAGCTTGTTTTTGGCATGGAGTTACACCTTCAGGGTAGGAGAAACCTTCATGTCCCCTGAGGCCATGCCCAAACTTGAGTGCCGCCTTGGGCACAAAGTTGCATTGTGACTCTCAACGTGAGCCCCATGTCGAAGTAAAGCCTCTCAGGTCCTGGAACACGAGCCTGAATATGGGGCTTGCCAAGGCTCTATGCTCCCAAACCTCACCAGAGTTCAAGTTTTCCAGTTGCCTATACCTGGGGCTCTGCTCTGGAATCCCTCTCGTGGAGAGACACCTGAGCCAGACAACAGGACTACACCCTTCCCACAAAATGACCTCAAACTCTTGGGAGCTGGGCCAAATCCCCAGAGAGGGAGATTCGTCTATAGCCCCTGAGGCCACCTCTACAACTCTCGGCTATCCTGGACACAACATCCAGAGACAAAAGCCTGAGGGACAACCTTCCACTCGCCCGTCTTTCCATAGCTGAGGAGCTCCCCTCATGGTCTGTAGATCCACCCCGCCATACCCTCGGTGCCACACCTAACCCGAGTTTCTGTTTACAGACATCTGTGCTCACAGCACGGACCCACACACCTTCCAGGCTAGGACCTATGGAGCCACACTGAAGGACTGTGCCTGTCCTCTCCAAGAAAACTGTGCCCAATCCAGTGGCCACAACCCTTCAGATTAGGAGATACCTCCAAGGCACCCGAGGCCATGCCAATAGTGTAGGCCGCCCTAGACTAAGAGGGGCACACCAACACCAGAAGAGCAACTATCTCCACATAGACACTCAGACAGTGTCGCCAGAGACAGAAGATTGAAACGGACAGGCCCCAAGGCCCTAATCTGAACCCTAGCTTTGGTTTCCAGGTGTTTCTCCTCAGAGGACTGGTTTCGAAGACCAGCATCGGGGGCACTTCTGAGGCATCAAACAGGACCTCTCTTATCTCCACATGGGGAGCTTTCTTATTGGAGCTGTATCAAACCCTTCGGTTAGGCGAAATCTGCAAGGCCCCTGAGGCACCAGCACATTCCAAGGTCTCCATGGACACAAACCTGCTTTACGAACCATCCTCAGGAGAGTCCATTTCAACTCAGCTCCCTGGGTTACTCGCCCCAGAGTCAGAAGTTCAAACATGTTTTGTTGCTAATAGTCAATGGGAATGTGAGGTATGGTGTACAGGCATCCATACTTCGAACCCTGATCTCCAGTCCTTCCGTATGGGACATCCTAGAGCCATCCAACAGGACTCGACTCTACCTCAGAGGGAAACCTTGTGGTTTGGAGCAACACACAAACTCTGCGTATGTGCTGGTGTCTATCGGGCTGTGCAGGATTCTCCAACTCTGAAGGTTTGGCACAGGTCGAAGGGCACGGTTTCCCTCTAGTGACAGGAGATGTTCTGATGTGTGTCTCAGGAACCACATGTTATATCCTAAGTTGGTATTCCAGAACAGGACACTGAGGACAGATGCCTGAAAACCTAATCTAGGGTTCCAATGAGGTCCTAGGGGCATATCAGGTTCAATCTTCTGTCTCAGAGACATTGACTTGGCTTATTGCCTGGATGTAGGTGAACAGGTTGTTTCAGTCTGCACATTTGCGTCCAGCACTGCCGACAATATTGGAGTGGACTCAGGGCCTTGCAAATTTATCCTAATCTGGAAGGTTTGGGCAAATTTGACGGGCACAGTTTCTTTGGGGATGGCAGTCACAGTTCTGTGGTGTGGATCCAGAGACCCTATCCTGGAGGGCATGTGAGCCATGGTTTTGTGAGAGAAGTCTGCAAACACAAATGCTGGTTAGGGTTAGTGGCGAGGTGATCACAGGCCCAATGCATAGACCTGGAGTGCAGCTCATCAGAAACTGTAATTAAGGTGACTGGAAGTCTGTATCACAGGCTTTTCTATCTGGATTGTGTGTCCAGGATCGACTCTGAATGCAGGTGTGTTCTCCTGGGTCCATGGGAGACATTACCTCACTTAGGATCCTGGTGGCTCTCCATAGTTTGGTGGCTTTTCCGGGGAAGGGTAGAGTGCTGTTTTCCATCATAGGGGTGCCCCCAAACAAGGATTCCTGAGATGATCTCTGATTCTGGGTGCCTGGAAAATCCCACCAAGGTTTAGAATTTGGCCCTAAGGGTGTACCAGGCCTGCAATGCAACTGAGAGGGCTTGTTTGAAAGCATGCTAAGAATGAGGGTCACAATGCCTGTTTGTGCACAGGGCGGCCCTCAGGAGGGGCCGTGGTCTCATTGGCCCTGTAGTTGTCTCCCACTTTGGGGGCTGGACACCAATCCCAACAGCCAGGTATCCTACCATGGGGAAGGAGGAGTTCTCTATTGTGTTTCAGGTTTCCCCATTGGCAGGGATTACAGCAAAGGTCAGGAGACAGGTGCCTGAATACAAAGGATGGGTTGAGTTGATGGACTTTGGAAATGGCCTCTTCCACATGCTAGATATGGGTCCCGCTCTCTGGGTGGCTGACACTAGGTCGGGGCTCAGGCTCTGTCAGACACCATACTAGTGGCCAGGGCAGCCTATAAATTGGGGTTCCCTCGAGGGCCAAGCAGATTTACCCTCATATGGGGCTTCTTGGCAGTCTCACCAGGCACTTGTTCTTTCTATGGGGGAGGCAGAATGCAGCATTGTAACTCCATAATTCCCTATCAAGTGGGCTTGGGGACCAGTAGGGTGAGGATGGAATTGTAAACACAAGCTACGGCTCAATTGAGTACCAAGCGAAAGGTAGTTCCAATGTGCAGCAGTTTTTCGAGATATCGAGCACCTGAGTAAGAATGGAAGTCAGATATTTGCTCACACTGGAGTTTGTGTCTATGAAGACTGACAAATGGAGGGGTGGTGTCAAGAGGCCATGGAGGATTTCCCATACTGAGGCTTTGGAGATGCTCCGAACAGCAACGTTTCCCTCTACTGGATAGGTGAAGTCTGGTTTGTTTGCTCCAGGGTCTCCCATGTGGAAAGATTGTGTAGCAGAGCTCTCCCGCATGGCTGCCTGGAAAGCACACCTCCATTGACCATTGCAGCTGAGGAACATGGAAGGTTCGTTCTGGAGGCTCTGGGGTGAAGTACCAAGGCCTTGAGTTGACATGGAATCTCTTAAAGATGGGCCACAATGCTGGTTTGTTACCAGGGAGATCTTAGAATGTTCTGGTGGCTAATGTGCCGTGCAGGATTTTCCTACTTTGAGGTTAGGCACAGGTTGAAGTGCATGTTTTCCTTCTGCGGACAGGAGATGTTCTGTTGTGTGGCTCAGGGCACGCATGTTGTATCATAAGTTTGTATTCCAGGACAGGCCTCTGAGGATAGATACCTGAGAACCTAATCTAAGGTTCCAATAAGGGCCCAGAGGCATGACAGGTTCAATCTTCTGACTCAGGACGTAGAGTTGGTTGTGCCTGAATGTATGTGTTCAGGGTGTTTCACCTACGCAATTGCATCCAGAGTGGCCGCCAATATTGTGATCAGCTCAGGGTCCTTGCAGGGTTCTCCTAATCTGGAAAGTATGGGTAACTATGACAAACACAGTTCCATGGTAATGGCAGGTTCAGTCATGTGGTGTGGCTCCAGAGATATCATCCTGGAGGACATGAGAGCCATTGTTTTGGGAGGGAAGTCTAGAAACACAAATTCGGGTTAGGGTTAGGTCTGGCACAGGTGCCTGAATACCAAGGATGTGTAGAGATGATGGACTTGGGCCATTGCTGGTCTCGCATGCTGGATATGGGACCCCTCTCTGGTTGACTGAGAGGGGACCGGGGCTCAGGCTCTATCAGAAACAGCACTAGTGGCCAGGGAAGCCTATAAATCGGGGTTCCCTCAAAGGCCAAGCAGATTGATCCTCATGTGGGGTTTTGGGTAGACTCATAAGGCACTTCTTCTTTCTGTGGGGAAGGCTGAATGGTGCGTCGTGGTTCCAGAATCCCCTATCAAGAGAGCTTGGAGATCAGTCGGGTGAGGATGGAATTGTATACACAAGCTTGGTTAAATTCATTGCCAAGTGGAACGCAGTTCCAATGTGCAGCAGCTGATTCAAGACATCCAGCACCTGAGTAAGGGTGGATGTCAGATATTTGCTCACACTGGAGTTTGTGTATGATGACCTACAAATGGAGAGGTGTCATCAAGAGGCCTTGGACGATTTCCCACGTTGAAGATTGTGAGATGCTCCAAATAGCAAGGTTTCCTTTTACTGGACTGGTGGAGTCTGGCTCGTTTGCTCCGGTGTCCCCCATGTGGAAAGTTTGGGTAGCAGAGCTCTCCTGCATGGATGCCTGGAAAGCACACCTCCATTGACCATTGCAGCTGAAGAACATGCCAAGTTCGTTCTGGTGGCTCTTGGGTGAAGTGCCAAGGCCTTGAGTTGACTTGGAATTTCATGCCTGGGTCACAGTGTTGGTTTTTTTCCAGGGAGATCTAGGAATGTGATGGTGCTTAAGGGACCATGCAGGATTCTCCAACCCTGAGGGTTTGGCATAGGTCGAAGAGCCCTGTTTCCTTCTGGGGATAGGAAATGTTCTGTTGTGTTGCTCAGGGACCACATGTTGTATCACAAGTTGGTATTCCAGAACAGGCCTCTGAGGACAGATGCCTGAAACCTAATCTAGGGTTCCAATGAGGTCGAAAGGGCATGTCAGCTTCAATCTTCTGACTCAGGAGCATTGACTTGGGTGTCTGCCTGGAATCAGGTGATCAGTGTGTTCCAGACTGCGCATTTGCTTCCAGAGCAGCCTCCAATAGTGGGATGGGCTCAAGGGTCTTGCAGATTACTCTTAATCTGAAGGGTTTGGATAACTGTGACTGGCACAGTTTTCTTGAAGATGTCATGTCCAGGCCTGTGGTATGGCCCCAAAGATCCCATCCTGGAGGGCATGTGAGCCATGGTTTTGAGTGAGTAGTCTGCAAACACAAACTCGGTTTAGGGTTAGTGGCGAGGTGATCGCAGGCGCACTGTGTAGACTTGGAGGGCAGCTCATCAGGAACTGTAATTAGGGTAACCTGACAGCGGTAGCACAGGTTTTTGTATCTGGATTGTGTGTCCAGGATAGCCTCAGAATGCAGGTGTGGTCTCAAGGGTCCATGGGAGATTTTTCCTCTCTAAGGATGCGATCGGCTCCCAATAGTTTGGTGCCCATTCGGTGAACGGAAGAGTGCTGTTTTCTATCTTAGTGGTTCCCCACCCAGGGATTTCAGAGACTGCCTCTGTGACCGGACACCAAGAAATTCTACCAAGGGTTAGGATTCGGGCTGAGGGGTGTACCACGGCTACAATGCAGGATCCTGGTGGTGTAACTGAGAGGGCTTGTTTGAAAGCATGCTCAGAATGAGGGTCGCAATGTCTGCTTGTGCCCAGGGTGGCCCTCATGAGTGGGCGTGGTCTCATTGGCCATGTAGCTGACTCCAACTCTGAGGTTTGGAAACCCGTCACCACAGCCAGATTTCCTGCTATGGGGAAGGAGGAGTTCTCTATTGTGCTTCAGGTTCCCCCATTGGCAGGGATTCCAGCAAAGGTCTGGGTACAGATGCCTGAATACAAAGGATGGGTAGAAAGGACAGACTTGGGCCATGGCCAAACTAACATGGTGGATATGGGCCCCAAACTCTGGGTGGCTGACACGAGGTTGGTGCTCAAGCTCTGTCAGACACAGCACTAGTGGCAGGGCAGCCTATAAATCGGGGTACCCTCGAGGGCCAAGCAAAATGATCCTCATGTGCAGTTTCTGGGCAGACTCACCAGTCCGTTCTTCTTTCTATGGGGAAGGCAGAATGCAGCATTGTGACTCCAGATTTCCCTACCAAGAGGGCACGGGGACCAGTTGTGTGAGTATGGAACAAGCTACGGTTTAATTCAGTGCCAAGTGGGAGCCATTCAAATGTGCAGTGGCCTATTCCAGACATCCAACACCTGAGTAAGAGCAGATGTCAGACATTTACTCACACTGAAGTTTGTGTCTATGATGACTGACAAATGGAGAGGTGATATTAAGAGGCAATGGAGGATTTCCCACACTGAGGCTTGTGAGATGCTCCAAATAGCAAGTTTTCCTTCCTCTGGACAAGTGGAGTCTGATTTGTTTGCTCCCAGGTCCTCCATGTGGAAAGTTTGGGTAGCAAAGCTCTACCGTTTAGACAGGGAAACAATAGTTCCATTGACCATTGCAGGTTCGCTCTCCTGGCCGTTGGGCAAAGTTACAAGGCCTTGAGTTGACTTGGAATCTTTTGCACATGGGTCACAGTGCTGGTGTTACCAGGGAGATATTAGAATGATGGTAGCTAAGATGCCATGCAGGATACTCCGACCCTGAGGGTTTGACACAGGTCCAAGAAAACGGTTTCCTTCTGGAGACGGGAGTTGTTTTGTTGTGTAGCTCAAGAACCACATGTGGTATCATATGTTGGTATTGCAAAACAGCCCTCTGAGGACTGATGCCTGAAAATCTAATTTACGTTTCCAGTGAGATCCTAGGGGCATGTCAGGTTCAATCTTCTGATTCAGGATCATTGACTTGCTGTCTGCCTGCATGTAGGTGATCATGGTGTTTCAGACTGTGTATTTGTGTCCGGAGAGGCCTCCAATAGTAGAGTGGGCTCAGGGGCCTTTCAGGTTTCTCCGAATCTGGTGGGTTTGGGCAACTGTGATAGGCACAATTTCCTTGGGGATGCCACACCACCAGAGACCTCATCCTTGAGGGCATGTGAGCCATGTCAGAAGTCTGCGAACACAAACTCGGGTTAGGGTTAAGGCAATGTGATACAGGCCCAATGCGTAGACATGGAGGGCAGCTCCTAAAGAACTGTAATTAGTGGGACTCGAAGGCGGAAGCACAGGCATTTTTATCTGGATTGTGTGTCTAGGATGGCCTCGGAATGCAAGGTGTGGTTTCATGGGTCCATGGGAGATTTTTTCTCTCTAAGGATCTTGGCGGCTACCAATAGTTGCGTGGTTTTGGGGGGAAGGGAAGAGTGATGTTTTCCATTTAGGAGTGCCCAAAACAGGGATTCCAGAGACATGCTCTGGGTCTGAGTGCTTGGAAAATCCCACCAAGGGTTCGGATTTGGGTCTTAGGTCATGCCAAGCCTGCAATATGGGATGCTGGTGGTGCAACTGAGAGGGCTTGTTTGAAATCATGCTCAGGCTGAGGGTCACCATGCCTGTTTGTACTCAGGGCGGTCCTCAGGTGTGGGTGTGGTCTGATTGGCGATGCAGCTGTCTCCACTCTGAGGGTTGGAAAACCATCCCAACAGCCAGGTTTCCTGCCATGGCGAAGGATCAGTTCTCTTTTGTGCTTCAGGTTCCCCCATTGGCAGGGACTCTAGCAAAGTTCTGGGGACAGATGCCTGAATACCAAGGATGGGTAGAGAGGATGGACTGGGTCCATGTCCAGTCTCACATGCTGCATATGGGCCCATCTCTCTGGGTATCTGACATGAGGTTGGGCTCAGGCTCTGTCAGATACAGCACTAGTGGCCAGGGCAATTTATAAATTGGGGTACCATCAAGGGCCGAGCAGAATGATCCTCATGTATGATTTCTAGGCATGCTCACCAGGTCCTTCTTCTTTCTATGGGGAAGGCAAAATGCTGTGCTGTGGCTCCAGAATTCCCTATCAAGAGAGCTTGCAGACCAGTAGGATTACTATGGATTTGTCATCCAAAGCTAGGGTTAAATTCAGTGCCAATCCAAAGGCAGTTCCAGTGTGCAGCGGCTGATTCCAAAATCAGTACCTGTGTATGGGCGGATGTCAGATGTTTGCTCAGGTTGGAGTTTGTGTCTATGATGACCGACAAATGGAAGGGTGACATCAAGAGGCAATGGAGGATTTCCCACCCTGGGGTTTGTGAGATGCCCCAAACATCAAAGTTTCTTTCTACCGGACAGGAGAAGTCTGGTTTGGTTGCTCAGGTTTCTCCATGTGGAAAGTTTGTGTAGCAGAGCACTCCCACATGGATGCCTAGAAAGCACACCTCCATTGACCATTGCAGCTGAGGAACATGGCAGGTTCATTCTTGTGGTTCTGGGGCGAAGTATCAAGGCCTTGAGTTGACATGGAATCTCATGAAGATGGTTCACAATGCTGGTTTGTTACCAGGGAGATCATAGAATGGGCTAGTTGCTTAGGGGCCTTGCAGGATTCATCTACCCTGAGGGTTTAACACAGGTCCACAAGCACAACTTCCTTCTGGGTCCAGGAGATGTTCTGTTCTGTGGCTCAGGGACTATATATTATATCATAAGTTGGTATTCCAGAACAGGCCTCTGAGGACAGATACCTGAAAACCTAATCTAGTGTTCCAATGAAGTCCTCGGGGCATTTCAGGTTCAATCTTCTGACTCAGGATCATTGACTTGGGTGTCTGCCTGGATGGAGTTGATCAGGGTGTTTTAGACTGCGCATTTGCACCAGAGCCACCTCCAATATTGGGGTGGGATCAGGAGACTTGCAGGATTCTCCTAATCAGGAGGGTTTGGGCAACTGTGATGAGCCCAGTTTCCTTGGGGATGGCAGGCACAGTCTTTTGGTTTGACTCTAGGGGCACATCCTGGAAGGCATGTGAGCCATGGTTTGGGGAGAGAGAATTGCAAACACAAATTCGGGATAGGGTTAGTGGCGACGTGTTCACAGTCCCAATCCATAGACCTGGAGGGCAGCAAGTCATGAACTGTAAATCAGGTGACTCGAACGCAGTATCACAGACTCTTGTATCTGGATTATGTATCCACGATGGCCTCGGAATGCAGGTGTGGACTCATGGGACTATGGGAGATTTTTCTCCTCAAGGGTCCTGGGGGCTCCCAATAGTTTGGTGGCTTTCTCAGGGAAGCAAAGAGTGCTGTTTTCCATCATAGCGGTGCCCCAAAACAGGGATTCCAGTGATGGGCTTCTGGTATGATCACATGGAAAATCCCACCAAGTGTTAGGATTTGGTCCTAGGGGCATACCTGGCCTGCAATGCGAGATCTTGGAGGTGCAACTGAGAGCGTTTGTTTGAAGATATGCTCAAGGTGAGGATCACAAAGGCTGCTTGTGCCCAGGGCAGCCCTCCTGACTGCGCATTTTCTCCTTGGCCATGAAGCTGGCTCCCACTTTGAGGTTTGGACACCCATACCACAGCCAGGATTTCTGCCATGGGGAAGGAGGAGCTCTCTATTGTGCTTCAGGTTCCCCCATTATCAGGGATTCCAGCAAAGGTCTGGGAACAGATGCCTGAATAGCAAGGATAGGTAGAGGTGACGGACATGGCCCTGGCCGATCTCACATGCTGTATATGGGCTCATATCTCTGGGTGGCTGAAAGTAGGTCTTGGCTCAGGCACTGTCAGATGCAGAACTAGTGCCCAGGGCAGCCTATAAATCAAGGTTCCATTGAGTGCCAAGTAGGTTGATCCTCATGTGGAGTTTCTGGGCAGATTCACTAGGCCCTATTTCTTTCTATTGGAAATGCAGAATGTTGTCTTGTGGCTCCGAATTCCCTCTCAAGAGGGCTTGCGGACCAGGAGGCTGAGGATGGAATTCTAAACCCAAGCTATGGTTAAATTCAGTGTCAAGCGAAACGCAGTTCCATTGTGCAGCTGTTGAAATGAAAATCCAGAACCTAAATAAGGGCGGATTTCAGATGTTTGCTCATGCTGGATTTTTTGTCTATGATGACCAACAAATGGAGGGGTTGTGTCAAGAGGCCATGGAGGATTTCTCACGCTGGTGCTTCTGAGATGCTCCAAACAGAAGGTTCCCTTCTACTGGTCAGTGGCAGTCTGGTTTGTTTGCTCCAGGGTCCCACATATGGAAAGACTGGGTAGCAGAGCACTCCCCCATGGATACCTGGAAAGCACACCTCCACTGACCATTTCAGGTGAAGAACATGGCAGGTTCATTCTGATGGCTCTGGGGCGGATTACCAAGGACTTGATGTGACATGGAATCTCATGAAGATGGGTCACAATGCTGGTTTAATACCAGGGAGATCTTAGAATGTGCTGGTGGCTAAGGGGCTGTGCAGAATTCATATACCCTTAGGGTTGACACAAGTCAAAGAGCACAGATTCCATCTGGGGACAGGAAATATTCTATTGTGGGGCTCAGGGACCATATGTTGTATCATATTGGTATTTCAGAATAGTACTCTGAGGCAAAATGCTTGAAAAGCTAATCTAGGCTTCCAATGAGGTCCTAGGAGCTTCTCAGGATCAATCCTCTGACTCAAGACCATTGACATGGGTGCCTGCCTGGATGGAGGTGATCAGGGTGTTGCACACTGCACATTTGCATCCAGAGTGGCCTCCAATATTGGACTGGGCTCAGGGGACTTGCAGGTTTCTCCTAATCTGTAGAGTTTGGGCAACTGTGATGGACACAGTTTCCTTGGGGATAGCAGGAACATTCTTGTGGTGTGGCTCCAGAGAACCATCCTGGAGGGCAAGTGAGCCATGGTTTTGGGAGAGAAGTCTTCAAACACAAACTCGGGGTTGGGTTAATGGCGAGGTGATCACAGGCCCAATGTGTAGGTCTGTAGGGCAGCTCGTCTGGAACTGTAAATCAGGTGACTCGAAGGCCGTAGCACAGGCTTTTGTATCTGGATTGTGTGTCCAGGATGGCCTCGGAATGCAGATGTGGTCTCATGGGTCCATGGGAGATTTTTCCTCTCTAAGCATCCTGGCCGCTCCCAATAGTTTGGAACCTTTCTCAGAGGAGGGAAGAGTGCTGTTTTCCATCATAGGGGTACTTCAAAACAGAGATTCCAGAGACAGGCTCTGGGTATGGTGGCATGCAAAAATCCCACCAAGTGTTAGGATTTGGTCCTAAGGGCATACCAGGTCTGCGATGTGGGATCCTGTAGAAGCAAATGAGAGCATTTTTTTGAAAGCATGTTAAAGTTGAGGGACACAATACCTGCTTTTTCCCAGGTGGCCTTTAGGAGTGGGCGTTGTATCATTGGCCATGCAGCTGGTTTCCATTCTGAGGGTTGGGCACCCATCGCAACAGCCAGGCTTCCTGCCATGGGGAAGGAGGAGTTCTCAATTGTGCTTCAGGTTCCCCCACTAGTAGGGATTCCAGCATAGGTCTGGGATAGTTGCTGGAATACCAGAGATGGGTAGAAATGAGGGACATGGGCCATGGCCGGTCTCACATGCTGGATAAGGGCCCCACACTCTGGGTGTCTGATATGAGGTCGGGGCTCAGGCTCTGTCAGACAAAGTGCTAGTGGCCAGGGCAAAGTATAAAGCGGGGTTCCCTCCAGGTCCGAGTAAATTGATCTTCATGGGGAGTTTCTGGGAAGACTCACCAGGCCCTTCTTTCTATGGGAAAGGCAGAATGTTGCATTTTGGCTCCAGAATTCCCTCTCAAGAGGGCTTGCTGACCAGGAGGTTGAGGATGGAATTGTAAACCCAAGCTATGCTTAAATTCAGTCAAGTGAAGGACAGTCCAGTGTGCAGTGATTGAATCGAAAATCCAGCATCTGAGTAAGGAGGCTGTCAGGTGTTTGCTCATCCTGGAGTTTGTGTCTATGATGACCGACAAATGGAGGGGTGGCGTCAACAGGCCATGAGGGATTTCCCACGCTGGGGCTTGTGAGATGCTCCAAACAGAAGGTTTCCTTCTACCGAACAGGAACATTTTGCTTTGTTGTCTCCAGGGTCCCCCATGTGAAAAGTTTGTGTAGCAGAGCACTCCCGTATGGTTGCCTGGAAACCACACCTCCACTAACCATTGCAGCTTAGGAACATTGCAGGTTCATTCTGGTGACTTTGGGGTGATGTACCAAGGACTTATTTTGACATGGAATCTCATGAACATGGGTATCAATGCTGGTTTGTTACCAGGGATAACTTAGAAACACCGGTGGCTAAGGGGCCCTGCAGGATTCATCTACCTTGAGGGTTTGACACAGGTCAAAGAGCACGCATTCTGTCGGGGGATCAGGAGATGTTCTATTGTGAGACTCAGGGACCATATGTGGTATGATATTGGTATTCCAGAACAGGCCTCTCAGGCCAGATGCCTGAAAACCTAATATAGGGTTCCAATGAGGTCCTAGGGGCATGTAAGTTTCAATTTTCTGACTCAGGACCATTGCCTTGGCATCTGCCTGGAAGGAGATGATCAGGGTGTTTCAGACTGTGCATTTGCATCCAGAGTGGCCTCAAGTATTGGGCTGGGATAAGGGGCCTTGCAGTTTTCTCCTAATCTGGAGATTATTGGGAAACTGTGATGGACACTTTTTCCTTGGGAATAGCAGGCACTATCCTGTGGTGTGGCTCCAGAGACCCCATCCTGGAGGGCATGTAAGCCATGGTTTTGGGAGAGAAGTCTTCAAACACAAATTCGGGTTAGGGTTAATGGCAAGGTGACCACAGGCCCATTGTGTAGACATGGAGGGCAGTTCGTCTGGAACTGTAAATAGGATGATTCCAAGGCAGAAGCACAGGCTTTTGTGTCTGTATAATGTGTCCAGCATGGCCTCGGAATTCAAGTGTGTTCTCATTGGTCCATGGGACATTATTTCTCTCTAATGATCCTGGAGGCTCCCAATAGTTTGGTGCCTTAACCGAGAAAGGGAAGAGTGCTGTTTTCCATCATAGGGGTGCCCCAAAACAGGGATTCCGGAGACGGGTTCTTGGTCTGGGGACCTGGAAAATCCCACCAAGATTTAAGATTTGGGCCTAGAGGCCTACCAGGCCTGCAACTAGGGTCCTGGAGGTGCAACTGAGAGCATTTGTTTGAAAGCATGTTCAGGCGGAGAGTCGCAATGCCTTCTTGTGCCCAGGGCAGCCCTCGCTGGCTCCCACTCGGAGGGTTGGACACCCGTTCCAACTTCCAGGAAAAGGAGGAGTTTTCTGTTGTGCTTTAGGTTCCCCCATTGTTAGGGATTCCAGCGAAGGTCTGGGGACAGATGCCTGAATACCAAGAATGGGTAGAGATGATGGCCCTGGTCCATGGCCGGTCTCACAAGGTGGATACGGGCCCCGCCCCCTGGGTGGCTGACACAAGGTCAGGGCTCATGCTCTGTCACACAGCACTAGTGACCAAGGCAGCGTATAAATCTGGGTTTCCTCGAGGGCTTTGCAGATCAATCCTCATGTAGTTTCTTGGCAGATGCACCAGGCCCTTCTTCTTTCTATGAGTAATGCAGAATGTTGCATTGTGGCTCCAGAATTCCCTATCAAGAGGGCTTGCAGACCAGTAGGGTGAATATGGCAATTTAAACACAAGCTATGATTCAATTCAGGGCCAAGCAGAAGGCAGTTCCAATGCACAGCATCTTAATAGAGATATCCAACACCTGAGTATGGGTGGATTTCAGATGTTTGCTCATGCTGGGGTTTGTGTCTATGATGATCAACAAATGGAGGGGTGGCGTCAAGAGGCCATGGAGGATTTCCCAAGGTGGGGCTTGTGAGATGCTCCAAACAGCAAGATTACCTTCCTCCGGACAGGGGCAGTCTGGTTTGTAGCTCCAGGGTCACCCGTGAGGAAAGTTTGTGTAGCAGAGCACCCCACATGGATGCCTGGAAAGCACCCCTCCATTGACCATTGCAGCTGAGGAACATGGCAAGTTCGTTCTGGTGACTCTGGGTCGAAGCACCAAGGCCATGAGTTGACATGGAGTCTCATGAAGATGTGTCACAATGCTGGTTTGTTACCAGGGAGATCTTAGAATGTTCTGTGGCTCTGGGGCTGTGCAGGATTCATATACCCTGAGGGTTTGACAAAGGTCCTGAGCGTGGCTTTCATCTGGGGAAAGGAGATGTTCAGTTGTGGGGCTCAGGGACCATATGTTGTATCATAAGTTGGTATTCCAGAAGAGGCCTCTGAGGTCAGGTGCCTGAAAAGCTAATCTAGGCTTCCAATGAGGTCCTAGGTGCATGTCAGGTACAATCATCTGACTAAGGACCATTGACTTGGGTGTCTGCCTGGATGGAGGTGATCTGGATGTTTCAGACTGGACATTTGCATCCAGAGTCACCTCCAATATTGGGGTGGGCTCAGAGGCCTTGCAGGTTTATCCTAATCTTGAGGGTTTGGGCAACTGTGATGGGCACAGTTTCCTTGGGGATGGCAGACACAGTCCTGTGGTGTGACTCCAGAGACCCCATCCTGAAGGGCACGTGGTTAGATGATCGCAGGCCCAATGCATATACCTGGTGGGCAGCACTTCAGGAATTGTAAATCAGGTGACTTGAAGGCAGTAGCACAGGCTATTGTATCTGGATTGTGTTTCCACGATGGCCTCGGAACGCAGGTGTTGTCTCATGGGTACATGGGTGATTTTTCTCTCTGAAGGATCCCAGTGGCTCCCAATAGTTTGGTTGCTTTCTTTTTTTTTTTTTTTTTTTTTTTTTTTTTTTAGTTTGGTTGCTTTCTAAGGGAAGCGAAGAGTGCTGTTTTCCATCTTAGGGGTGCCCCAAAACAAGGATTCCAGTGATGGACTCTGGGAATGGGTGCATGGAAAAACCCACCAAGAGTTAGCATTTGGGACTAGGTGCACACCAGTCATGCAATGATGGATCCTGGAGTTGCAACTGAGAGCGTTTGTTTGAAAGCATGCTCAGACTGAGGGTCACAATGCCTGCTTGTGTACAGGGCAGCCCTCAGGAGTGGGCGTGATCTCCTTGGCCATGCATCGGGTTCCCATTCTGAGGGTTGACACCTATTCCAACAGTCAGGATTACTTCCATATGGTACTAGGAGTTCTCTATTGTGCTTCACGTTCCCCCGTTGGTAGGAATTTCAGCAAAGGTCTGGAACAGTTGCATGAATACCTAGGATTGGTAGAGATGACGGCCCTGAGCCATGGCTGTTCTCACATGCTGGATATGGACCCCACACTCTGGGTCGCTGACACGAAGTCAGGGCTCAGACACTGTCAGACACAGCACTAGTGGCCGGGGCAAAGTATAAATCCGGGTTCCCTCCAGGGCCGAGTATATTGATCTTCAGGGGGAGTTTCTGGGCAGACTCACCAGTCCCGTCTTCATGCTTTCAAGCAAGCTCTCTTAGTTACCCCACCAGTATCCTGCATTGCAGTTCTGTTATGCCCCTAGGCCCAAATCCTAATACTTGGTGGGATTTTCAAGGCACCCAGACCCAGTGCCCATCTCTGGAATCCCTGTTTTGGGGCACCATTAAGATGGAAAACTGCATTCTTCCCTTACCCGAAAATGCCATTAAACTATGGGGAGCCGCCAGGATCCTTAGAGGGGAAAAGTGTCCCATGGACCCATGAGAACATGCCTGCATTCCAAGGCCATCCTGGACACACAATTCTGATAAAAAAAAAGTCTGTACTACTGCCTTTCCGTCACCCCAATTACAGTTCCTGATGAGCTGCCCTCCAGGTCTATGCATTAGGCTTGCGACCACCTCACCACTAACCCTAACCTGAATTTGTGTTTGCAGATTTCTCTCCATAAACCATGGATCACATGCCCAACAGGATGGGGTCTCTGGATCCACACTACAGGACTCGTGGTACTGCTATCACCAAGAAAACTGTGCCCGTCTCAGTTGCCCAAACCTTTCAGATTAGGAGAAACCTGCAAGGCCCCTGAGCCAACCCCAATATTGGCAGCCGCTATGGTCACAAATGCACAGTCTGAAACACCCAGGTCACCTACATCTAGGCAGACAGCCAAGTCAACGCTCCTGAGTCAGAAGATTGAACCTGACATGCCCCTAGGACTGTATTGGAACCCTAGATTAGGATTTTAGGCATCTGTGCTCAGGGGCCTGTTCTGGAATATCAAGTTAGGATACATCATGTTGTCCCTTGGCCACACAACAGAACATCTCCTGTCCCAGGAAGGAAACCGTGCTCTTTGACCTGTGCCAAACCCTCCGTGTACAAGAATCCTGCATGGCACATTAGCCACCAGCACATTCTAAGATCTCCCTCATAACAAACCAGAATTGTGACCAAACTGCAAGAGATTCCTGTCAACTCAAGGCCTGGTTACTTCGTCCCAGAGCTACCGGAACGAAACTCTTATGTTCCTAAGCTGCAAATGTCAATGGAGTTGTGCTTTCCAGGCATCCAAGTGGGAGGACTCTGCTACTCATACTTTCCACATGGGGGACCCTGGAGTAAACAAACCAGACTCCAACTTGCCCTGTAGAAGGAAACCTTGCTGTTCAGAGCATCTCACAAGCTTTGGCGTGGGAAATCCTCCATGGCCTCTTGGTGCCACCCTCCATTTTTTGGTCATCATAGACACAAATTTAGTGTGAGCAAATTTCTGACATTTGCCCTTACTCAGCAGCTGAATATCTCGAATAAGCCACTGCACATTGGAACTGCTTTCTACTTGGGATCTAATTGAACCATAGCTTGTGTTTACAAATCCATAATCAACCTACTGGTCCCTAAGCCCTCATGATAGGGAATTCTGGAGTCACAATGCAGCATTCTGACTTATCCATAGAAAGAAGAGGTGCCTGGTGAGTTTTCCCAGAAACCCCACATGAGGATAAATATGCTCGCCCCTCAAGGGAACCCTGATTTATAGACCTTCCTGGCCACTAGTGCTGTGTCTGACAGAGCATGAGCCCTGACACAGTGTCTGTCATCAAGAGAGCGGAACCCATTACCAGCATGTGAGACCGGCCATGGACTAAATCCATCATCTGTACACATCCTTGGTATTCAGGCACTTTTCCCCAGACCCTTGCTGGAAATCCTGCCAATGGGGGTACCTGAAGCATAATAGAGAACACCTCTTTCCATAGCAGGAAGCCTGGCTTTTGCGATGGGTGTCCAACCCTCAAAATGGGAGCCAGCTGTATGGCCAATGAGACCACGCCCTCTCCTGTGGACCCTCCTGGGCACAAACAGGCATGGTGACCCTCAGCCTGAGCATGCTTTCAAACAAGCCCTCTCAGTTACACCACTGGGATCCAACATTGCAGGCCTGGTATGCCCCTAGGCCCAAATCCTAACACTTGGTGGGATTTTCCAGGCACCCGGACCCAGAGCCCATCTCTGGAATACCTGTTTTGTGGTACCCCTATGTTGGAAAATAGCACTCTTCCCTGCTTTGGGGCACCCCAAAAATGGAATAGATTACTCTTTTCTTCTCCGAAAAAGCCACTAAACTATGGACAGCCGCCAGGATCCTTAGAAAGGAAAAGTCTCCCATTGAACCCCGAGACCACACCTACATTCCGAGCCCATCCTGGAGCCACAATCCAGATAGAAAAGCCTGTGCTACCAACTTACAGTCACCCTAATTACAGTCCCTGACGTACTGTCCTCTAGGTCTAAGCATTGGACCTTGGCACTATCCCTAAACCAAATTTGTGTTTGCAGACTTTCCTCCCAAAACCATGACTCTCATGCCCTCCAGGATGGGGTCTCTGGAGCCACACCACAAGAATGTGCTTGCCATCCACATGGATATTGTGCCTGTCACAGTTACCCAAACCCTCCAGAGTTGGGTGAAACATGCAAGGCCCCTTAAGACACCCCAATATTGGAGGCTACTCTGGACACAAATGCGCAGTGTGAAACACCCTGATCACCTCCATCCAAGCAGATACCCAAGTCAACTGTCCTGAGTATGAAGACTGAAACACTCATGCCCCAGGGACCTCATTGGAAACCTAGATTATGTTGTCAGGCATCTGTCTTCAGGGGCCTGTTCTGGCATATGAACTTATGATACTACATGTGGTCCCTCAGCCACACAACAATACATCTCCTGTCCCCAGAAGGAAACCGTGCTCTTCAACCTCTGTTAAACCCTCAGGGTAGGAGAATCCTGCATGGCACTTTAGCCACCAACACATTCTAAGATCTACCTGGTAACAAACCAGCATTGTGACCCATATGCAAGAGATTCTATGTCAACTCAAGGCCTTGGTACTTCACCCCAGAGCCAGCCTAAAGAACCTGCCATGTTCCTCAGCTGCATTGGTCAAAGGAGGTGTGTTTTCCAGACATCCATGTGGAAGAGCTCTGATACCCATACTTTTCAAATGGGGAAACCTGGAGCAAACAAACCAGACTCCACCTTTCCAGTAGAAAAAGCAACCTTGCTGTTTGGAGCATCTCACATGCATCAGCGTGGGTATTCCTCTATGGCCTCTTGATGTCTCTCCTCCATTTCTCGGTCATCATAGACAGAAACTCCAGTGTGAGCAAACATCTGACATCCACCCTTACTCAGGTCCTGGATAATTCATTTGTTGGCTATCATAGATACAAACTCCATCATGAGCAGACATCTGACCCTCGCCCATACATACGGAGACCTTGAAACAACCGCTGCACATTGGAATGGACACAGTCTTCTGCCTGCCCACCAGAAAGATGTGCCTTATGAGTCTGGACAGAAAATCCACATGAGGATACAGCTTCCCTGCCCTCTATGGCACCCCAATATTATAGGCCACCCTGTGCACTAATGCTCTGTCTGACACAGCCCAAGCCCCGACCTCCTGGCAGCCACCTAGATAGCGGGCCCCGTATCCGGCAGGTGTGACCTGCCTTGACCTGAGTCCTTCATCTTGAACCAACCTGGGTATTCACGTACTAGTCCCAGAACATAGCTCAAATTCCTGCACATGGGGGAACCTGAATCACAAAAGAGTACTCCTCCTTCCCCATGGCAGGAAAACCAAATGTTGAGATGGATGTCCAACACTCAGATTGGGATCCAGGTGCATGGAACAAGAGCCAACGCCCACTCAGGGTGGGCAGCTGGGCACAAACAGGCATTTTGACCCTCACCCTGTGACTCATTTCCAACAAGTCCCCGTGGGACCTGGACCAGGGCCCCACAGAGCGGGCCTGTCATGCCCCTAGGCCAAAATCCTAAGCCTTTGTGGGGTTATCCAGGCACAAGGACCCAGAACCCATCTCTGGAATCCCTGTTTTGGCAGGAACCCTGACACGGTAAACCACGCTCTCTCCTTCCCCCAGTAAGATACCCAACTCTTGGGTGCCGGGCAGAATCCCCAGATAGGAAGAATATCCCATGGACACATGAGGACACCCCACCATTCTGAGACCATCCTAGACACAATCCAGATAGAAAAGCCTTTGTTCCCGCCTCCCAGCCACACGAATTTCAAATCCCGAGGAGCTGCCCTCAGGGTCTGCAGATTGGGCCTGCCTTCACCTCACCCCTAATTCTTACCCAATTTTGTGTCTGAAGACTTTGGTCCCAGAGGCCTTAACCACATGCCTTCCAGGATGGGGCTGCCAGAACCACACTACATCACTGGGCCTGCTCTCTGGAGGAAACTCTGCTGTCTCACTTGCCCAAACCCTCCAGATTAGGAGAAACCTGCAAGGGCCCAGAGCCCACCCCAATTTCATTGGCGACTCTGGAAAAAAATACACAGTCTGACACAGCCTCAGCACCTACCTCCAGGAAGACACACAGGTCAAAGGCCATGAGTCCGAAGGTTGAACCTGACATGCCCCTACAACCACATCAGAACCCTAGTCTAGGTATTCAAACCTCTCTGCCCAGAGACCTGTTTTGAAATCCAACATATGATCTGACATGTGGTCCCTGAGCCAAACAAGAGAACCCCTCCTGTCCCGAGAAGGGAACCTGGCTCCTGGGAACTAGGTCTAACCCTCAGGTAGGAGAATCCTGCATGGCCGCTGACCCACCACCACATTCTAAAGTAACCCTGGACATCCAAGCAGCATTGTGTCTCATTAGACTGAGAACAACCATCAACTTAGATCACTTGAAAATTGGAACCAAAACCAGCGGATCAAGCCTGCCCTGTTCCTCGGCTGCAATGGTAATGCAAGGAAGGCTTCCCAGGCCTCCATTCAGAGATCTCTGCTATCGAATCTTTCCATATGGGGGACCCTGGAGCCTTGTAAGCGGAATTCCCCTGTCCCGCAGAAGGACACCTTGATGTTTGGAGCAGCTCACAAGGTCATGCTTGGGAAAACCTCCAAGAATTCTTGAGGCCACCCCACAATTCACTGACTATCATGGATACAAACTCCAGCGTGAGCAGACATCTGACCCTCGGCCATACTCAGGTGCTGGAGATCTCAAAACAACCACTGCACATTGGAATGACCATGTGCTGGGCACTGAGCATATCCGTGGCTTGTATTTTCAGACTTCTGTCCTCACACTCCTCGCCTGCAAGCCAGCCCTCCAGATTTGGGAATTCTGGAGCCAAAATGCAGCCTTCTGCCTGTCCACCAGAAAGAAGAATTGCCCTATGGGTCTTCGCAGAAACCCACATGAGGATCCTTCTGCACGGCCCTCAAGGGCACCCCTATATAATATGCCGACCTCTGTACAAATGCTCTGTCTGACACAGCCCGATCCCAGACCTCCTGTCAGCCACCCAGATAGTGGGCCCCATAATCTGCAGTTGGGTCCAGCCTTGACCCAAGGCCATCATATCGAACAAACCTGGGTATTCGGGTACCTGTCCCAGACATAGCTCAAATTCCTGCCCATAGGGGACCCTGAAGAAAAAAGCATACTCCTCCTTCCCTGTGACCAGAAAACTGAATGTTGAGATGTCTGTCTAACTCTCAGAGTGGGAGCCAAGTGAATGGTCCATGACACCATGCCCACACAGGATGGGCAGCTGGGCACAAACAGGCATTGTGACCCCCAGAATGAGACCACTTTCCAAAGAGCCCCCTTGGGAGCTGGACCAGGTTCCCACAGCATGGGCCTGTCATTCCCCTAGGCCCAAAACCGAAGCCTTGGTTGGGTTTTCCAGGTGCCTGGACCCAGAACCCATCTCTGGAATCCCTGTTTGGACACGACCCCTGAGATGGAAAACAGCATTTTCCTCTTCCCCAGAATGACATCAAACTCTTGGGTGCCAAGCAGAATCGCCAGAGTGGAAGGATATCCAATAGACCCAAGAGGTCACCCCTCCATTTTGTGGCCATCCTCGACACGCAATCCAGACAGAAAAGCCTGTGTTCCTCACTCCCAGCCACCTGAATTTCAAATCCCTAGGAGCTACCCTCAGGGTCTGCAGATCGGGACTGCTTTCACCTTGCTCCTAACTCTTACCCGAGTTTGTGTCTGAAGTCTTTGGTCCCAAAGTCCTGACCGACATGCCTTCCAGGATGGGGCCTAGAGAACCACACGACATCACTGGGCCTGCTCTCATGAGGAAACTCTGCCTGTCTCAGTTTCCCAAAATGTCCAGATTAGGAGAAAACTGCAAGGCCCCTGAGTCCATGCCAATTTCTTAGGCCGCTCTGGAAAAAATGCAGAGCCTGACACAGCCTCAGCACTGACCTCCAGGAAGACACGCAGGTCAATGGCACTGAGTCCGAATATTGAACCTGCCATGTCCCTACAACCTCATAAGAACCCTAGCTTAGGCTTTGAGGCCTCTCTCCCCAGAGGCCTGTTATGGAAATTCAACATATGAATCAACCTGTGGTCCGTGAGCTATACAAGAGAACACCTCTTGTCCTGAGAAGGAAACCTGGCTCCTGGGTACTGGGTCTAATCCTCAGGATAGAGAATCATGCATGGTCCGAGAGCCTCCACCACATTCTAAGGTCTCCCTGGACACCAAGCAGCATTGGGACCCGTTAGACTGAGAAATTCCATCAACGCAGATCACTTGGAAATTGCAATCAGTGCATTGGATCAAGCCTTCCCTGTTCCTCAGCTGCAACGGTAACGCAAGATGGGCTTCCCAGGCCTTCATCGAGAAGGATGAAGAATCTTCCATATGGGGGACCCTGGAGCCCTGTAAGTGGAATTCTCCTGTCCCGCAGTAGGACACCTTGATGTTTGGAGCAGCTCACAAGCTCCAGCTTGAAAAAACCTCCAAGAATTCTTCAGGCCACCCCACCATTCATTGGCCATCAGGGATACAAACTCCAGCATGAGCAGACATCTGACCCTCGCCCAGGTGCTGAAGATCTCAAAACAACTGCTGTACATTGGAACGAACATGTGCTCGGCACTGAGCTTAACCGTAGCTTGTGTTTTCAGACTTCAGTCCTCACACTCCTCACTTGCAAGCCCTCCATCTTGGGTATTCTGGAGCCACAATGCAGCTTTATGCCTGCTTACCAGAAAGAAGAAATGCCCTAAGGGTCTTAGCAGAAACCCCACATGAGGATCCATTTGCACAGCTCTCACAGCTTGATCCCGACCTCCAGTCAGCCACCCAGACAATGGGCCCAATTTCCTGCAGGTGGTTCCTGCCTTAGACCAAGGACCTCATCTTGAAGCAACCTGGGTATTTAGGTACCTGTCCCAGAACTTAGCTCAAATTCCTGCCCATGGGGGACCCTGAAGCACAAAAGAGTACACCTCCTTCCCAATGGTAGGAAAAATGAATGTTGAGATGGCTGTCCAACCCTCAGCGTGGAAGCCAACTGCATGGCCCGTGAGACCACGCCCACTCAGCATGGGCATGTAGGCACAAACAGGCATTGTGACCCTCAGCCTGAGACCCATTTCCAACAAGAACACTCGGGAGCTGTACCAGGAAAAGATAGTGTGGGCCTGTCATGCCCCTAGGCCCAAATCCTAAGCCTTGTTGGGGTGATCCAGGCTCCCAGACACAGAACCCATCTCTGGAATGCCTGTTTGGACGGGATCCCTGACTCAGAAAACTGAGCTCCCCCCATCCACCAGAAAGACACCAAACTCTTGGGTACCGAGCAGAATTCCCAGAGAGGTAGAATCTCACATGGACCCATGAGGACACCCCTCCAGTTCGTGGCCATCTTATACAAACAATTCAGACAGAAAAGCCTGTGCTCCTGCCTCCCAGCCATTTGAATTTCAAATCCCGAGGAGTTGCCCTCAGGGTCTGCACATCGGGTCTGCCATACCTCGCCCCTATCTCTTACCCGAGTATGCGTCTGAAGCCTTTGGACCTAACGTCCTGACCCATATGCCCTCCAGGATGGGCCTCCAGGACCATACCACATCAGTGGGCCTGCTCTCCTGAGGAATCTCAGCCCGTCTCAGTTTCCCAAACCCACCAGATTAGGAGAAACCTGCAAGGCCCCTGAGGCCACCCCAATTTTATAGGCCACTACGGAAAAAATGCACAGTCTGGCACAGCCTCATAGCATACCTCGAGGAAGACACACAGGTCAATGGGAAGGGATGAATGGCCTAAGACCATGGCGTGTCCGATGTGATGGGTGTGCGGCCAGCTCTCTCAGTGTCTGTCGGAAGGTCTGGGCTCAGGCTATGTAAGACAGATCATTAGTGCTTACGGTAGCCTATGCAACTGGGGTGTTACCAAGGGCAGAACAGGTTCATTTTGATTCGGCATTTCTGAGCAATGCAATAGACAATGATTTTATTCTGGGGGGCAGGTAGAGTGCTTCATTGTAGCTGCAGAATTACCAATCGGGACGGCTTGTGGGCCAGGAGTGTGAGGACGGAAGTCTGAAAACACAAGATAGGGTAACTTTTGGAGCCAAGGGCACAGCAGGCCCACTCTGCAGAGGCTGAATTGAAATCTCCTGCATCTGAAGTAAGAGTGAGTCCAGCTGAGGCTGGAGTTTGTGTCCATGATGGCACCTTCATAAAGCGGAGGGCTCATGAGGTCAAGGAAGTTTTCCCAAGCTGAGTTTGGAGGTTGCTCCAAACCACAAGTTTTCCTTCTGCAGGACAGTTGAGTCCTGTTGGATGGCTCCAGGACGTCCTACATGGAAGGACGGGAGAGCAGTGTATGAAGGATGGATGCCTGTACAGCATGCCTCGCATTCCCATTGGCCATGAGCGGCAAGACATGTTTGATCTGCTGGCTCTGGGGCAAGCTACCCAGGGGGCTGAGTTGAAATATATGCTCCTGAGGATGGGTCATAATGTGGGTTTTTGTCCATGGAGACCTTGGAATGTGCTGGTGGTTCAGGGGCCCTGAGGAATTCGCCTACCTGAAGGGCTTGATACAGCTCCAATAAGAAAGCTGCCCATGTGGAGACAAGAGAGGTTGGGAGTGGTGCCTCAGAAAAGCCCCATATGCTGGTCTTCAAACCAGTCCTCTGAGCAGGGACACCTGGAAACCAAAGCTATGGTTCAGATTAGGGCCTAGGGGCCTGTCCGTTTCAGTCTTCTGTCTCTGGGGACACTGTCTGAGTGTCTAAGTGGAGATAGTTGCTCAGCTGGTGTCAGAGTGCCCATCTTAGTCCAGGGCAGCCTACACTATCGGGATGGCCTCAGGGGCCTTGGAGGTTTTACCTAACCTATAGGGTTGTGGTGAATGGATTGGGCACAGTTTCCTTGGAAAGGACAGGCACAGTCTTTCTGTGTGTTTCCAGAGGCCCTAGGCTGGAGATTGTGTGGGTCCAGGCTGTAGGCACAGAAGTATGAAAACACAAACTCGGCTTAGGTGTGGCTCTGAAGGTATGGAAGGCTGGATCTACAGACCGAGAGGGGAACTCCTCAGCTTATGAAAGAGGGCGAGTGGAAGGCATTCCCTCAGGCTTTTGTCTCTGGATGTTGTGTCCAGGATAGCTGTGGATTGTAGGGATTGCCTCGGGGACTATGGACAAGTATCCCTCTCTGGGGATTTGGCCCAGCTCCCACGAGTTTGAAGTCATTTTGTGGGAAGGGCAGAGTCATGTTGTCTGGCTCAGGTGTCTCTCCAAGAGAGGGATTCCAGAGCAGAGCCTCAGGTACAGGTGACTGGAAAACCCGAAATCTGGTGAGGATTGGGATCACAGGGGCTTGGCAAGCCCCATATGCGGGTTCTTGGTCCAGGCCCTGAGAGGCGTTACTTCGACATGGGGCTCACGCTGAGGGTCACAATGCGAGTTTGTGCTCACGGCGGCACTCAAGTTTGGGCGTGGCCTCAGGGGCCATGAAGGTTTCTCCTACCCTGAAGGTGTGACTCCATGCCAACAGCAAGCTTTACAGCCATGGGGAAGGAGGATTTGTGCTTCAGGTACCCAACTGTGTGGGGATTTGATATAATGTCTAGGATCAGATGTCTGAAAACACAGGCTGGGAAGAGGTGACGGCCTAAGGTCATGGCGTGTCCGATGTGCTAGGTGTGTGGCCAGCTGTCTCCTTGTCTGTTGAAACGTCTGGCCTCATGCTGTGTCAGACAGAGCATTATCCACAGGAGCTGGATAGGCCCAGGGCAGCCTATCCAATTGGGGTGTGGTCGAGGACCGAGGAGGTTGATCCTCATTTGGGGTTTTTGGAGAGCCCCGTAGGCAACGTTTTTCTTCTGGTGGGCAGGCAGAGGGCTGCATTGTAGTTCCAAAATTCCCAGTCTGGAGGGCTTGTTTGCCAGGAGTGTGAGGATGGAATTCTGAAAACACAAGCTAGCATTAGGTTTGGGGCCGAGAGCATGGCAGGTCCACTCTGCAGAGGTTGTATCGAGATCTCCTGCATCTGAGGTCAGGGCGAGTATGAGATGTTGCCTCAGGCTAGAGTTTGCGTCCATGATGGTCCCTTCCTGAAGGGGATGGGTGCTTCATGAGGCCAGGGAGGTTTCCCTACGATGGGAGTTGTGAGTTACTCCAAACCTCAAGTTTTCCTTCTGCAGGATGGTTGGGTCCTATTGGATGGTTCCAGGATGCCCCATATGGAAAGACTCGAGAGCAGGTGTCTAAGCATGGATTCCTGGAAACACCACCTCACATTCCCACTGGCTGGTCGGGACAAGGCAGGCTCAATCTGTGGGCTCTTGGACGAGCCACCCAAAGGGCTGCATTGAAATGGACTCTCCTGAGGATGGGTCATAATGTGGGTTGGTGGCCATGGAGACCTTGGGATGTGGCGTTGGCTCAGGGAATGTGCAGGATTCTCCAACCCGAAGGGTTTGACACAGCTCCAACAAGGGAGCTTCCCATGTGGAGAAGAGAGGTATTCTGCTCGGTGCCTCTGGAAAGCCCCATATGCTGGTCTTCGAACCCAGGCCTCTGAGGAATGACACCTGGAAACCAAAACGAGTTCAGATTAGGGCCTAGGGGCTGTCCAATTCAATATTCTGTCTCTGTGGACATCTGTCTGCATGCCCTCATGGAAGTAGTTGCTCAGCTTGTGTCAGAATGCCCCTGTGTGTCCAGGGAGGCTTACAAGAGTGAGTTGTCCTCAGGGGCCTTGAGGTTTCTCCTATTCTGTAGGGTTGTAGCCAATGGAATGGGCACAGTTTCCTAGGAGACAGCAGGCACAGTCCTGTGGTGTGGCTCCAGAGGACCCAGCCTGGAGGCTCTGTTTTCCAGGGCTGTGGTGACAGATGTCCGAAAACAAAACTCAGTCCAAAAACTCAGCTCAGGTTTGGGGCCAAGATTATGGCAGGCCTGATCTTCATTTCCTGAGGGAGCTCCTCTGGATATGAAAGGAGGGAGATTGGGATGTGGTCGCTCAGGCTTTTGTCTCTGGGTGTTGTTTCCACAATGGCCGTTTAATGTAGGGATTGCCTCATGGGCCGTGGAAGAGTCTCCCTCTCTGGGGATTTGCCAAGCTCCCAAGTGTTTGGGGTCATTCTGTGGGAAGGGAAGAGTAATGTTTTCTGCCACAGGTGTCCCCCAAGTAGAGGGATTCTAGAGCAGAGTAGTGGGTCCTGACAACTGGAATCTGATTAGGCCTGGATGCCTATGGGCATGGCAAGCCCCATATGCGGGCTCTTGGTCCATCCACTGAGAGGCATTACTTGAATAAGGGACTCACACTGAGGGTCACAATGTGTGTTTGTGCCCAAGGTGGCCCTCAAGCATGGGCAGGGCCTCATGGGCTACAAGGCCTCTCCTACCCTGAATGATGGACAACATGCCAACCACAATATTTCTTGCCATGGGGAAGGATGAGTTCTGATTTCTGCATCACGTTCAACCTTGGACAGTGATTGGAGATATGTTCTAGGTGCTGAATCCTGAAAAACGAGGTTGGGAAGAGATGAAGACCTAAGGCCATGGCAGATCCAATGTGTTCAGTGTGCAGCCAGCTGTCTGGGTGTCGGTTGGGAGTTCCAGGCTCAGACTGTGTCAAACAGTGCATTAATGATCAGGGTAGACTGTATAATTGTGGTACAGTCGAGTGGCGTGCAGGTTGATCCTCATTTGGGGTTTCTGGGTAGCCCCATAGGGCAACGTTTTTCTTCTGGAGAGCAGTTAGATTGCTGCATTGTGGATCCAGTATTGCCAAACTGGAGCACTTGTGGGCCAGAAGTATGAGGACGGAAGTCTGAGAACACAAGCTAGGCTAAGGTTTAGGGGCGAGAGCACAGAAAGCACTCTCTGCAGAGCTGAATCGAGATCCCGTGCAACTGAAGTCAGGGCAAGACTCAGACGTAGGCTCTGGTTAGGGTTCCTCTCCATGATGGCCCCTTCATGAAGGGGCTGCGCATCACAAGGCCATCGAGGTTTTCCCATGGTGGGAGTTCTGAGATGCTCCAAACCACAAGGATTTCTTCTGCAGGACAGTCAGGACCTGTTGAATGGCTGCAGGACTTCCCGTACAGAACAACTCCAGAGCAGGGTTCTAAGGATGGATGCCTGGGCAGCCCGCCTCGCATTCCAATTGTCTGCTAGTGACAAGATGGGTAAGATCTGCTGGCTCTGGGGGAGCAACCAAGGGGGCTGAGTTGACATGGATTCTCCTGCATATGGGTCCTAATGTGGGTTTATGTTCATGGAGACCTTAGAATCCCTGAAGGATTCTCCTAACCGGAGGTTTTGACAGAGCTCTAATGATTAAGTTTCCCATGTGGAGATGAGATATGTTCTGATAGGGACCTCAGGAAACCCCCATATGCCGGTATTGGAAACCAGGCCTCTGAGAAGAAATGCCTGGAAAACAAAGCAATGGGTCCGATTAGGGCTTATGGTCCTGATTGGTTCAATATTCTTCTCTGTGGACCTGTGTCTGTGGTTCTGAGTGGAGGTAGTTGCTCAGCTGGTGTCAGATCATTCCTGTTTGTTCTGGGCAGCCTACACTATTGGGATGGCCTTGGGGACTTTAGAGGTTTCTCCTAATTTGTATGACTGTTGCCAATGGAATGGGCAGAATTCCCTTGGAGAGGACAGGCACAGTCCTGAGTTGTGGCACAGGGACCCCAGCATGGAGGGCGTTTGGTCAGGTCTGTGGGGACAGAAGTCTGAAAACAGAAAATCAGCTTAGGTTTGGGGGCGTATGTATGGCAGACCCGATCTATAGACCGTGAGGAGATCTCTTCGGGATATGAACAAATGGCGAGTGTGAGGCACTTACTCAGGCTTTTGCCTCTGGATTTTGTGTCAACGATGGCCGTGGAATGTCGGGGTGGCCTCAAGGGCCATGGACGAGTGTCCCTTTGTGATGATTTGGCCCGATCCCAAGAGTTTGGGCACATTTTGTGGGATGCGCTTTTTGTATTTGTTTTGGTTTTTGGTTTTTTTTTTTAACCTTTGTTGTCTCAACAAAATGGGATTCTAGAGCAGAGCCCTGGGAAGGGGCAACTTGACAGCCCAAACTCCGGTTAAGGATGAGGCCTAGGAGCACGGCAAGCCCCATAAGTGAGCTCTTGGTCCAGCCACTGAGAGGCCTTACTTGAGAACAGGGCTCACGCTGAGGGTCACAATGCGTGTTTGTGCCGAACTCTGCCCTCAAGCATGGGCGGGGCCTCATGGGCCATGCTGGTTTCTCCTACACTGAATATTGGACAACATGACATCCACAATATTTCTTTCCATGGGGAAGGATGAGTTCTGATTTCTGCATCACGTTCAACCCTGGGCAATGATTGGAGATAAGGTCTAGGTTCCAAAGCCTGAAAAACGAGGTTGGGAAGAGATGAGGACCTAAGGCCATGGCAGGTCCAATGTGCTCAGTGTGCGGCCAGCTGTCTGGGTGTCAGTCGGGATTTCCGGGCTCAGGCTGTGTCAGACAGGGCATTAGTACCCAGGGATAGACTGTATAATTGGGGTAGAGTCTAGTGGCGTGCAGGTTGATAGTCACTTGGCGTTTCTGGGTAGCCCCAGAGGGTAACATTTTTCTTCTGGAGGGCAGGCAGAGTGCTGCATTGTGGCTCCAGTACTGCCAAACTGGAGCGCTTGTGGGCCAGGAGTGTGAGGGCGGAAGTCTGAGAACACAAGTTAGGTTTAGGTTTTGGGGTAAGGGCACGGAAAGCAACCTCTGCAGAGCTGAATCGAGATCTCATGCATCTGAAGTCAGGGCGAGGATCAGACGTTGGCTCAGTTTGGTGTTTCTGTCCATGATGGCCCCTCATGAAGTGGGGGGAGCATCACGAGGCCATGGAATTTTTCTCACGTGGGACTTGTGAGATGCTCCAAACCACAAGGATTCCTTCTGCAGGACAATTGAGACATATTGGATGGCTCTAGGATGTCCCATATGGAATGACCACAGAGCACAGTTCTAAGGATGTATGCCTGGGCAGCCCGCCTTGCATTCCAATTGTCTCCTATCGACAAGACAAGTTCAATTTCCTTTCTCTGTGGAGGCAACTGAGGGGACTGAGTTGAAATGGACTCTCCTGAGGATGGGTTCTAATTTGTGTTTGTGTCCAAGAGGACCTTGGAATGGGGCAGTGGCACCGGGTTCCTGAAGGATTCTCCAAACTGGAGGTTTTGACACAGCTCCAATGCACAAGTTTCCCATGTGGAGACAAGTTTTGCTCTGATGGGTGCCTCAGGAAACCCCCATATGCCGGTATTGGAAACCAGGCCTCTGAGTAGAGATGCCTGGAAACCATACAATTCCAACCTCACCCGACTGGTCTCCAAGCTCTCTTGATAGGGAATTCTGGAACCACGACACAGCATTCAGCCTTCCCCATAGAAAGAATAAGTGCCTGGTGATTCTACCCAAAACCCCACATGAAAATCAATCTGCTTGGCCTTCAAGGGAACCCCGATTTATAGGCTGCCCTGGCCACTAGTGCTTGTCTGACAGAACCTGAGCCCTGGACTTCCGTCAGCCACCCAGAAAGGGGGTCCCATATTCAGCATGCAAGACCGACCATGGCCCAAGTCCATCATCTCTACACATCATTGGTATTCAGGCACCTCTGCCTGTACCTAACCCTATCCTGAATTTGTGTTTCCAGACTTCTCTCCCAAACAATGGCTCACATGCCCTTCAGGATGATGTCTCTGGAGCCACACCACAGGACTGTGCCTGCCATCACCATGGAATCTCTGCTTGTCATAGTTGCTCATACTTTCCAGATTAGGAGAACCCTGCAAGGACCCTGAGCCCTCCGTAATATTGGCGGCCACTATGCACACAAATGCGTCCAGATCACCTACATTCAGTCACAACCAAGTCTACGTCCTAAGTCAGAAGATTGAACCTGTCATGCCCCTAGGACCTTATTGGAACCTTAGATTAGGTTAGCAGACATCTGTCCTCAGAGGCCTGTTCTGGAATACCAACTTACGATACAACATGTGCGCCCTGAGCCACACAACAGAACATCTCCTGTCCCCTGAAGGAGAACGTGCACATCAACCTGTGCCTAACCTCAAGGTAGGAGAATCCTGCATGGCACATTAGCCACCAGAATATTCTAAGATCTCCCTGGTATAAAACCAGCATTGTGGCCCATCTTCAAGAGATTCCATGTCAACTTAAGGTCTTCGTACTTAGCTCCAGAGCCACAAGAATGAACCTGCCATGTTCCTCAGCTGCAATGGTCAATGGAGGTGTGCTTTCCAGGCACCCATGGGGGAGAGCTCTGCTGCCGAATCTTTCCACATGGGGGACCCTGGAGCAAACAAACCAGACTCCACCTGTCCAGTAGAAGGAAACCTTGCTGTGTGGAGCATCTCCAAAGCCTCAACATGGGAAATCCTCCATTGCCTCTTGACACCACGCCTCCATTTGTCGGTCTTCATAGACACAAACTCCAGTGTGAGCAAATATCTGACTTCTGCTGTTACTCAGGTGCTGGATATCTTGAAAATCTGCTGCACATTGGAACTGCCTTCTGCTTGGGACTCAGTTGAACCGTAGCTTGCGTTTACAATTCCATCCTCACCCAACTGGTCCCCAAGCCCGCTTGATAGGGAATTCTGGAGCCACAAGGCCGCATTCTGCCTTCCCCATAGAAAGAACAAGTGCCTGGTGGGACTGCCCAGAAACCCTGTATGAGGATCAATCTGCTTGGCCCTCGAGGGAACCCCGATTTATAGGCTGCCTTGGCCACTAGTACTGTGTCTGACAGCACTAGTGAGATCCGACCTAGTGATAGCCACCCAGAGAGTGGGTCCCATATCTCGCATGTGGGACGGGCCATGTCCCAAGTCTGTCAACTCTACCCATCCTTTGTATTCAGGTACCTGTCTCCTGACATTTGCTGGAAACCCTGCCAATGGGGGAACCTGAAACACAATAGAGAACTCCTCCTTCCTACCTGGCAGTTGGGATTGGTGTCCAACCCCCAAAGTGGGAGACAGCTACATGGCCAATGAGACCACGGCCACTCCTGAGGGCTGCCCTGTGCTCAAACAGGCATTGTGACCCTCATTCTGAACATGCTTTCTGACAAGCCCTCTCAGTTGCACCAAGAGTATCCCACATTGCAGGCCTGGTAGGCCCTTAGGCCCAAATCCTAAACCTTGGTGGGATTTTCCAGGCACCCAGAACCAGAGTTCGTCTCAGGAATCCCTGTTTTGTGGCACCCCTATGATGGAAAAAAAGTACTCTTCCATTCCCCGAAAAAGCCACCAAACTAGGGAGAGCCCCCAGGATCCTAAGTGAGGTAACGTTTTCCATGGACCCAAGAGAACACACCTGCATTCAGAGTCTAGCCTGGACACACAATCCAGATAGAAAAGTCTGTGTTACCACATTCCAGTCACCCTAATTACAGTTCCTGACAAGCTGCACTCCAGGTCTACACATTGGGCCTGCGATCACCTCGCCACTAACCCTAACCCGCATTTGTGTTTGCAGACTTCTCTCAAAAAACCATGGCTCACATGCCCTCCAGGATAGGGCCTCTGGATCCACACCACAGGTCTGTGCCTGCCATCCCCAAGGAAACTGTGCCTGTCAATGTTGCCCAAACCTTCCAGATTAGGAGAAACCTTCAATGTCCCTGAGCCCACCACAATATTGGCGGCTGCTCTGGACGCAAATGTGCAGTCTGAAACACCCAGATCCCCTACATCCAGGCAGACAGCCAAAACAATGTCCCTGAGTCAGAAGATTGAACCTGACATGCCCCTAGGACCTCATTTGAACCCTAGATTAGGTTTTTAGGCATTGTCCTCAGGGTCCTATTCTGAAATAGCAACTTAGGATACAATATGTGCTCCCTGAGCCACACAACAGAACATCTCCTGTCCCCAGAAGGAAACCGTGCCCTTCGGCCTGTGCCCAATCCTCAGGGTTGGAGAATCCTGCACATCACCTTAGACACCAGCACATATGCTGAATTTGTGTGTTGCTCCAAACCACAAGGTTTCCTTCTGCAGGAGAATCAAGTCCTGTTGGATGGCTCCAGGACGTCCCATCGGGAAGGACTGGAGAGCAGGGTTCGAAGTATGGATGCCTGTACACCATACCTCGCATTCCCTTTGGCTATTAGTGACAAAACATGTTTGAACTTCTGGCTCTGTGGCAGGTTACCCAGGGAGCTGAGTTGAAATGGAATCTCCTGAGGATGGGTTGTAATGTGGGTTTGTGTCCATGGAGACCTTGAAATGTGTTGGTGGCTCAGGGGCCTTGCAGATTTCGCCTAACCAAAGAGTTTTATATAGCTCCAATAAGAAAGCTCCCCATGTGTAGATGAGAGAGGTTCTGTTTGGTGCCTCAGAAAAGCCCCAGATGCCGGACTTCAAAACCAGTCCTCTGAGGAGAGACACCTGGAAACCAAAGCTTGGGTTCAGATTAGGGCCTTGGGGCCTGTCTGTTTCAATCTTCTGTCTCTGGGGACACTGTCGGAGTGTGTAAGTGGAGATAGTTGCTCAGCTGGTGTCAGTGTGCCCCTCATAGTCCAGGGCGGCCTACACTATTGGCATGGCCTCTGGTGCTTTGGAGGTTTCTCCTAATCTGCAGGGTTGTGGCCAGTGGATTGGGCACAGTTTTCTTGGAGAGGACAGGCACAGTCCTTCTGTGTGGCTCCAGAGACCTTTGCCTAGAGGGTGTTTGGGTCCGGGCTGTGGGCACTGAAGTCTGAAAACACAAACTCAGCCTAGGTGTGGCTCCAAGGGTATGGCAGGCCGGATCCACAGACCATGAAGGGAGCTCCTCAGGTTATGTAAGAAGGGGGAGTGGGAGGTGGTCGCTGAAGCTTTTGTCTCTGGATGTTGTGTCCCACATAGCTGTGGAATGTAGGGTGACATCAGGAGCTATGGAAGAGTCTCCCTCTCTGGGGATTTGACCCATCTCCCAAGATTTTGAGGTCATTTTGTGGGAAGGGTGGAGTCCTATTGTCTGGCTCAGGTGTATCCCCAAGAGAGGGACTCCAGATCAGAGCCATGGGTGAGGGCGACTGGAAAACTCAAACTCTCGTTAGGTTTGGGAGCATAGTGGCTTGGCAAGTCCCATATGCGGGCTCTTGGTACAGGCACTGAGGGGCCTTACTGAGACATGGGGCTCATGCTGAGATTCACAATGTGAATTTATTCCCAAGGCGGCACTCAAATCTGGGCTTGGCCTCAGGGGACATGAAGGTTTCTCCTACCCAGAGATGTGACTCCATGCCAATAGCAAGCTTTACACCCATGGGAAGGAGGAATTCTATGTTGTGCTTCAGGTACCCACTTTTGCTGGGATTTGATATAATGTCTAGGTTCAGAAGTCTGAAAACCCATGTTGGGAAGAGATGACGGCCTAAGGCCATGGCATGTCTGATGTGCTTGGTGTGAGGCCAGCTGTCTCCTTGTCTGTCAGGACGTCTGCCCTCAGGCTTTGTCAGACAGAGCATTAGTGCCCAGAGCTGCCTATCTAATTGGGGTGTGATCGAGGCCCGAGCAGGTTGATCCTCATTTGGGGTTTCTGGAGAGCCCCATAGGGCAAAGTTTTTCTTCTGGTAGGCAGGCAGAGGGCTGCATTGCGGTTCCAGAATTCCCAGTCTGGAGGGCTTGTTGGCCAGGAGTGTGAGGAAGGAAGTCTGAAAACAAGCTAGCGTGAAGTTTGGGGAGAGGGCACAGCAGGCCAACTCTGCAGAGGCTGATTTGAGATCTCCTGCATCTGAGGTCAGGGCGAGTATCAGACGTTGCCTTAGGCTGGAGTTTGTGTCCATGATGGCCCCTTCCTGAAGAGAGTGGGGCCGTCATGAGGCCAGGGATGTTTCCCTACACTGGGATTTGTGAGCTGCTCCAAACCTCAAGGTTTCCTTCTGCAGGACAGTCGAGGCCTATTGGATGGTTCCAGGATGCCCCATACGGAAAGACTTGAGCAGGGGTCTAAGCATGGATGCCAGGAAACGCCACTTCACATTCCCACTGACTGGTCGGGACAAGGAAGGCTCAATCTGCGGGATCTTAGGCGAGCTACCCAGAGGGCTGAGCTGAAATGGACTCTCTTGAGGATGGGTCATAATGTGGGTTGGTAGCCATGGAGACCTTGGAATGTGGCGGTGGCTCAGGGACTCTCCAGGACTCTCCAACCTGAAGGGTTTGACACAGCATCAAGAAGAAAGCTTCCCATGTGGAGACGAGAGATATTCTGTTTGGTGCCTCAGGAAAGCCCCATATGCTTGTCTTCAAACCCTGGCCTCTCATGCTTGACACCTGGAAACCAAAGCAAGAGTTCAGATTAGGGCCTAGGGACCTATCCAGTTCAATCTTCTGTCTCTCCGGACATCAGTCTACGTGTCTGTGTGGAGGTAGTTGCTCAGCTTGTGTCAGGATGCCCCTGTTTGTCCTGGGCGGCTTACAGTAGTGGGATGTCCTTTGGGGGCCTTGAGGTTTCTCCTATTCTGTAGGGTTGTGTTCAATGGAATGGGCACAGTCTCCTAGGAGAGAGCAGGACAGTCCTGTGGTGTGGTTCCAGAGGCCCCAGCCTGGTGGCTGTGTGGGCCAGGGATGTGGGCACAGACATCCAAAAACACAAACTCAGCTGAGATTTGGGGCCATGGTTATGGCAGGACTGATCTACAGTCCGTGAGGGGAGCTCCTCGCAATATAAAAGGAGGTTTAGTGGGAGGCGGTCGTTCAGGCTTATGTCTCTGGATGTTGTATTCACGATGGACATTTAATGTAGGGGTGGATTCATGGCCCATGGAAGAGTCTCCCTCTCTGGTTATTTGCCCAGCTCTCAAACAATTGGGATCATTCTGTGGGAATGGAGGAGTCCTGTTCTCTGTATCATGTGTCACCCCAACTGAGCTGTTCTAGAGCAGAACACTGGGTACAGACAACTGGAATACCCATCCTCTGGTTAGGCCTGGGGGCATATGGACATGGCAAGCCCGGTACGCGGGCTCTTGTTCCAGCCACTGAGAGGTGTTACTTGAATAGGGGACTCACGCATAGGGTCACAATGCGTGTTTGTGCCCAAGGCGGCCCTCAATCATGGGTGGGGCTTCATTGAGCATGCAGGTTTCTCCTACACTGAACATTGCACAACATGCAAGCCACAAGGTTTCTTGACATGGGGAAGGAGGAGTTCTTATTTCTGCATCACGTTCACCTCTTGGCAGTGATTGGAGATAAGGTCTAGGTTCTGAAACCTGAAAACTGAGGTTAAGAAGAGATGACGACCTAAGGCCATGACGTGTCTGATGTGTTCAGTTTGGGGCCAGCTTTCTAGGTGTCGTCCAGTAGGTCTGTGCTCAGGTTGTGCCAGTCAGGGCATTAGCGCCCAGATAGGCTGTATATAATTGTGTTACAGTCGAGGGGCATGCAGAAGATAATCATTTGGGGTTTCTCGGTAGCCCCCTAGGGCAAAGTTTTTCTTCTGGAGGGCAGGCAGAGTGCTGCATTGTAGCTCCAGAATTTCCAAATTTGAGGGCTTTGGGGCCAGGAGTATAAGGACGGAAGTCTGAGAACACAAGCTAGGCTTAGGTTTCGGTGAGAGGGCACAGCAGGCACACACTGCAGAGCTGAATCTAAGGACGGAAGTCTGAGAACACAAGCTAGGCTTAGGTTTCGGTGAGAGGGCACAGCAGGCACACACTGCAGAGCTGAATCGAGATTTCTTGCATCTGAAGTAAGGGTGAGGATCAGATGTTGGTTCAGGTTGGAGTTTCTGTCCATGATAGCCCCTTCATGAAAGGGGGTCATTATGAGGTCATGGGGGTTTTCCCATGATGGGAGTAGTAAGATGATCCAAACCACAAGGATTTTATGTGGGTCAACTGAAACCTGTTGGATGGCTCCAGGACGTCCCATACAGAACAACGCCAGAGAAGGATTTTAAGGATGGATGCCTGGGCAGCCCACCCCTCATTCCAATTGTCTCCTAGCAACAGGACACGTTTGATCTGCTGGCTTTGGCATAGCAACCAATGGGCCTGAGTTGAAATGGACTCTCCTGAGGATAGGTCATAATGTGAGTTTGTGTCCATTGAGACCTTGGAATGGGGCAGTGGCCCCGGGGCCCTGAAGGATTCTCCTAACCGTAGGTTGTGACACAGCTCCAATGAGAAAGTTTCCCATAGGGAAATGAGATTTGTTCTCATTGGTGCTTCAGTAACTCCCCATATGCTGGTATTGGAAACCAGAACTCTGAGGAGAGATGCCTGGAAACCAAAGCAATGAAACTTATTAGGGCCTAGGGGCTAGCGGCCTGTCTGGTTTAATCTTCTTTTCTGGGGACATCTGTCTACGGGTCTTAGGGGAGGTAGTTCCTCAGCTGGTGTCAGATAACCCCTGTTCGTCCAGGGCGGTCTACACTATTGGGATGGCCTCAGTGAATTGGGAGGTTTCTCCTAATTTGCAAGTTTGTGGCCAATGAAATGGGCAGAATTCCTTTGGGGAGGGAAGGCACAGTCCTGAGGTGTGGCTCCAGGGGCCCAAGTGTGGAGGGTGTGTGGGCCAGAGCTGTGGGGACAACAGTCTGAAAACAGAAACTCAGCTTAGTTTTCAGGATGTAGGTATGGGAGGCCCGATCTGCAGACCTTGAGAACTCTTCATGATACGAACAAAGGGTGAGCGTGAGGCACTTGCTCAGGATTTTGTCTCTGGATTTTGTGTCACCGATGGTCGTGGAATGTCAGCGTGGCCTCCTGGGCCTTGGACGATTCTCCCTTTCTGGGGATTTGGCCCAATGCCAAGATTTTGGGGTCATTCTGTGAAAGGAGAGCAGTCCATTCTGTTCTTTTACCTCAGGTGTGCCACTAAAAGAGGGATTCCAGAGCAGAGCCCTGGGGAGAGGCGACTGGACCACCTGAACTCTGGGTAAGATTGGGGGCCTAAGACTTGGCAAGCCCCATATGGGGGTTCTTGGTCTAGCCACTGAGAGGCCTTACTTGAGGACAGAGCTCACACTGAGGGTCACAATGCATGTTTTTGCCCAAAGCAGCCCTCAAGCATGGGCGGGGATTCAAGGGCCACACTGGTATCTCCTACACTGAATGTTGGACAACATGCCAGCCACAAAGTTTCTTGACATTGGGAAGTAGGAGTTCTGATTTCTGGAATACGTTCACCCCTGGGCAATGATTGGAGATAAGTTCTAGGTTCTAAAGCCTGAAAACCGAGGTTGGGAAGAGATGATGACCTAAGGCCATGGCAGATCCGATGTGTTCAGTGTGTGGTCAGCTGTCTGGGTGTTGGTCAGGAGGTCCGGGCTCAGGCTGTGTCAAACAGGGCATTAGTGCCCAGGTTCGACTATATAATTTGGGTACAGTCGAGTGCCGTGTAGGTTTATCCTCATTTAAGGTGTCAGAGAAGCTCATTAGGGCAACATTTTTCTTCTGGAGGGTAGGCAGAGTTCTGCACTGTGGGTCCGGAATTGCCAAACTTGAGGGATTGGGGGCCAGGAGTGTGAGGATGGAAATCTGAGAACAGAAGCTATGCTTAGGTTTCAGGGCGAGGGCAAGGCAGGCACACTCTGCATAGCTGAATTGAGATCTCGTGCATCTAGAGTCAGGGCGAGGATCAGACGTAGGCTCAGGTTGGAGTTTCTGTCCATGATGGCCCCTTCATGAAGTGGGGTTGGGCATCACAAAGCCATCAAGATTTTCCCACGTCGGGAGTTCTGAGATGCTCCAAAATGCAGGGATTCCTTCTTCAGGACATTTGAGACCTGTTGGATGGCTCCAAGACGTCCCATATGGAAGAAGGCCAGAGCAGGATCCCAAGGATGGATGCCTGGACAGCCGGCCTAGCAATCCAATTGTCTCCTAGCGATAAGACTGGTTTGATCTTCTGGCTCTGGGGGAGCAACTGAGGGGGCTGAGTTGAAATCTACTCTCCTGCAGATGGGTCCTAATGTCAGTTTGTGTCCATGAAGACCTTGGAATGGGGTGCTGGCACCGGGGCCCTGAAGGATTCTCCTAACCGGAGGTTATGAGACAGCTACAAAGAGCAATTTTCCTATGTGCAGATGAGATTTGTTCTGATTAGTGCCTCAGGAAACCCCCGTATGCTGGTATTAGAAAGCAGGCTTCTGAGGAGAAATACCTGGAAACCAAAGCAATGGATCTGATTAGGGCATGGGGCCTGTCAGGTTCAATCTTCTCTGGCGACATCTGTCTATGGTATGAAAGGAGGTAGTTGCTCGGCTTTTGTTAGACCGCCCCTGTTTGTCCGGGAGGCCTACACTATTGGGATGTCTTTGGGGACTTTGGAGGTTTCTCCAAATTTGTATGATTGTGGACAATGGAATGGGCAGAATTCCATGGAGTGGGCAGGCACAGTCCTGATGTGTGGCTCCAGTGGCCCCAACCTGGAGGGTATGTGGGCCTGGAATGTGGGTACAGATGTCTGAAAACACAATCTCAACTTAGGTTTGGGGACGTAGGTATGGCAGGTCCGATCTACAGATCGTGAGGAGAACTCTTTGGGATATGAAGAAAGGGCGAGTGTGAGGCACTTGCTCAGGCTTCTTCTCTGGATTTTGTGTAATGATGGCAGTGGAATGTCGCGGAGGCCTCATGGGCCATGGACGAATCTTCCTCTCTGTGGATTTGGCCTGATACCAAGAGTTTTGGGTCAATATGTGGGATTGGAGGAGTGCTTGCTGTTTTGTTACCTCAGGTGTCCCAACAAAAGAGGGATTCCAGAGCCGAGCCTGGGGAGGGGCAACTGGACAACCCGAACTCTGGTTAAAAATTGGTGCCTAGCGGCATAGCAAGCCCAATATGCCGTCTCTTGGTCCATCCATTGAGAGGCCTTACTTGAGGCAGTGCTCATGCTGAAGGGCACAATGCGTGTTTGTGACCAACACGGCCCTCAAGCATGGGCGGCATGTGGCCTCATGGGCCACACTGGTTTCAACTACACTGAACGTTGGACAACATGCCAACCACAAGGTTTCTTGCCATGGGGAAGGAATTATGATTTCTGCATCATGTTCAACCCTGGGCAGTGATTGGAGATAAGGTCTAGGTTCTGAAGCCTGAAAACCGAGTTTGGGAAGAGATGACAACCTAGGGCCATGGGGGGTCCGATGTGCTCAGTGTGCGGCCAGCTGGGTAAGTGTGGGTCGGGAAGTCTCATGCATTTGATGTCAGGGTGAGGATCAGAAGATCACTCAGTTTGGAGTTTCTGTCCCTGATGGCCCCTTCATGAAGGGGGGGAACGTGAGGCCATGGAGGTTTTCCAACGATTGTAGTTGTGAGATGCCCCAAACCATAAAGATTCTTCTGCGGGACCATTAAGACCAGTTGGTGGGCTCCAGGAGGTCCCAGACAGAATGATTCTGAGCAGGTTTCTAAGGATGGATGGCTGGGCAGCTTGCCTCTCATTATAATTGTCTCCTAGAGACAAGACAAGTTCGATCTGCTGGGTCTGGGGGAGCAATCGAGGGGGCTGAGTTGAAATGGGCTCTCCTGCGGATGGGTCCTAATGTCGGTTTATGTCCATGGAGACCTTGGAATGAGGCAGTGGCACCAGGGCCCTGAAGGGTTCTCCTAACCAGAGGCTTTGACACAGCTCCAGTGGGAACGTTTCCCAGGTGGAGACGAGATTTGTTCTGATGGTGCCTCAAGAAACAGCCATATGCTGGTATTGGAATCCAGGCCTCTGAGGAGAGACACCTCGAAACCAAAGCAATGGATCTGATAGGGCCTAGGGGCCTGTTCGTTCCAATTTTCTTCTCTGGGGATATCTGTCTATGGGTCTGAGTGCAGGTAGGTAGGTGCTCAGATGGGCTCAGATTGCCCCTGTTTGTCCCGGGCGACCTACACTATTTGGATGGCCTCGGGGACTTTGGAGGTTTATCCTATTTGTAGGGTTGTGGCCAATGGAATGGGCAGAATTCCCTTGGAGAGGGCAGGTACAGTCCTCAGGTTTGGCTCCAGGGGCCTGAGCCTGTAGGATGTGTGGGGTGGGGCTGTGGGGACATTTGTCTGAAAACACAAACTCGGCTTAGGTTTCGGGTCGTAGGTATGGCAGGACTGATCTACAGACCGTGAGGAGTACTCTTCGGGATATCAACAAAGGGCAAGTGTGAGAAACTTGCTCAGGCTTTTGTCTCTGGATATTGTGTCACCTTGGAATGTCGGGTGTCCTCATGGGCAATGGACGAGTCTCCCTCTCTGGGGATTTGGCCTGAACCCAAGAATTTGGGGACATTCTGTGTGATGGGAGGAGTCTTTTTTTTTTTTTTAAACCTCAGGTGTCCCACTAAAAGAGGGATTCCAGAACAGAGCCCTGTGGAGTGAGGAATGGGCAAACCGACCTCTCATTAAAAATGGGGGCTAGGGGCATGGTAGCCCCATATATGGGCTCTTGGTCCAGTCACTCTCAGGCTCTACTTGAGGACAGGACACATGCTGAGGGTCACAATGCGTTTTGTGCCCAATGCAGCCCTCAAGCATGGGCGGGGCCTCATGGGCCACACTGGTGTCTCCTACACTGAACGTTGGACAACATGCCAACCACAAGATTTCTTGCCATGGGGAATGAGAGTTCTGATTTCTGCATCATGTTCACCCCTGGGCAGTGATTGGAGATAAAGTCTAGGTTCTGAAGCCTGAGAAACGAGGTTGGAAGTGATGACGACTTAAGGCCATGGCGGGTCTGATGTGCTCAGTGTGCAGCCAGCTGTCTGGATGTCAGTCGGGAGGTCCGGGCTCAAGCTGTGTCCGTAAGGACGTTAGTGTCCAGGGTAGACTGTATAATTTGGGACTAGTCATGTTGCGTGCAGGTTGATCCTCATTTGCAGTTTCTGGTTAGCCCTATTGGGCAACGTTTTTCTTCTGGATGGCAGGAAGAGTGCTGCATTGTGGCTCCTGTATTGCTAAACTGGAGGGCTTGTGGGTGAGGAGTGTGAGGATGGAAGTCTGAGAACAGAAGCTAGGCTTATGTTTCAGGGCAGGGGCACAGCAAACACACTCTGCAATGCTGAATCGACATCTCGTGCATCTGAATCAGCGTGAGGATCAGATGTGACTCAGGTTGCACTTTCTATCCATGATGGCCCTTTCATGAAAGGGACGGGGCATTACGGGGCAAAGGAGGTTTTCCCACGATGGGGGTTGTGAGATGCTCCAAGCCGCAAGGATTCCTTTTTCGGGACAATTGAGACCTGTTGAATGGCTCCAGGACCTCTCATATGGAAGGGCTCCAGAGGAAGGTTCTAAGGATGGATACCTGGGCAACCTGCATCACATTCTAATTGTCTACTTGCCACAAGACAGGTTCGATCGGCTGGCTGCGGGGGAATAACTGAGCATCCTGCAATGGGCTACAATGTGGGTTTGTGTCCATGGAGACCTTGGAATTATGCGGTGGCACTGGGGCCCTGAATGATTCACCTAACCGGAGGTTTTGACACAGCTCCAACGAGCAAGTTTCCCATGTGGAGACGAAATGTGTTCTGATGGGGACCTCTGGAAAACCCCTTATGCTGATATTGGAATCCAGGCCTCTGGGGAGAGATGCCTGGAAACCAAAGCAATTGATCTGATTAGGGCCTAGGGGCCTGTCTGGTTCAATCTTCTTCTCTGGGGACATCTGTCTACGGGTCTGAGGGGAAGTAGTTGCTCAACTTGTGTCAGATCGCCCCTGTTTGACCTGGGCAGCCTAACCTATTGGGATGGCCTCAGGGATTTTGGAGGTTTCTCGTAATTTATAAGGTCGTGGCCAATCGAATGGGCAGAATTCCCATGGAGAGAGCAGGCAGATTCCTGCGGTGTGGCTCCAGTGTTCCCAGCCTGGTGGATGTGTGGGCCAGGGCTGTGGGGACAGAAGGACGTAGGTATGGCAGGCCCTATCTACATTCCGTCCAGAGAACTTCTTGGGATATGAACAAAGGGCAAGTGTGAGGTGCTTGCTCAGGCTTTTGTCTCTGGATTTTGTGTCAATGATAGCTGTGGAATGTCGGCATGGCCTCAGGGGACATGGACGAGTCTCCCTCTCTGGCGATTTAGCCCGATCCCAAAAGTCTGGGGACATTCTGTTGGATGGGAGGAATCCGTTCTGTTTTTTTTTTTTTTTTCCCACAGGTGTCCCACCAAAAGAAGAATTCCAGAGCATACCCCTGAGTGGGGCGATTGGACAACAAAACCTCTAGTTAAGATTGGGGGCATAGGGGCATGGCAAGCCCCATATGCAGGCTATTGGTCCAGCCACTGAGAGACCTTACTTGAGGACAGGGATCATGCTGATAGTCATAATGTGTGTTTGGTCCTAATGCTGCCTTCTAGCATGGGTGAAGCCTCAAGGGCCATGCTGGTTTCTCCTACACTGAACATTGGACAACATAACAAACACACGTTTTCTTGCCATGAGGAAGGAGGAGTTCTGATTTCTGCATCATGCTCTCCCCTGGGCAGTGATTGGAGATAAGGTCTAGGTTCTGAAGCCTGAAAACCGAGGTTGGGAAGAGATGACAACATAAGGCCATGGCGGGTCCGATGTGCTCAGTGTGTGGCCAGCTGTCTGGGTGCCGTTCGGGAGGTCCGGGGTCAAGCTGTGTCTGGCAGGGCATTAGTGCCCAGGGTGGACTATGTAATTGGGGTACAGTCGAGTGGTGTGCAGGTTGATCCTCATTTGGGGTCTCTGGGTAGCACTAGAGGTCAATGTTTTTCTTCTGGAGGGCAGGCAGAGTGCTGCATAATGGCTCCAGAATTGCCAAACTGGAAGGCTTGTGGGCCCGGAGTGTGAGAACTGAAGTCTGCGAACACAAGCTAGGCATAGGTTCCTGGTGGGGACACTGAAGGCACACTCTACAGAGGTGAATCGAGATCTCGTGCATCTGAAGTCAGGGCGAGGATCAGACATTGGAAGGTTGGAGTTTCTGTCCATGATGGCCCTTTCAGGAAAGGGGGGGTGGGGCAACAGGATGCCATGTAGTTTTTCCCTTGATGGGAGTTTTGAGGTGCTCCAAACAACTAGAATTCCTTCTGCGGGACAATTGAGACATGTTGGATTGCTTAAGGACGTCCCATACAGAACAACTCCAGATCATTGTTCTAAAATTTGATGCCTGGGCAGCCCTCTTCATATTCCAATTGTCACTTTGGGACAAGAGAAGTTCAATCTGCTGGCTCTGGGGGAGCAACCGAGGGGGATATGTTGAAATGGACTCTCCTGCAGATGGGTCATAATATGAGTTTGTGTCCATGAAGACCTTGGAATGGTGCGGTGGCACTGGGGCCCTGAAAGATTCTCCTGAGGATTTGACACAGCCCCAATGAGCAAGTCTCTCATGTGGAGACGAGATGTGTTCTGATTGTTGCCTCAGGAATCCCCCATATGCTGGTATTGGAAAGCAGTCCTCTGTGGAGATGCCTGGAAACCAAAGCAATGGATCCAATTAGGGCCTAGGGGCCTGTCTGGTTCAATCTTCTTCACAGGGGATATCTGTCTACGGGTCTGAGTGGAGGTAGTTCCTCAGCTGGTGCCAGATCACCCCTGTTCGTCCTGGGGTGCCAACACTATTGGGATAGCCTCAGGCACTTTGGAGGTTTCTCCTATTTTGTACGTTTGTAGCCAATGGAATGGGCAGAATATCCTTGAAGAAGGCATGCACAGTCCTGAGGTGTCACTTCAGGGACCCCAGCCGGGAGGTGTGTGGCCATGACTGTGGGGACAGAAATCTGAAAACACAAATTTGGCTTAAGTTTGGGGACGGAGGTAATGCAGGCTGAATCTACAGACCATGAGAACTCTTTGGGATATGAACAAAGGGCGAGTGTGAGGCGCTTGCTCAGGCTTTTGTCTCTGGATTTTGTGTCACCAATGGCCGTGGAATGACGAGGTGGCCTCAGGGGCCATGGACGAGTCTCCCTCTCTGGAGATTTGTTCTGATCCCAGGAGTTGAGGGTGATTATGTGGGATGGGAGGAGTCCGTTCTGTTTTTTTTTTACCTCAGGTGTCCCACCAAAAAAGGGATACCAGAGCATAACCCTGGGGAGGGGAGAATGGACAAACCAATCTCTGATTAAGAATGGGGGCCTAGGGGCATGGCAAGACCCATGTGTGGGCTCTTGGTACAGCCACTGACAGGCCTTACTTGAGGACAGGACTCATGCTGAGGTTCACAATGCGTGTTTGTGCCCAATGCAGCTCTCAAGCATGGGCAGGGACCTCATGGGCCATGCTGGTTTCTCCTACTCTGAATGTTGGAAAACATGCCAACCGCAAGGATTCTTGCCATGGGGAAAGAGGAGTTCTGATTTCTGCATCACGTTCACCACTGGGCAGTGGTTGAAAATAAGGTCTAGGTTCTGAAGCCTGAAAACCAAGGTTGGGAAGAGATGACGACCTAAGGCCATGGCAGGTCCAATGTGCTCAGTGTGCGGCCAGCTGTCTGCGTGTTGGTCGGAAGGTTCGGGCTCAGGCTGTGTCAGACAGTGCAATAGTGCCCAGGGTAGACTTTATAATTGGGATACAGTCGAGTTGCGTGTAGGTTGATCCTCATTTGGGGTTTCTGGGTGCCCCATAGGGCAACGTTTTACTTCTGGAGCGCAGGCAGAGTGCTGCATTGTCGCTCCAGAATTGCCTACCTGACTGCTTATGGGCCAAGAGTGTGAGGATGGAAATCTGAGAACACAAGGTAGGCATAGATTTTGGGGTGAGAGCAACGGCAGGCACACTCTGCAGAGCTGAATAGACATCTCATGCATCTGAATTCAGGGAGAGGATCAGACGATGTCTCAGGTTGGAGTTTCTGTCCCTGATGGCCCTTTCATGAAGGGAGGTGGGCATCACGATGCTATGGAGGCTTTCCCACGATGGGAGTTGTGAGATTCAGCAAACCACAAGGATTCCTTCTTGGGGACAATTGAGACCTGTTGGATGGCCTAGGACATCACATAGGGACGACTCCAGAGCAGTGTTCTAAGGATGGATGCCTGGGATGCCCGCCTCGCATTCCAATTGTCACCTTGGATAAGACAGATTCGATCTACGCTCTCTGGGGGAGCAACTGAGGGTGCTGAGTTGAAATGGACTCTCCTGTGCATGGGTCATAATGTGGGTTTGTGTCCATGGGGACCTTGGAATGGGGCGGTGGCACCAGGGTCCTGAAGGTTTCTACTAACCAGAGGTTTTGACACAGTTCCCAAGTGCAAGTTTCCCCTATGGAGACGAGATTTGTTCTGATGGGTGCCTCAGGGAAGACCCATATGCTGCTATTGGAAACCAGGCCTCTGAGGAGAGATGGCAGGATACCAAACCAATGGATCTGATGAGGTCTTAGGGACCTGTCCTGTTCAATCTTTGTCTCTGGGGACATCTGTCTCCGGGTCTGAGTGGAGGTAGTAGCTCAACTGGAGGTAGATAGCCCCTGTTTGTCCTCGGAGGCCTACACAGTTAGGATAGCCTTGGGGATGTTGGAGGTTCCTTCTAATTTGTTCTGATTGGTGCCACCCTGACATTCCATGGACATGATTGACACAAAATTCAGTGACAATAGCCTGAGCAAGCACCTCACACTCACCCTTTGTTCATATCCCCAAGAGTTCTCCTTAAGGTCTATAGACTGTGCCTGCCATACCACGTCCCCAAACCTAAGCCGAATATGTATTTTCAGACTTCTATCCCCACAGCCCTGGCCAACACACCCTCCAGGTTGAGGCCCCTGGAGCCACACCTCAGGACTGTGCCTGCTTTCTCCAAGGGAATTCTGCCCATTAAATTGGCCACAACCCTACAGATTAGAAGAAACCTAATATGTCCCCAAATCCATTCCAGTAGTGTAGGCCGCCCACAACAAACAGTGACGATTTGTCAGGAGTTGAGCAAATACATCCATTCAGACCTGTAGACAGATATTCCCAGACAAGAAGATTGAACCAGACAGGTCCCTAGGCCCTAATCATATCCATTGCTTTTGTTTCCAGGCATCTCTCCTCAGAGTCCTTGTTTCCAATACCAGCATATAGGTTCTTCCAGAGGTACCAATCAGAACAAATCTTGTCTCCACATGGGAAAATTGCCTTTGGAGCTGTGTCAGAACCTCCAGTTAAGAGAAACCTTCAAGTCCCCAGTGTCACAGCCCCATTCCAAGGTCTCCATGGACACAAACCCACATTATGACTCATCCTCAGAAGAGTCCATTTCAACACAGCCTCCTTGGTAGCTCCCCCAGAGCCAACAGATTGAACCTGCCTTGTCACAAGGAGACAATAGGAATGTGAGGAGACATCTCCAAGCATCCATCCTTAAAACCCTGCACTGGCGTCGTTCCGTATGGGACGTCTTGGAGCCATCTGACAGGTCTCAACTGTCCCACAGAAGGAATACTTGCCGATTCGAGCATCCCACAACTCCCATTGTGGGAAAACCTCCATGGCCCCATGATGTCCCCCACCTTCATGAAGGGGCCATCCTGAACAGAAACTTTAGCCTGAGCCAAAGCCTGATCCTCGCCCTGACTTTGGATGCACGAGATCTCAATTTAGCTCTGCAGAGTGTGCCTGCTATGCCCTGGCCCAGAAACCTAAGTCTAGCTTGTATTCTCAGACTTCCTTCCTCACACTTGTGGCCCACAAGCCCTCCAGTTTGGGAATTCCGGAGCCACAATGCCGCACTATGCCTTCCCTCCAGAAGAGAAACATTGCCCTATGGGGCTACCCAGAAACCCCAAATGAGGATCAACCTGCAGGACACTCAACTGTACCCCCATTATACAGTCTACCCTGGGCACTAATGCCCTGTTTGACACAGCCTGAGCCCGGACCTCCCGACCGACAGCCAGACAGCTGGGACTACAACTCAGTACTGTGCCTGTCCTCTCCAAGGGAATTCTTCCCATTTCATTTGCCACAACCCTACAGATTAGGAGAAACTTCCAAAGTCCCCGAGATCACCCAAGTAGTGTTGGCCTCCTGGGATAAACAGGGGCGATCTGAAACAAGCTGAGCAATGACCTCCACTCTGAACTGAAGACTGATGTTCTCAGAGGAGAACATTGAAGCGGACAGGACCCTAGGCCCTAACTGGATCCATTGGTTTGGATTCCAGGCATCTCCCCTCAGATGCCTGGTTTCCAGTACCAGTTTATGGGGGTTCCTGTGGCACCAGTCAGAACAAATCTCGTCTCCACATGGGAAACTTGCTCTTTGGAGCTGTCTCAAAACCTCAGGTTAGGAGAATCCTTCAGGGCACCGGAGCCACTGCCTCATTCCAAGGTCTCCATGGACACAAACCCACATTATGACTGATCCTCAGGAGAGTCCATTTCAATTCCGCCCCCTCAGTTGTTCCCCCAGTGCCAGCAGATCGAACCTGCCTTGTTGCTCAGAGACAATTGGAATGCTAGTTGGACCGCCCAGGCATCCATCGTTAGAACCCTGCTCTTGAGAAGTTCCTTATGAGACGTCCTGGATCCATCCAACAGGTCTTGACAGTCCTAAGAAGGAAATCTTGCAGTTTGGAGTATCAGACAATCCCACCATGGGAAAACACGCATGGGCTCGTGATGGTCCCCCTATCTTCATGTAGGGGACATCATGGACAGAAACTCCAACAAAAGCCAACGTCTGATCCTCACCCTGACTTCAGATAGATGAGATCTCGATTCAGCTCTGCAGAGTGAGCCTGCAGTGCCCTCGCTCCGAAAACTAAGCCTGACTTGTGTTCTCAGAATTCCGTCCTGTAACTCCTGGCCCACAAGCCCTCAAGTTGGGAATTATGGAGCCACAATGCAGCACTCTGCCTGCCTTCCAGAAGAGAAACGTTGCCCTATGGGGCTATGCAGAAACGCCAAATGAGGATCAACCTGCACGCCACTCGACTGTACCCCAATTATACAGTCTAGCCTGGGTACTAATGCCCAGTCTGACACAGCCTGTGGCCGGACCTCCCAACCGACACCCAGACAGCTGGCTGCACACTGAACACATTGGACACGCCATGGCCTTAAGTCGTCATCTCTTCCCAAACTAGGTTTTCATGCTTCAGAACCTAGACCTTATCTCCACTGACTGCCCAGGAGTTAACATGATGCAGAAATCAGAACTTTTCCTTCCCCATGGCCAGAAATTTTGTGGTTGGCATGTTGTCCAACGTTCACTGTAGGAGAAACTAGCATGGCCCATGAGGCCTCGGTCATGCTTGATGATTGTGATGGGCTCAAACACCCATTTTGACTCTCAGCATGAGCCCTATCCTCAAGTAAAGTCTCTCAGTGACTGGACTAAGAGCTCGTATATGGAGCTTGCCAAGCCTCTAGTCCCCCAATCTTAACCAGATGTCTAGTCACCCCTACTCAGGGACTGCTCTGGAATCCTTCTTTGGTGGGACAACTGAGGTAAAAAAAATACAGAAAGTCTCCTCCCATACACAGAATGTTCCAGACACTTGGGATCGGGCCAAATATAGAGACAAAAAGACTTGTACATGGCCCATGAGGCCGCCTCAACTTTCCACAGCCACTTTTGACGCAAAATCCAGAGACAAAAGCCTGAGCAAGTGCTTCACACTCGCCCTTTGTTCATAGCCCAAGAAATTCTCCTCATTGTCTGCAGATGGAGTCTGTCATACATACGTCCCCACCTAAGCCAAGTTTGTCTTTTCAGACTTGTGTCCCCACACTCCTGGCCCACATACCCTCCAGGCTGGGGCACCTAGAGCCACACATCAGGACTGTGCCTGCCCTCTCCAGGGGAATTCTGACCATTCCATTGGCCACAACCCTACAGGTTGGGAGAAACCTAAAAAGTCCCTGAGGCCATCCCAATAGTGTAGGCCGCCCAGGACAAACAGGGGAGTTCTGTCACAAGCTGATCAACGACCTCCACCCAGACCCAGCAATCAGATCAAACTGGCCTTGTCACTAGGAGACAATTGGAATGCGAGTTGGACTGCCCAGGCATCCATCGTTAGAACCCCGCTCTGGAGAAGTTCCTTATGGGGTGTCCTTGATCCACCACAAGGTCTCGAAGGTCCCACAGAAGGAATCCTTGTGGTTTGCAACATCACACACTCGCACCGTGGGAAAACCTCCATGGCCACGTGATGCCCCCACCTTCATGTAGGGGACATCATGGACAGAAACTCCCACCTGAGGCAATGTCTGATCCTTGCCCTCACTTCAGATGCATGAGATCTCGATTCAGCTATGCAGGGTGTGCCTGCCATGCCCTCACCCCGAAACCTAAGCCTAGCTTGTGTTTTCAGACTTCTGTCCTTCCACTTCTGACTCACAATCCCTCCAGTCTGGGAATACTGGAGACACGATGGAGCAATCTGCCTTCCAGAAGAAAAACGTTGCCCTATGGGGCTACCCAGAATCCCCAAATGAGGATCAGCTTGCATGCCACTCGACTTTACCCCAATTATACAGTCTAGCCTGGGCAGTAATGCCCAGTCTGACACCGACTGAGCCCAGACCTCGTGACTGACACCCAGACAGCTGGCTGCATACTGAGCACATCAGACACGCCATGGCCTTAGGTCGTCATTTCTTCCGAACCTTGGTTTTCAGGCTTCAGAACCTAGACCTTAACTCCAATCATTGTCCAGCAGTGAACGTGATGCAGAAATCAGAACTTCTTCTTCCACATGACCATAAACCTTGTGGTTGGCATGTTGTCCAGCATTCAGTATAGGAGAAAACAGTGTGTCCCATAAGGCCCCATCCATGCTTGAGGGCCGCCATGGGCACAAACACACATTGGGACCCTCAGCGTGAGCCCTGTCCTCCAGTAAAGCCTCTCAAGGGATAGACCAAGATCCCGCATATGTGGTTGCCATGCCCCTAGTCCGCAAATCTTAACCAGAGCTCAAAAATTCTGGTCACCACTATTCAGAGCTCTTCTCTGCAATCCTTCTTTGGTGGGATACATGAGGTAAAAAAAAAAAAAAAATAGAGAAAGGACTCCTACCTTCCAAAGAATGACACCAAACACTTGGAATTGGGCCAAATCCACAGAGAGAAAAATTCGTCCAAGGCCGATGAGGCCAGCTCAACATTTCATGCCCATGATTGATGAAAAATCTGGAGACAAATGTCCAATAAAACACCTCACACTCGCTCGTTGTTCACAGCCCGAAAAATTGTCACAGTCTGTAGATCGAGCCTTCCATGTCTATGTCCCCAAACCTAAACCGAGTTTGTGTTTTCATACTTCTCTCCCCACAGTCCTGGCACACACATCCTCTAGGGTAGGTCCCCTGGAGCCACACCTCGGGATTATGTCTGCCCTCTCCAAAGGAATTCTGCTCATTCCTTTTGAAACAAAACGACAGATTAGGATAAACCTCCAAATTCCCTGAGGCCATTCCAATAGTGTCAGCCAACCAGGACAAACAGAGGTGATCTGTCAAAAACTGCGCAACTACCCCCACTCAGACCCATAGATAGATATCCCCAGGGAAGAAGATTGAACAGGACAGGCACCTAGACCCTAATCAGATCCATTGCTTTTGATTCCAGGCATCTCTCCTCATAGGCCTTGTTTCCAATACCAGCATATGTGGGTTCCCGGAGGAATCAATCAGTACAAATCGTGTCTCCACAACGGAAACTTGCTTTTTGGAGCTGTGTCAAAACCTCCGGTTAGGAAAAACCTTCAGGTACACGGAGCCACTGCCCCACTCACATTATGACCCATCCTTAAGAGAGCACATTTCAACTCAGCCCCCTCGGTTGCTCTCCCAGAGCCAGCGATCAAACCTGCCTTATCTCAAGTAGATAATTGGAATGCGAGGCGGGCTGCTCAGGATTCCATCCTTACAACCCTGCTCTGGCGTCGTTCCGTAATGTACGTCCTGGAGCCATCTGACAGGTCTCGACTGTCCGGCAGAAGGAATCCTTGGGGATTGGAGCATCTCACTACTCCCATCTTGGGAAAACCACCATGGCCTCATGATGTGCCCGCCCCTTCATGAAGGAGGGAAATGGACGAAACACCACCCTAAGCCAAAGTCTGATCTTCGCCCCAACTTCATATCCACAAGATCTTGATTCACCTCAGCAGTGTGCCCTTGCTCCGAAACCTACGCCTAGCTTGTGTTCAAAGACTTCCTTCCTCACACTCCTGGGCCACAAGCCCTCCAGTGTGGGAATTCTGGAGCAACAATGCAGCAATCTGCCTGACCTCCAGAAGAAAAACTTTGCCCAATGGGACTACCCAGAAACTCCAAATGAGTATCAACTTGCACCCTACTTGACTGTACCCCAATTGTGCAGTGTACCCTTCACACTCATGTGCTGTCTGACACAGCCCGAGCCCAGACCTCCCAACCAACACCTGGACAGGTGGGGCCACACCTCAGGACTGTGTGTGCCCTCTCCAAGGGAATTCTGCCCATTCCATTGGACACAGCCCTACAGATTATGAGAAACCTCCAAAGACCCTGAGACCATCCCAATAGTGGAGGCCTCCCGGGAGAAACAGTGGCGATTAGACACAAGCTGAGAAATGACCTGCACTCAGAACTGTAGACAGATGTTCCTGAGAAGAAGATTGAAGCGGACAGGCCCCTAGGCCTTAATTGGATCTATTGCTTTGGTATCCAGGCATCATTCCTCAGAGGCCTGTTTTCCAATACCAGCTTATGGGGTTCCCTGAGGCAACAATCAGAACAAATCTTGTCTCCACATGGGAAACTTGCTCTTTGGATCCATGTCAATACCTCCAGTTAGGGCAATCCTTCAAGGCGCCAGTGCCACTGCCCCATTAGAGGTCCCCATGGACACAAACCCACATTATGACACATCCTCGGGAGACTCCATTTCAACTCACCCCTCTACGTTGCTTCCGCAGAGCCATCAGAGTGAACCTGCGTTGTTGCTAAGAGAAGATTAGAATACGAGGTGGGATGCCCAGTCATCCATCGTTAGAACCCTGCTCTGGAGAAATTTTCTATGAGACGTCCTTGGTCCATCTGACAGGTCTAGAATGTCCCGAAGAAGCAATCCTTGTGGTTTGCAGCATCACACAATCCCACCGTGGGAAAAACTCCATGGCCTCGTGATGTCCCCACCTCCATGTAGGGATCATCATGGACAGAAACTCCAACCTGAGGCAATGTCTGATCCTTGACCTGACTTCAGATGCACGAGATCTCGGTTCAGCTTTGCAGAGTGTGCCTGCCGTGCCCTTGCCCCAAAACCTAAGCCTAGCTTGTGTTCTCAGACTTCAGTCCTTCCACTCCTAGCTCACAACCCCTCCAGTTTGGGAATTCTGGAGACAAAATGCAGCACTCTGTCTGCCTTACAGAAGAAAAACATTGTCCTATGGGGCTACCCAGAAACCACAAATGAGTATCAACCTGCACCCCCACTCGAATGTACCCCAATTGTACAGTGTACCCGGCACACTCATGCCCTGTATGACACAGCCTGAGCCCAGTCCTCCCGAACGAAACCCGGACACCTGGGGCTACACCTCAGGACTGTGCCTGGCCTCTCCAATGGAATTCTGCCCATTCCATTGGCCACATCCCTACATATTATGAGAAACCTCCCAATACCCCGAGACCATCCCAATAGTGTAGGCCTCCCGGGAGAAACAGTGACGATTAGACGCAAGCTGAGAAATGACCTCCATTCAGAACCATGGACAGATGTTCCCAGAGACGAAGTTAGAAGCGAAGAGGCCCTAATCAGATCCATTGCTTTGGTATCCAGGCATCTCTCCTCAGAGCTCTGGTTTCCAATACCAGCTTATGGGGTTTCCTGAGGCAACAATCAAAAAATATATCGTCTCCACATGCGAAACTTGCTCTTTGGATCTGTGTCAATACCTCCGGTTAGGAGAATCCTTCAGGACGCCAGCGCCACTGCCCCATTCCAAGGTCTCCATAGACACAAAGCCATGTTATGACCCATCCTCGGGAGACTCCATTTCATCTCAACCCCCCATGTTGCTCCCCCAGAGCCAGCAGAGCGAACCTGCATTGCTGCTAAGAGAAGATTAGAATATGAGTTGGGCTTCCTAGGCATCCATCGTTAGAACCTGCTCTGGAGAAATTTTTTATGAGACGTCCTTGATCCATCCAACAGGTCTCGACTGTCACGCAGAAGGAATCCTTTTGGATTGCATCATCACACAATCCCAACGTGGGATAAACTCCATGGCTTCGTGATGTCCCCACCTTCATGTAAGGATCATCATGGAGAGAAACTCCAACCTGAGGCAATGTCTGATCCTCGCCCTGACTTCTGATGCATGAGATCTCGATTCAGATCTGCAAGAGTGTGCCTTCTGTGCCCTTGCCCCAAAACCTAAGCCTAGCTTGTGTTCTCAGACTTCCGTCCTTCCACTCCTGGCTCACAAGCCCTCCAGTTTGGGAATTCTGGAGACACAATGCAGCAATCTGCCTACCTTCTATAAGAAAAACATTGCCCTATTGGGCTACCCAGAAACCCCAAATGAGGATCAGCCTGCACGTCACTCAACAGTACCCCAATCACACAGTCCAGCATCAGCAGTAATGTCGTCTGACTCAGCCTGAGCCCAGACCTCGTGACCGACACCCAGACAGCTGGCCACACACTGAGCACATCAGACATGCCATGGCCTTAGGCCGTCATCTCTTCCCTACTTTGGTCTTCAGGCTTCAGAACCTAGATCTTATCTCCACTCACTGCTGCACGGTGTATGTGATGCAGAAATTAGAACTTCTCCTTCCCCATGGCAAGAAACCCTGTGGTTGGCATGTTGTCCAACATTCAGTGTAGGAGAAAACAGCGTGGCCCATAATGCCCCGGTAATGCTTGAGGGCCGCGATGGGCACAAACACACATTGGGACCCTCAGAGTGAGCCCTGTCCTCAAGTAAAGCATCTCAGTTCCTGGACAAAGAGCCCGCATATGGGGCTTGCCATGCCCCTAGTACCCCAATCTTAGTGAGAGCTTGAGATGTCTAGTCACGCCTACTCAGGTCTCTGCTCTGTTATCCCTCTTTGGTGAGACACCTAAGGTACAAAACAAAACAAGACAAGACAAACAAACAAACAAACAAACAAACAAACAGAAAAGACAGAAAGGACTCTTCACATCCACAGAATGACCACAAACACTTGGGATCTGGCCAAATTCCCAGAAAGAAAGACTCGTCCATGGCCCATGACGACACCCCGACATTCCACGGCCACTGTTGACACAAAATCCAGAGACTACAGCCGAGCAAGCACCTCACACTCACATTTGTTCATAGCCCAAAAAATTCTTCTCACAGTCTGTAGATTGGGCCTGCCGTACTTATGTCCCCAAACCTAAGCCAAGTTTGTGTTTTCAGACTTCTGTCCCAACAGCTCTGGCCCACACACCCTCCAGAATGGGTCCCCTGTAGCCAAAACTCAGGACTGTGCCTGCCCTCTCCATGGGAATTCTGCCCATTTCATTGGCCATTACCTTACTGATTAGGTGGAACCTCCAAAGTCTCTGAGGCCATCCCAATACTGTAGGTCATCCAGAAAAAACAGGGGTGATCTGTCACAATCTGAGCAAAGACCTCCACTCAGACCCATAGACAGATAGTCCCAGAGAAGAAGATAGGACTGTACAGGTACGTACACCCTCAATGGATCTATTGTTTTGGTTTCCAGGCATGTCTCCTCAGAGGCCTGGTTTCCAACACCATCATATGGGGGTTTTATGAGTTACCAATCAGAACAAATCTCGTGTCCACATGGGCAACTATTCTTTGGAGACATGTCAAAACCTCTACTTGGGAGAAACCTTCAGGTCCCTGGAGATACTGCCACATTCCAAGGTCTCCATGGACACAGACCCACATCATGACCCATCCTCAGGAGAGTCCATTTCAACTCAGCACCTTTGGTTGTTGCCCCAGAGCCAGCAGATCGAACCTGTTTTGTCGCTAGGAGACAATTGGAATGTGAGTTGGGCTACCAAGCATCCATCATTAGAACCCCGCTCTGGAGAAGTTCCTTGTGGGATGACCTTTATCCATCCCACAGGTCTCGACTGTACTGCAGAAGGAAACCTTGTGGTTTGCAGCATCACACACTCGCACCGTGGGAAAACCTCCATGGCCTCATGATGCCCCTACCTTCATGTAGGGGACATCATGGACAGAAACTCCAACCTGAGGCAGTGTCTGATCCTCGCCCTGACTTTAGATGCACGAGATATCGATTCAGCTCTGCAGAGTGTGCCTGCTGTGCCCTCCCCCCAAAACCTAAGCCTAGCTTGTGTTTTCAGACTTCCGTCCTCATATTCCTGGCTCACAAGCCCTCTAGTTTGGGAATTCTGGAGACACAATACTGCAGCCTCACCTCTAGAAGAAAAACGTTGCTTTATGTGGTTACCCAGAAACCACAAATGAGGATCAACCTGCACGCCACTCGACTGTACCCGAATTATAAAATCCAGCCTGGGCAGTAATGCACTGTCTGACACAGCCTTAGCCCAGACCTTGTGACCAACACCCGGACAGCTGGCCGCACACTGAGCACATCAGACAGGCCATGGCCTTAAGTCGTCATCTCTTTCCAACCTTGGTCTTTAGGTTTCATAACCTAGACCTTATCTCCACTCACTGCCAAATGGTGTACATGATGCATAAATCAGAACTTCTCCTTCCCCATGGCAAGAAACCCTGTGGTTGGCCTGTTGTTCAACGTTCAGTGTAGGGGAAACCAGCGTGGCCCATGAGACCCCTGTCATGCTTGAGGGCTGCGATGGATACAAACACATATTGGGACCCTCAGCCTGAGCCCTATCCTCAAGTTAAGCATCTCAGGGGCTAGACCAATAGCCCACATATGGGGCTTGCCATGCCCCTAATCCCCCAAACTTAACCAGAGCTCTAGAAGTCTAGTCACCCATATTCAGAGTTCTTCTCTGGAATGCCTCTTTGGTACAAAACATGAGGCAAAAAAAAAAAAAAATAGAGAAAGGACTTCTACCTTCCAAGAATGAACCCAAACACTTGGAATCGGGCCAAATACGCAGAGAGTAAAACTCGTCCATGGCCGATGAGGCCAGCCCGACATTCCACGGCCACCGTTGACACAAAATCTGGAGACAAAAGCCTGAAAAAGTGCCTCACACTCGCCCTTTGTTCATAGCCCAAAAAATTCTCCTCACAGTCTGTAGATCGGGCCTGTCATACCTATGTACCCAAACCTAAGCTGAGTTTGTGTTTTCAGACTTCTGTCTCCATTGTCCTGGCCCACACACCCTCAAGGTTGGAGCCCCTGGAGCCACACCTCAGAACTGTGCCTGCCCTCTCCAAGTGAATATTGCTCATTCCTTTGGACACAACCCTACAGATTAGGAGAAACCTCCAATGTTCCCGAGGCCATCCCAGTAGTGTAGGACGTCCAGGACAAACAGGGGCAAACTGATCCAAGCTGAGCCAATACCTCCACTCAGACCTGTAAACAGATATGCCTAGAGAAGAAGATTGAACCAGACAAGTACCTAGGCCTCAATCAGATCCATTGGTTTTGTTTCCAGGCATCTCTCCTGAGAAACCTGGTTTCCAATACCAGCATATGGGGATTTATTCAGAACAAATCTCGTCTCCACATGGGAATCTTGCTCTATGGAGCTGTGTCAAAACCTCCAGTTAGGAGGTTTTGGTCAACGGAGGTGACTTCAGGTTACTGGAGTTACCGCCCCATTCCAATGTCTCCATGGACACAATTCCACATTATTACACATCCTTAGGAGAGTCCATTTCAACTAACCCCCCTCAGTTTCTCCCCCAGATCCAGCAGATCGAACCGGCCTTGTTGCTAGGAGACAATTGAAATGTGAAGCGGGATCCTCAGGCATCCATCCTTAGAACCCTGCTCTTGCGTCATTCCTTATGGGACGTCCAGGAGCCATCCAACAGGTCTCAACTGTCCCGCAGAAGGAGTCCTTAAACACGGACCATCTCACAACTCCCATCATGGGAAAACTTCTGAGGCCACATGATGCCCCCAATCTTCATGAAGGCGGATCATGGACATAAACTCCACGTGCGCTAACGGTTGATCCTTGCCTTAACTTCAGATGCACGAGATATTGATCCAGCTCTTCAGAGTGTGCCTGCCGTGCCCTCGCCCCGAAACCTAAGCATAGCTTATGTTCTCAGAATTCCGTCCTCACTCTCCTGGAACACACACACCTTAAGTTTGGGAATTCCGGAGCCACAATGCAGCACTATGCCTGCCCTCCAGAAGAAAAACGTTGCCCTAATGGGGCTACCCAGAAATGCCAAATGAGGATCAACCTGCACGCCACTCGACTGTGCCCCAATTTTACAGTCTACCCTGGGCACTAATGCCCTGTCTGACACAGCCTGAGCCCGGACCTCCCTACCGTCACCCAGACAGCTGGGGCCACATCTCAGGACTGTGCCTGCACTTTCTAAAGGAATTCTGCCTATTCTATTGGCCACAACCCAACAGATTAGGAGACACCTACAAATTCCCGAAACCATCCCAGTAGTGTAGGCCTCCAGGGACAAACAGGGTCATTCTGTCACAAGCTGAGCAACGACATCCACTCAGAACCATAGACAGATGTGGCAAGAGTGAATTGAAGCAGACAGGCCCCTAGGCACGCATCAGATCAATATTTTGGATTCCAGGCATTTCTCCTCAGATGCCTGGTTGCTAATACCAGCGTATAGGGGTTCCTGAGGCACCAATCAGAACAAATCTCGTCTCCACATGGGAATCTAGCACTTTGGAGCTGTGACAAAACCTCTGGTTAGGAGAATCCTTCAGGATCCCGGAGCCACCGCCCCATTCCAAGGTCTCCATGGACACAAACCCAATTATGACAAATCCTCAGGAGAGTCCATTTCAACTCAGGCCCCTCAGTTGCTCACCCAGTGCCAGCTGACCAAACCTGCCTTGTCATTAGGAGACAATTGGAATGCGAGTTCACTGCCCAGGCATCCATCGTTAGAACCCTGCTCTGGAAAAGTTCCTTATGGGCGTCCTTGATCCATCCAACAGGTTTCAACTCTCCCGCAGAAGGAATCCTTGTGGTGTGCAGCATCACACACTCACACCATGGGCAAACCTCCATGGCCTAGTGAGCCCCCACCTTCATGTAGGAGACATCGTGGATAGAAACTCCAACCTGAGCCAACATCTGATCCTCACCCTGACTGCAGATGCATGAGATCTCAATACAGCTCTGCAGAGTGTGCCTTCCGTGCCCTTGCCCCAAAACCTAAGCCTAGATTGTGTTCTCAGACTTTTGTCCTCACACTCTTGAGCCACAAGCCCTTCAGTTTGGGAATTCTGGAGACACAATGCAGCACTCTGCCTGCCCTCCAGAAGAGAAACGTTGCCCTATGGGGCTACACAGAAACCCCAAAAGAGGATCAACCTGCACGCCACTCGACTGTACCCCAATTATACAGTCTAGCGTGGGCACTAATGCCCTATCTGACACAGCCTGAGTCCTGAATTCCCGACCGACACTCAGACAGCTGGCTGTACACTGAGAACATCTGAATCGCCATTGCCTTAGGTAGTCATCTCTTCCCAACCTCGGTCTTCAGGCTTTAGAAACCTAGCCTGTATCTCCACTCACTTCCCAGGGTGAACGTGATGCAGAAATCAGAACTCCTCCTTCCCCCTGGCCAGAATATTGTGGTTGGCATGTTGTCCAACGTACATTGTAGGAGAAACCAGTGTGGCCCATGAAGCCCCGCCCATGCTTGAGGGCCGCAATAGGCACAAACACACATTGTGACCCTCAGCATGACCCCTGTCCTCAAGTAAAGCCTCTCAGTGGCTGGACCAAGAGCCGCATATGTGGCTTCCCATGCCCCTAGTCTCCCATATATTTTTTCAATTTTTTATTTATTTTAAACATATATTTTTATCCCCAGGGGTACAGGTCTGTGAATCGCCAGGTTTACACACTTCACAGCACTCACCAGAGCACATACCCTCCCCAATGTCCATAACCCCACCCCCTTCTCCCAAACCCCCTCCCCCCAGCAACCCTCAGTTTGTTTTGTGAGATTAAGAGTCACTTATGGCTTGTCTCCCTCCCAATCCCATCTTGTTTCATTGATTCTTCTCCTACCCACTTAAGCCCCCATGTTGCATCACCACTTCCTCATATCAGGGAGATCATATGATAGTTGTCTTTCTGCTTGACTTATTTCGCTAATCAAGATACACTCTAGTTCCATCCCCGTTGTCGCAAATGGCAAGATTTCGTTTCTTTTGATGGCTGCATAGTATTCCACTGTGTATATTTACCACATCTTCTTAATCCATTCATCTGTTGACAGACATCTAGGTTCTTTCCATAGTTTGGCTATTGTGGACATTGTAGCTAAAACATTTGGGTGCACGTGCCCCTTTGGATCACTACATTTGTATCTTTAGGGTAAATACCCAGTAGTGCAATTGCTGGGTCATAGGGCAGTTCTATTTTCAACATTTTGAGGAAACTCCATGCTGTTTTCCAGAGCAGTTGGACCAGCTTGCATTCCCACCAACAGGGTTCCCCTTTCTTCACATCCTCGCCAGCATCTGTCATTTCCTCACTTGTTGATTTTAGCTATTCTGACTGGTGTGATGTGATATCTCATTGTGGTTCTGATTTGTATTTCCCTGATGCCGAGTGATGTGGAGCACTTTTTCATGTGTCTGTTGGCCATCTGGATGTCTTCTTTGCAGAAATGTCTGTTCATGTCCTCTGCCCATTTCTTGATTGGATTATTTGTTCTTTGGGTGTTGAGTTTACTAAGTTCTTTATAGATTTTGGACACTAGTCCTTTATCTGATATGTCGATTGCAAATATCCTCTCCCATTCTGTCAGTTGTCTTTTGGTTTTGTTAACTGTTTCCTTTACTGTGAAAAAGCTTTTGATATTGATGAAATCCCAGTAGTTCATTTTTGCCCTTGCTTCCCTTGCCTTTGGCGATGTTCCTAGGAAGATGTTGCTGCGGCTGAGGTCGAAGAGGTTGCTGCCTGTGTTCTCCTCAAGGACTTTGGTGGATTCCTTTCTCACATTGAGGCCCTTCATCCATTTTGAGTCTATTTTTGTGTGTTGTGTAAGGAAATGGTCCAATTTCATTTTTTGCATGTGGCTGCCCAATTTTCCCAAACCATTTATTGAAGAGGCTGTCTTTTTTCCATTGGACATTCTTTCCTGCTTTGTCGAAAATTAGTTGACCATAGAGTTGAGGGTCTATTTCTGGGCTCTCTATTCTGTTCCATTGATCTATGTGTCTGTTTTTGTGCCAGGACCATGTTGTCTTGAGGATGACAGCTTTGTAATGGAGCTTGAAGTCCGGAATTGTGATGCCGCCAACTTTGGCTTTCTTTATCAATATCCCTTTGGCTATTTGAGGTCTTTTCTGGTTCCATAAAAATTTTAGAATTATTTGTTCCATTTCTTTGAAAAAGATGGATGGTACCAAAGTACCAAAGTGATAGGAATTGCATTAAATGTGTAGATTGCTTTAGGTAGCATAGACATTTTCACAATATTTATTCTTCCAATCTAGGAGGATGGAACATTTTTCCATTTCTTTGTGTCTTCCTCAATTTCTTTCATGAGTACTTTATAGTTTTCTGAGTATAGATTCTTAGCCTCTTCGGTTAGGTTTATTCCTAGGTATCTTATGGTTTGGGGTGCAAGTGTAAATGGGATTGACTCCTTAATTTCTCTTTCTTCTGTCTTGTTGTCGGTGTAGAGAAATGCAACTGATTTCTGTGCATTGATTTTATATCCTGACACTTTACTGAATTCCTGTACAAGTTCTAGCAGTTTTGGAGTGGAGTCTTTTGGGTTTTCCACATATAGTATCATATCATTAGTGAAGAGTGATAGTTTGACTTCTTCTTTCCCTATTTCGATGCCTTTAATTTCCTTTTGTTTTCTGATTGCTGAGGCTAGGAGTTCTAGTACTATGTTGAACAGCAGTCATGATAATGGACATCCCTGCCATGTTCCTGACCTTAGCGGAAAAGCTTTCAGTTTTTCTCCATTGAGAATGATATTTGCAGTGGGTTTTTCATAGATGGCTTTGATAATATTGAGGTATGTGCCCTCTATCCCTACACTTTGAAGAGTTTTGATCAGGAAGGGATGCTGTACTTTGTCAAATGCTTCTTCAGCATCTATTGAGAGTATCATATGGTTCTTGTTCTTTCTTTTATTGATGTGTTGTATCATACTGACTGATTTGCGGATGTTGAACCAACCTTGCAGCCCTGGAATAAATCCCACTTGGTCGTGGTGAATTATCCTTTTAATGTACTGTTGAATCCTATTGGCTAGTATTTTGGTGAGAATTTTCGCATCAGTGTTCATCAAGGACATTGGTCTATAGCTCTCTTTTTTGATGGGATCCTTGTCTGGTTTTGGGATCAAGGTGATGCTGGCCTCATAAAATGAGTTTGGAAGTTTTCCTTCCATTTCTATTTTTTGGAACAGTTTCAGGAGAATAGGAATTAGTTCTTCTTTAAATGTTTGGTAGAATTCCCCCGGGAAGCCATCTGGCCCTGGGCTTTTGTTTGTTTGGAGATTTTTAATGACTGCTTCAATCTCCTTACTGGTTATGGGTCTGTTCAGGCTTTCTATTTCTTCCTGGTTCAGTTGTGGTAGTTAATATGTTTCTAGGAATGCATCCATTTCTTCCAAATTGTCAAATTTGTTGGCGTAGAGTTGCTCATAGTATGTTCTTATAATAGTTTGTATTTCTTTGGTGTTAGCTGTGATCTCTCCTCTTTCATTCATGATTTTATTTATTTGGGTCCTTTCTCTTTTCTTTTTGATAAGTCTGGCCAGGGGTTTATCAATTTTATTAATTCTTTCAAAGAACCAGCTCCTAGTTTCATTGATTTGTTCTATTGTTTTTTTTTTGTTTTATATTTCATTGATTTCTGCTCTGATCTTTATGATTTCTCTTCGCTTCCTGGGCTTAGGGTTTCTTTCTTGTTCTTTCTCTAGCTCCTTTACGTGAAGGGTTAGGTTGTGTACCTGAGACCTTTCTTGTTTCTTGAGAGAGGCTTGCACTGCTATATATTTTCCTCTCAGGACTGCCTTCGTTGTGTGCCACAGATTTTGAACCATTGTATTTTCATTATCATTTGTTTCCATTTTTTTTTCAATTCTTCTTTAATTTCCCAGTTGACCCATTCATTCTTTAGAAGGATGCTGTTTAGTCTCCATGTATGTGGGTTCTTTCCAAACTTCCTCTTGTGGTTGAGTTCTAGCTTCAGACCATTGTGGTCTGAAAATATGCAGGGAATGATCCCAATCTTTTGATACTGGTTGCGTCCTGATTTAGGACCGAGGATGTGATCTATTCTGGAGAATGTTCCATGTGCACTAGAGAAGAATGTGTATTCTGTTGCTTTGGGATGAAATGTTCTGAATATATCTGTGATGACCATCCAGTCCAGTGAGTCGTTTAAGGCCTTTATTTCCTTGTTGATCTTTTGCTTGGATGATCTGTCCATTTCAGTGAGGGGAGTGTTAAAATTCACTACTATTATTGTATTATTGTTGATGTGTTTCTTTGATTTTGTTATTAACTGGTTTATATAGTTGGCTGCTCCCACGTTGGGGGCATAGATATTTAAAATTTTTAGATCTCCTTGTTGGACAGACCCTTAGAGTTTGATATGGTTTCCTTCCTCATCTCTTATTATAGTCTTTGGCTTAAAATCTAATTGATCTGATATAAGGATTGCCACTCCTGCTTTCTTCTGATGTCCATTAGCATGGTAAATTCTTTTCCACCCCCTCACTTTAAATCTGGAGGTGTCTTCGGGCTTAAAATGAGTTTCTGGTATGCAACATATAGATGGGTTTTGTTTTTTTATCCATTCTGATACCCTGTTTCTTTTGATTGGGGCATTAAGCCCATTAATATTCAGGGTAACTATTGAGAGATATGAATTTAGTGTCATTGTATTGCCTGAAGGTGAATGTTACTGTATATTGTCTCTGTTCCTTTCTGATCTACCACTTGTAGGCTCTTTCTTTGCGTAGAGGACCCCTTTCAATATTTCCTGTAGAGCTGGTTTGGTGTTTGCAAATTCTTTCAGTTTTTGTTTGTCCTGGAAGCTTTTAATCTCTCCTTCTATTTTCAATGATAGCCTAGCTGGATATAGTATTATTGGCTGCATGATTTTCTTATTTAGTGCTCTGAATATATCATGCCAGCTCTTTCTGGCCTGCCAGGTCTCTGTGGATAAGTCTGCTGCCAATCTAATATTTTTACCATTGTATGTTACAGTCTTCTTTTCCTGGGCTGCTTTCAGGATTTTCTCTTTGTTACTAAGGCTTTTAAATTTTACTATTAGGTGACGGGGTGTGGGCCTATTCTTATTGATTTTGAGGGGCGTTCTCTGACCTCCTGAATTTTGATGCTTTTTCCCTTTGCCATATTGGGTAAATTCTCCCCAATAATTCTCTCCAGTATACCTTCTGCTCCCCTCTCTCTTTCTTCTTCTTCTGGAATCCCAATTATTCTAATGTTGTTTCATCTTATGGTGTCACTTATCTCTCGAATTCTCCACTCATGGTCCAGTAGCTTTTTGTCCCTCTTTTTCTCAGCTTCTTTATTCTCCATCATTTGGTCTCCTATATCACTAATTCTTTCTTCTGCCTCATTTATCCTAGCAGTGAGAGCCTCCATTTTTTATTGCACCTCATTAATAGTTTTTTTTTTATTTCAACTTGGTTATATTTTAGGTCTTTTATTTCTTCAGAAAGGGCTTTTATATCTCCCGAGAGGGTTTCTCTAATATCTTCCATGCCTTTTTCGAGCCCGGCTAGAACCTTGAGAATCGTCATTCTGAACTCTAGATCTGACATATTACCAATGTCTGTATTGATTAGGTACCTAGCCTTTGCTACTGCCTCTTGTTCTTTTTTTTTTTTTTTTGTGGTGAATTTTTCCGCCTAGTCATTTTGTCCAGATAAGAGTATATGAAGGAGCAAGTAAAATACTAAAAGGGTGGCAACAACCCTAGGAAAATATGTTTTAACCTAATCAGAAAAGATCCCAAATCGTGAGGGGGGAGAAAGGGGATAAAAAGAGGTTCAGAAAGAAAGAAAGAAAAAGAAAAAAAAAAGAGAAGAAAATAATTTAAAAAAGAAAACGAATAAAGAAAAGTATAAAAAAGAAAAAAATATATATATTAGATAAACTAGTTAAAAACATTAAAAAAGAAAAGGGTAAAACTTAAAGAAAACTTTAGCAGAAGAAGAGAGAAAAAATGAAAAAAAAATAAATTAACTGCAAGACTAAAAATTCACAGGGAAAAAGCCATGAGTTCCGTGCTTTGCTTTCTCCTCCTATTGAATTCTGCTGCTCTCCTTGGTATTGAAACTGCACTCCTTGGTAGGTGAACGTGGTCTTGGCTGGATTTCTTGTTGATCTTCTGGGGGAGGGGCCTGTTGTAGTGATTCTCAAGTGTCTTTGGCCCAGGCGGAATTGCACCGCTCTTGCCAGGGTCCAGGCTGAGTAATCCGCTTGGGTTTGCTTTCAGGAGCTTTTGTTCCCTGAGCAGTTTCCATATAGTTCTGGAGGACGGGAATACAAATGGCGGCCTCCTGATCTCCGGCCTGGGGAATCCGCGAGCCCGGGGCCCCACTCCCCAGTGTGCCCCCAGAGAACAGGGCCCAGTAACTCCCATCTGCCTGACCTCTGGCCACGCTCCAAGCTCCCCGAGCCTGCGACCAGTTCAAGGTAACCCCAAGCTGGGAGCTTACTGTCAGCTCTGTCTCTGTAGCCGGCTTCCCTGTTCCAATACCCAGAAGCTCTGTGACACTCAGACACCCCCGATCCTTCTGTGACCCTGCGGGAACTGAGGCCACGCTGATCCCGTGTGGGTTTCACCCCGGTTTAGCCCTTGGAGCGCTGACCCTCAGCATAACAGCCTTTTAAAAGTTCTGATTTTGTGCTCCGTTGCTCTGCCGCTTGCCAGGATCAGGCCCCTCCCCCTGGGGTCTATCTTCCCATCGCTTTGGATTCACTTCTACACCAGTCCTACCTTTCAGAAAGTGGTTGTTTTTTTGTTTCTAGAATTGCTGTTCTCTTCGATCTGCTGAAGGATTTGCAGGTGTTTGCAATCTTTAGGATAAGCTATTTAGCTGATCTCCTGCTAGCTGAAGTAGTCTCAGCCTGCTACTTCTCCGCCATCTTGACTCCTCCCCCACCAAGTCTCCCAATATTAACCTGAGGTCGAGGTATCTAGTCACCCCTACAAAGGGCTCTGCTCTGGAATCCCTCTTTGGTGGGACACCTGAGGTAAATAAATACAGAAAGGACTCCTCCCATCTACAGAATCACCCCACCTACTTGGGATTGGGCCAAATCCCCAGAGAGGAAGACTTGTCCATGTCCCATGAGGCCACCCCGACATTCCATGGCCACTGTTGACACAAAATCCAAAGACATAAGCCTGAGCAAGCACTTCACCCTCGCCTTTTGTTCATAGCCTGAATAATTCTCTGCACAGTCTGTAGATGGGGCCTGCCATACCTACGTCCACAAACATAAGGTGAGTTTGTGTTTCAGAATTCTGTAAAGCCATCTTGGCCCACACACCCTCCAGGATGGGGCCTCTGGAACCACATCTCAGGACTGTGCCTGCTATTCCAAGGAAATCCTGCCCATTCCATTGGAGACTACCCAAGATATTAGGAGAACACTCCAAAGTATCTGACGCCATTCCAATAGTGTAGGCATCCCAGGACAAACAGTGGTGATCTGTTCCAAGCTTAGCAACTACCTCAACTCAGACCCGTACACAGTTATCCCCAGAGAAGTAGATTGAAACAGACAGGCACCTAGACCCTAATTGGATCCATTGCATTTGTTTCCAGGCATCTCTCCTCAGAGGCCTGGTTTCCAATACTAGCATATGGGGGTTTCCAGAGGTACCAATCAGAGCAAATCTCATCTCCACATGGGCAACTTGCTCTTCGGAGCTTTGTGAAAAGCTCCAGTTAGGAGAAACCTTTAGGTCCCAGGAGCCACCGCCCCATTCCAAGGTCTCAATGGACATGAACCCACATTATGTTCAATCCTCAGGTGAGTCCATTTCAACTCAACCACCTCGGTTGCTCCCCCAGAGCCAGTAGATCAAACCTGTCTTGTTGCTAGGAGACAATTGGAATGCAAGGTGGGCTTCCCAGGCATCCATCCTTAGAACCCTGCTCTGGAGAACTTCCTTATGGGACGTCCTGGATCCATCCAACATGTCTCGACTGTCCCGCAAATGAATCCTTGCAGTTTGGAGCATCACACACTCCCATCATGGGAAAATTCCATGGCCTCATGATGCCCCCCCCATCTTCATGAATGGGTCATCATGGACAGAAACTCCAGCCAGGGCCAAAGTCTGATCCTCGCCCTGACTTCAGATCTAGACTCAGTTCTGCAGAGTGTGACTGCCTTGTCCTCGCCCCGAAACCTAAGCCTAGCTTGTGTTCTCAGAATTCCGTCCTCACACTCCTGGCCCACAAACCCTCCAGTTTGGGAACTCTGGAGCCACAATGCAGCACTCTGCCTGCCCTACAGAAGGAAAACTTTGCCCTACAGGACTACCCAGAAATTCCAATGGAGGATCAACCTGCACGCCTCTCGACTGTTCCCCAAATATAGAGTCTAGACTGGGCACTAATGCCCTGTCTGACACAGCCTGAGCCCGGACATCCCAACCGACACCCAGACAGCTAGGGCCACACCTCAGGACTGTGACTGCCCTCTCCATGTGAATTTGGCCTATTCCAATAGAATCAACCCTACAGATTAGGAGAAACCTCCAAAGTCCCAGAGACCATCCCAGTAGTGTAGGCCACCCGGGACAACAGGGACTATCTGACACAAGCTGAGCAATGCCCTCCACTGAGAACCATAGACAGATGTGCCGAGAGAAGAATGAAGCAGTCAAGCCCCTAGGCATGAATCGGATCTATTGCTTTGGATTCCAGGCAACTCTCCTTGATGCCTGGTTGCCAATACCAGGTTATGGGGGATCCTGAGGCACCAATCAGAAAAAAATCTCGTATCCACATGGGAATCTTGCTCTTTGGAGCTGTGTGTAAACCTCCAGTTAAGAGAATCCTTCAAGGAGCCGGCGCCACAGCCCCATTCCAAGGTCTCCATGGACACAAACCCACATTATGACCAATCCTCAGGAAAGTCCATTTCAACTCAGCCCCCTCGGTTGCTCCCCCAGAGCCAGTAGATCAAACCTGCCTGGTCGCTAGGAGACAATTGGAATGCGAGGTGGGCTTCCCAGGCATCCATCCTTAGAGCCCTGCTCTGAAGAACTTCCTTATGGGACATCCTGGATCTATCCAACAGGTCTTGACTGTCCCACAGAATGAATCCTTGCTGTTTGGAGCATCACACAATCCCACCGTGGGAAAACCTCCATTCCTCATGATGCCCCCCACCTTCATGAACGGGCCCGCATGGACAGAAACTCCATCCTCAGCCAAAGTCTGATCCTCGCCCTGACTTCAGAAGTATGAGATCTCAATTCAGCTCTGCAGAGTGTGCCTGCCATGCCCTCGACCCAAAATCTAAAGCTCGTGTTCTCAGACTTCCATCCTCACAATCCTGGCCACAAGCCCTCCAGTTTGGGAATTCTGGAAACACAATACAGTACTCTGCCTGCCCTCCAGAAGTAAAACGTTGCACTCTAGGTGTAACCAGAAATGCCAATGAGGAAAAACCTGTATGCCACTCGAACATACCCCAATTATACAGTGTAGCCTGTGCACTAAAGCCCTGTCTGACACAGCCTGAGTCCAGACCTCCCATCCGACACCCAGACAGCTGGCCGTACACTGAGCCCATTGCACACACAATGGCTTTAGATCATCATCTCTACCCAACCTTGGTTTTCAGGCTTCAGAACCTAGACGTTATCTTCACTGACTTCCCAGGAATGAACGTGATGCAGAAATCAGAACTCCTCCTTCCCTATGGCCAGAAACCTTGTGGTTGGCATGTTATCCAGTGTACATTGTAGGAGAAAGCAGCGTGGCTCATGAGGTCCCACCTGTCCCTTAGGGCTACAATTTGTACAAACACACATTGTGACCCTCAGTGTGAGCCCTATCCTCAAGTAAAGCCTCTCAGTGACTGGAACAAGTGCCCGCATATGGGGCTTGCCAAGCACCTGTTCCCCCAATCTCAACCAGATTTTGAGATTTCTAGTCACCCCTACTCAGGGCTCTTCTCTGGAATCCCTCTTTGGTGGGACACTTGAGGTTAAAAAAATACAGAAAGGACTCCTCCCATCTACAGATGACCCCAACCACATGGGATCAGGCCAAATCACCAGAGAGAAAGACTTGACCATGGCCCTTGGGGTCACCCCGACTTTCCACGGCCAACCTTGACACAAAATCCAGAGACATAATCCTGAGAAAGCACCTCACACTCGCCCTTTGTTCATAGGCTGAAAAATTCTCCTCACGGTCTATAGATCGGGCCTTTCATACATACATCCCCAAACCTAAGATGAGTTTGTGTTTTCAGGCTTCTGTCCCCACAGTCCTGGGACATACAACCTCCAAGCTTGGGCCCCTCGAGCCACAACTCAGGACTGTGCCTGCCATCTCCAGGGCAATTGTGCCCTTTCCATTGGCCACAACCCTACAGATTAGGAGAAACCTCCAAACTTCCAGAGGCCATCCTAATAATGTCGGCCGCCCAGGACAAACAAGGGTGACCTGTCACAAGCTAAGCAACTACTTCCACTCAGACCCAGAGAGATATCCCCATAGAAGAAGATTGAACCGGACAGGCACCTAAGCCCTAATCGGATCCATTGCTTTTGTTTCCAGGCATCTGTCCTCAGAGGCGTGGTTTCCAGTACCAGCATTTGGGGGATTACTGAGGCACTCATCAGAAAAATCTTGACTCCACATAGGAATCGTACTCTTTGGAGCTCTGTCAAAACCTCCGGTTAGCAGAATATTTAAGGGCCCCGGATCAAGCGCACCATTCCAAGTTCTCCATGGACACAAACCCACATTATGACCCATCCTCAGGAGAGTCCATTTCAACTCAACCCCCTTGGTTTTTCCCCCAGAGCCAGCAGATCGAACCTGCCTTGTTGCTAGGAGACAACTGGAATGGGAGGCAGACTGCCCAGGCATCCATCCTTAGAACCCTGCTCTACCATATGGGACATCCTGGAGCCATCCAACAGGTCTCGAGTGTCCCATAGAAGGAATCTTTGCGGTTTGGAGCATCTCACAACTCCCATCATGGGAAAACGTCCATGGACTCATGAGACGCTCCACTTTATGAAGGGGCCGTCATGGACAGAAACTCCAACCTGAGCAAACGTCTGATATTTACCCTGGCTTCAGGTACATGAGATCTCGATTCAGCTCTGCAGAGTGTGCCTGCCATGCCCTCGCCCTGAATCCTAAACCTAGCTTGTGTTCTCAGACTTCCGTCCTCTCACTCCTGGTTGGGAAGCCTGCCAGTAGGGAATTCTGGAGACACAATCCAACACTCTCCCTGCCCTCCAGAAGAAAAACGTTGCCCTATGGAGCTACTCAGAAACCCCAAATGAGGATCAACCTGAACGCCTCTTGACTGCACCCCAATTATACAGTCTACCCTGTCTAATGCCCTGTCTGACACAGCCTGAGCCCACAACTCCAGACCTACACTCAAGAGCTGGCTGCACACTGACCTCATTGGATGTGCCAGGTCCTTAGGTCTTCATCTCTTCCCAACCTTGGTTTTCAGGCTTCAGAAACTAGACCTAAACTCCAATCACTGTCCAGGGGTGAATGTGATGCAGAAATCAGAACTCCTCCTTCCCAATGGCCAGAAAACTTGTGGTTGGCATGTTCTCCAATGTTCAGTGTAGGAGAAAGCAGCATGGCCCATGAGGCCTCACCCATGCTTGAGGGCCTTTTGGGGCACAAATAGGCATCGTGACCCTCAGCGTGAGCCCTGTCTTCAAGGAAGGCCTCCCAGTGTCTGGACCAAGAGCCCGCATATGGGACTTGCCATGTCCCTAGGCCCCCAAACTTAACCAGAGGTGGGGTTGTCCAGTTGCCCCTCCCAAGGGCTCTGCTCTGGAATCCCTCTTTTGGTGGGTAACAGGAGATAAAAAACAAAACAACAAAACAAACAAACAAACAAACAAATAGAAAGGACTCCTCCCAACCCACAGAATGTACTCAAACTCTTGGGATCAGGCCAAATCCTCAGAGAAGGAAAAATGTCCATGGCCCATGAGGCCACGCCAACATTCTACCCACATTGTTGACACAAATCCAGAGACAAAACCTCAGCAAGCACCTCAAACTCACCCTTTTTCACATCCCAAAGAGTTTTCCTCACAATCTGTAAATCGGGTGTGCCTTACCTATGTCCCAAATCCTAAGCGGAGTTTGTGTTTTCAGACTTCTGTTCCCATAGGCCTGGCCACACACTCTCCAGGCTGGGGCCCCTAGAGCCACACCTCAGGACTGTGCCTGCCCTCACCAGGGGAATTCTGCTCATTCCATTGGCCACAACCCTACAGATTAGGAGAAAACTCCAATGTCCCGAGGCCATCCCAATATTATACGCTGCCCAGGACAAAGAGGGGCGATCTGACACAATTGAGCGACTACCTCCTCTCAGACCCATAAACAGATATCCTCAGAGAAGAATATTGAACTGGACAGGCACTAAGGCCCTATTCAGATCCATTGCTTTTGTTTCCAGGTATCTCTTCTCAGAGGCCTGGTTTCCAATACCAGCATATGGGAGATTCCTTAGGTACTCATCAAAACAATTCTCATCTCCACATAGGAAAAGGACTCCTTGAAGCACCATCAAAACCTCCAGTTATGAACATCCTTCAAGGCCCCGGATCTACCGCCCCATTCCAAGGTCTCCATGGACACAAACTCACATTATGATCCATCCTCAGGAGAGTCCATTTCAACTCACCCTGCTTGGTTGCTCCCCCAGAGCCAGCAGATTTAACTTGCCTTGTTGCTAGATGACAACTGGAATGAGAGGCGGGCTGCCCAGGCATCCATCCTTAGAACCCTGCTCTGGAGAACTTCCTAATGGGACGTCCTGGAGCCATCCAGCAGGCCTTGACTGTCCCACAGAAGGAATCATTGTGGTTTGGAGCATCTCACAACTCCCATCGTGGGAAAACCTCCATGGCCTCGTGAGACCCTCCCCCTTCATGAAGGGGCTGTCATGGACAGAAACTCCAACCTGAGCCAACGTCTGATCCTAGCTCTGTCTTCAGGTTCACGAGGTCTCGAATCATCTCTGCAGAGGGTGCCTGCTGTGCCCTCGCCCCAAAACCTAAGTCTCACTTGTGTTCTCAGAATTTCGTCCTCACACTCCTGGCCCACAAGCCTTCCAGTTTGGGAATTCCAGAGCCACAATGTGGCACTGTGCTGGCCTTCTAGAAGAAAAACGTTGCCCTCTGGGGCTACCCAGTAACCACAAATGAGTATCAACATGAACGCAACTCAACTGTACCCCAATGATACAGTCTAGCCTGGGCACTAATTCCCTGTCTGCCACAGCCTGAGCTCGCACCTCCCGACCCACACTCAATAGCTGGCTGAACACTGAGCACATCGGACACGCCATGGCCTTAGATCTTCATCTCTTCCCAACCTCGGTTTTCAGGCTTCAGAACCTAGACCTTAACTCCAATCACTGAGCAGGGGTGAACGTGATGCTGAAATAAGAACTCCTCCTTCCCCATGGCCAGAAACCTTGTGGTTGGCAAGTTTTTCACCGTTCAGTTTAGGAGAAACCAGCATGGTACATTAGGCCCCGCACAGGCTTGAGGGGCTTGGTGGGCACAAATATGCATTCTGAACCTCAGCGTGAGCCCTATCCTCAAGGAAGGCCTCTCAGTGTCTGGACCAAGATCCACATATGGGACTTGCCATGCCCCTAGGTCCCCAATGTTAACCGGAGGTCAGGTTGTCCAGCCACCCTCCCTAGGACTCTGCTCTAGAATCCCTCTTTGGTGGTATACCTGAGATAAAAAACATATAGGCATCCTTGCTTCCAACAGAATGACCCAAAACTTTTGGGATCATGCAAAATCCCCAAAGAGGGAGAATAGTACTTGGCCCCTGAGGCCATCCTGACATTCCATGGTCATCAGTGACACAAAATCCATAGACAAAAGCCTGAGCAAGTGCCTCACACTCCCCTTTTGTTCATATCCAGAAGAGTTCTCATCACGGTCTATAGATCGGGCCTGCCATACCTATGTCGCCAAACCTAAGTGGAGTTTGTGTTTTCAAACTTCTGTCCCGACAGCTCTGGCATACAAACCCTCCATGCTAGGGTCCCTAGAGCTACACCTCAGGACTGTGCCTTCCCTCTCCAAGGGAATTCTTCACATTCCATTGGCCGCAACCTTGCAATTTGGGAGAAACCTCCAATGTCACTGAGGCCATCCCAATAGTGTAGGCCGTCCAGGACAACAGGGGTGATCAGACAGCAGCTGAACAGCTACCTTCATTCAGACCCGTCAACAGAAGTCCCCAGAGAAGAAGATTGAACCGGACAGGCCCCTAAGCCCTAATTGGATCCATTGCTTTGGTTTCCAGGCATTTCTCCTCAGAAACCTGTTTTCCAATACCAGCATAGGGTGGTCTCCTGAGGCACAAATAAGAACAAATATCATCTCCCTATGAAAAACTTGCTCGTTGGAGCTGTGTCAAAACCTCTGGTTAGGAGAATGCTTCAGGGCCCTGGGGCCACTGCCCCATTCCAAGGTCTCCATGGATTCAAACACACATTATGACCCATCCTCAGGAGAGTCCATTTCAACTGAGCCCCCTCGGTTGCTACCCCAGAGCCAGCAGATCAAACGTGTCTTGTCGCTAAGAGACAATTGGAATGTGAGGCCGGCTGCCCAGGCATCCATCCTTAGAACCCTGCTCTGGAGAACTTCCTTATGGGACTTCCTGGAGCCAGCCAACGGGTATTAATTATCCTGCAGAAGGAATCCTTGTGGTTTGGAGCATCTCACAACTCCCATCACGGGAAAACCTTATGGCCTTGTATTGCACCCCGCAACCTTCATTAAGGGGCCAACATGGAGAGAAACTCAAACCTGAGCCAACGTCTGATCCTCGCCCTGATTTAGATGCATGAGATCTCAATTCAGCTCTGCAGAGTGTGCCTGTCATGCCCTTGCCCTGAAACCTAAGCCTCGCTTGTGTTCTCAGACTTCTGTCCTCACACTCCTGGCCCACAAGCCCTCCAGTTTGGGAATTCCGAAGCCACAATGCAGCACTCTGCCTGCACTCCAGAAGAAGAACTTTGCCCTATGCTGCTAATAAGAAACCCCAAATGATTATCTAATGCATGCCACTCGATTGTAAAGCAATTATACAGCCTACCCTGTGTACTAATGCCTTGTCTGGCACAGCCTGAGACCAGACATCCCAAACGACACCCAGACAGCTGGCTCCAAACTGAACACATCGGACCCGCCATGGCCTTAGGTCATCATCTCTTCCCAACCTCGGTTTTCAGGCTTCAGAACCTATACCTTATCTCTAATCACTGCCCAGGGGTGAACGTGATGCAAAAATCAGAATTCCTCCTTCTCCATGGCAAGAAACCTTGTGGTTTGTATGTTGTCCAACGCTCAGTGTAGGAGAAACATGCATGGTCCATGAGGCCACGCCAGTGCTTGAGGGCCACCTTGGGCACAGACACACATTGGGACCCTCAGTGTGAGTCCCGTATTCAAGTAACACCTCTCAGTGCCTGGACCAAGAGCCCGCATATGGGGCTTGCCATGCACATAGGACCCCAGGCCAAACCAGAGGGCAGGTATTCCAGATGTCAACAACCACTGCTCTGCTCTAAAATCCCTCTATTGGGGGGACACCTGAGGCAGAATACAGGACTCCTCCCTTCCCACAGAATGACCCCAAACTCTAGGGAGCTGGGCAAATCACCAGAGAGGGAATACTCTTCCTCAGACCATGAGGCCACCCCTACATTAAATGGCCATCGTGGACACAACATCCAGAGACAAAAGCCTGAGCGACCGCCTCCCACTCACCCTCATTTCATATGCCGAGGATATCCCCTAACGGACTGTATATCAGGCCTACCATAACCTTGGTTCCAATCCTGAGCCGAGTTTGTGTTTTCGGATGTCTGTCCCTACAGCCCTGGCACAAACAGCCTCCAGGCTGGGGCCTCTGCAGCCACAACACAGGACTGAGCCTACTCTCTCCTAGAAGACTGTGCCCATTCCATTGCCCACAACCCTACAGAATAGGAGAAACTCCAAGGTCCCCAAGGACATCCCATTACTGTAAGCAGCCCTGGACACAGAGGGGCATTCTGACACAAGCTGAGCAACTATGTCCATGCAGACACGCAGACAGATGTCCACAGAGATAGAAGATTGAACTGGACAGGCCCCTAGGCTGTAATCTGAACTCTTGCTTTGGTTTCAAGGTGTCAGAGGCCTGGGTTCAAAGACCAGCATATGGGCCTTTCTTGAGGCACCAAACAGAACACCTCTAGTCTCCACATGGGAAGCTTCCTTGTTGGAGCTGTGTCAAACCCTTCGGGTTGGAGAATCCTGCAAAGACCCTGAGCCACCACCACATTCCAAGGTATCCATGGCCACCATCCCACATTATGACCCACCCTTATGAGAGTCCATTACATCCCAGCCCTCTAGGTAGCTAGTGATGTGATGTGGCGTTTCCAGGCATCCATGCTTAGACCCCTTCTCTCGAGTCTTCCCGTATTGGGCATCCTGGAACCATCCAATAGGACTCGACTGTCCTGCAGAAGGAAACCTTGAGGTTTGGAGCAGCTCACAACTCCCAGCGTAGGGAAACGTCTCTGGCCTCAAGACGGCCCCATCCCCTTCAGGAAGGGGCCAACATGGATACAAACTCCAGCCTGAGGCAACGTCTAATACTCGCCCTGACCTCAGATGCAGGATATCTCGATTCAGCCTCTGCAGAGTGGGCCTGCCATGCTCTTGGCCCCAAACCTCGTGTTAGCTTGTGTTTTCAGACTTCCTTCCTCACACTCCTGGCAAACATGCCCTCCAGACTGGGAATTCTGGAACCACAATGCAGCCCTCTGCCTGCCCATCAGAAGAAAACATTGCCCTATGGGGCTCTCCAGAAACCCCAAATGAGGATCAACCTGCTCGGGCCTCGACCGCACTTCAGTTAGATAGGCTGGCCTGGGCACTAATGCTCTGTCTGACACAGCCTGAGGCCAGACGTCCTGACAGACAAGGAGACAGCTGGCCTCACACCCAGCACATCGGACACGCCATGGCCTTATGCCGTCATCTCTTCCCAATCTGGGTTTTCAGACATCTGATCCTAGACATTATATCAAATCCCCACACAGGTGGGTACCTGAAGCACAAATCAGGACTCCTCCTTCCTCATGGCTGTAAAGCTTGCTGTTGGCATGGAGTCACACCTTCAAGGTAGGAGAAACCTTTATAGCTCCTGAGGCCACGCCCAAACTTGAATGCCGACTTGGGTACAAACTCACATTGTGACCGTCAGCGTGAGTCCCATGTCGAAGTAAGGCCTCCCAGAGCCTGGACCAAGAGCCCACATTTGGGGTTTGCCAAGCCCCTATGTTCCCAATCCTCACCAGAGTTCGAGTTCTCCAGTCGTCTGAACCTGGGGCTCTACTCTGGAACCCCTCTCTTGGAGAGACACCTGAGTCAGACTACGGGACTCCACCCTTCCCACAAAATGACCCCAAACTCTTGGGAACTGGGCCAAATCCCCAGAAAGGGAGACTCGTCCATAGCCCCTGAGGCCACCCTACATTCCATGGCTATCCTGGACACAACATCCAGAGACAAAGCCTGAGGGACCTCCTTCTACTCGCCCTTCTGTGCTCACAGCACAGACCCACACACCTTCCAGGCTAGGGCCTATGGAGCCACACCGAAGAACTGTGCCTGTCCTCTCCAAGGAAATTGTGCCCAATCCATTGGCCACAACCCTACAGATTAGGAGAATCCTCCAAGGCCCCTGAGGCCATTTTGATAGTGGAGGCTGCCCTGGAATAAGAGGGGTACTCTGACACTAGCTGAGAAACTATCTCCACTTACACACTCAGACAGTGTCCCCAAAGACGGAAGATTGAAATGGACAGGCCCCTATGCCCTAATCTGAACCCTAGCTTTGATTTCCAGGTGTCTCTCCTCAGAGGACTGGTTTCGAAGACCAGCACCTGGGGCTTTTCTGAGGCACCAAACAGAACCTCTCTCATCTCCACATGGGGAGCTTTCTTATTGGAGCTGTATCAAACCATTCAGGTAGGCGAATTCTGCAGGGCCCCTGAGCCACCAGCACATTCCAAGGTCTCCATGGACACAAATCCACATTATGACCCACCTCAGGAAAGTCCATTTCAACTCAGCCCCCTGGGTAGCGTGCCCCAGAGCCAGCAGTTCAAACATGTCTTGTCACAAAGAGCCAATGGGAATGCGAGGTATGCTGTACAGGCATCCATCCTACAAACCCTGCTCTCCAGTCCTTCTGTATGGGACTTCCTGGAGCCATCCAACAGGACTCAACTGTCCCGCAGAAGGAAACCTTGTGGTTTGGAGCAACTCACAAACTCAGCATCGTAAAACCTCCTTAGCCTCATGAGGCCCACGCTTCATGAAGGGGCCATCATGGAAACAAACTCCAGCTCAGCCAACGTTTGATCCTAATTCTCACTTCAGATGTAGGAGATCTCAATTCAGCCTCTGCAGAGTGCGCCTGCCATGCCCTTGGCCCCAAACCTCACCATAGCTTGTGTTTTCAGAATTCCATCCTCACACTCCTGGCCCACAAGCCCTCTTTATTGGGAATACTGGGGCCAAAACTAATCACTCTGACTTCCCACCAGAAGAAATATATTGTCTATGGCATTGCTCAGAAACCCAAAATGAGGATAAACCTGATCGGCCCTCAGCAACACCCCAATTGCATAGGCTACCCTAAGCACTAATGCTCTGTCTTACAAAGCCTGAGCCCAGACCTTCCAATAGACACCAGACAGCTGGCCGCACACCCAGCACCTTGGACCCACCATGGTCTTAGGGCATTCATCCCTTCCTATTGACCTGCATGTCTTCCTGGAGGTACGTTCTGAGGCTGTGTCAGACTGTGCATTTTTCCAGAGTGGCCTATGGAATTGGGGTGGTCTTAGGGGCCTTGCAGGTTTCTGCTCATCTGGAGGGCTTAGGAAACTGTAACTGGCAGAGTTTCCTCGGAAGAGCAGGCCAAGTGATGTGATGTGGTTCTGGAGGCCCCATCCTGGAGTAAATGTGGGTCAGGACTTTGGGACCAAAGTCTCAGACACAAACTCGGGTAAGAGTTAGGGGGGAGGTGATGGCAGGCCCAATCTGCAGACCCTGAGCGCAGCTGCTCGGGATTTGAAATTCGGATGGCTGGGAGGCAGGAGCACAGGTTTTTCTTTCTGGATTGTGCGTCTAGGATGGCCATGGAATGGTCGGGTTGCCTCATGGGTCCATGGGAGATTCTACCTCTCTGGGGAATCTGCCCGGCACTCCAGACATTGGTATCTTTCTGGGAGAAGGGTAGAGCGTGGTTTTCCATCTCAGGGGTCCCATCCAAACAGGCATTCCAGAGATTAGTTCTGGGTCCAGGCACCTGGATAACCCCACCAAGGCTTAGGATTTGGGCCTAGGAGCAGGACAGGCCCACTCTGTGGGCTCCTGGTCCAGCTCGCAAGGAGGCTTGTTCGAAAGGGTCTTAGCGTGATTGTCACAATGCCTGTTTGTGCCCAGCTGCCAATCCTGTGTGGGCGTGGTCTCATATGCCATGCACCTGGCTCCCACTCTGAGGGTTGGACTGTCATCTCAACACTCAGTTTTCCTGCCATTGGGAAGGAGGTGTACTCATTTGTGCTTCAGGGTCCCTCATGGGCAGGAATTAGAGCTAAGTTCTGGGACAGGTACCTGATTACCCAGGTTGCTTCAAGATAACGGCCTCGGCCAATGCAGGACCCACCTGCTGGATATGGGACCCGCTGTTTGGGTGGCTGATCGGAGGTTGGGGCTCGAGCTGTGTCACACAGAGCATTCAGACAGAGGCCGGCCTATGATATTGGAGTGCCGTTGAGAGCTGTGCAATTGGATCCTCATGTGGTGTTTCTGTGCAGACCCATAGGGTACTTTTTCTTTCTTGTGGGCAGGCAGTAGACTGCGTTGTGGCTCCAGAATTCCCAATATGGAGGGCTTGCAGGCATGGACTGTGAGGTCAGAAGCCTGAAAACACAAACTATGGTTAAGCTCAGTGCCAAGCACATGGCCGTTCCAATGTTCAGCGGTTGTTCCGAGATCTCCAGCACCTGAGTATGGTAGAGGGTCAGATGTCTGCTCACGCTGGAGTTTGTATCCATGATGGCCAATGAATGGTGGGGTTTGCTCAAGAAGCCTTGGAGGTTTTCCCAAGCTGGAGCTTGTGAGCTGCTCCAAACAGCAAGGTGTCCTACTGCAGGACAGGGGAAGTCTGCTTAGAGGGCTGCAGGTTCCCCCATACGGAAGATTCGATAGCACAGGTCTCTGAATGGAGGCCTGGGAAGCCATCCTCGTGTTACCATTACAGCTGAGGAACATGGCAAGCTTGATCCGCTCTCTCCTGTTCCAAGTTCCAAGTGATCTGAGTTGACGGAAGTTCTCAGTCTAATGGTTCCCAATGCTGCTTCGTGTCCAGGGAGACCTTAGAATGTGGCGGAGGCCCTGGGCCCATGCTGGATTCTCCTATCCTAAGGGTTAGACCCAGTTTCCAGGAGAAAGGTTTCCTTCTCGGGACAGGAGCAGTTCTCTTGTATGGCTCACGGACCACAGGTTGGACCATGTATTGATTTTACAGGACAGGCCTCTAGGGACAGAGGCCTGAAAACCTAAGCTAGGGTTCTGATGAGGTCCTAGGGGCATGGAAGATTCAATCTTCGGACTCAGCGCCATTGACCTGCGTGTCTTCCTGGAGGTAGGTGCTGAGGCTGTGTCTGACAGTGCATTTTTTCCACAGCAGCCTATGAAATTGGGGTGAGCTCAGGGGCCTTGAAGGTGTCTCCTAATGTGGAGGGTTTGGGCAACTGAGACAGGCAGAGTTTCCTCCAGAGAGCAGGCCCAGTGATATGCTGTGGTTCTGGAGGCCCCATCCTGGAAGGTATGTGGTTCAGGGCTCTGGGACCAATGTCTTCAGACACAAAATTGGGTACGAGTTAGGGGCGAGGTGATGGCAGGCCCGATCTGCAGATCCTGAGGGCAGCTCCTCGGATTTGAAATTTGGGCGTCTGGGAGGCAGGAACACAGGCTTTTCTGTCTGGATTGTGTCTAGGATGGCCACGGAATGGATGGGTGTCCTCATGTGCCCATGGGAGTTTCTTCCTATCTGGGGAATTCTGCCCAGCACCCAAGAGTTTGGTGTCTTACTGGGGAAGGGGAGACCACATTTTACCGTGTCAGGGTTCCTGTCAAAACATGGATTCCAGAGATGGGTTCTGGGTCCTGGTGCCTGGGTAACCTCACCAAGGCTTAGGATTGGGGCCTAGGGGCCTGACAGGCCAGCTCTGTGGTGTCCTGGTTCAGATCCCGCAGGGTCTTGTTGGAAATGGGTCTCAGTGTGAGGGTCACAATTCCTATTTGTGTCCAGCTCCCCATCTTGAGTGAGCGTTGTCTCTTGTTCCATGCACCTGGATCCCAATCTGAGGGTTGGACCACCATATCAACATTTAATTTTCCTTCCATGGGGAAGGAGGAGTACTCTTTTGTGCTTCAGGATCTACCATGGGCAGGAATTTGAGCTATGTTCTGGAACAGGTACCTGAATACCCAGGTTGGTTCGAGATGAAAGACTCAGGTCAAGGCAGCTCACAACTGTAGGATACGGGGTCCACTATCTGTGTGGCCGCCAGGTGGTTGGGGGTCGGGCTGTGTCAGACAGAGCATTAGTTCACAGGGTGGCCTATTATATTGGGGTGCCATAGACGGCCGTGCAGGTGGATCCTCATGTGGATTTTCTGCGCAGACCCATAGGGCACTTCTTCCTTCTGGTGGGCAGGCAGAAGGCTGCATTGTGGCTCCCAAATTCCCAATATGGAGGGCTTGAAGGCGAGGAGTGTGAGGACAGAAGTCTGAATAGACAAGGTACATTTAAGCTCAGTGCCGAGCACATTGCCGTTCCAATGTGCAGTGGTTTTTCAAGATCTCCAGCACCTGAGTATGGGTGAGGTCAGATGTCTGCTCACACTGGAGTTTGTATCTATGATGGCCAATGAACGAGATATCCAGCACCAGAATAAGGGCAGATGAATGATATTTGCTCATACTGGAGGTTGTGTCTATGATGACCAACAAATGGAGAGGTGGCTTCAAGAGGCCATGGAGGATTCCCCACGCTGATGCTTGTGAGATGCTCCAAACAGCAAGGTTGTTTTTTCTACTGACAGGTGGAATCTGGTTTGTTTGCTCCAGAGTCCCCCACGTGGAAAGTATGGATAGCAGAGCTCTCCAGCAAGGGTGCCTGGAAAGCACGCCTCCATTGACCATTGCAGCTGAGGAACATGGCAGGTTCGTTCTGGTGGCTCTGGGGCGAAGTACCAAGGCCTTGAGTTGAAATGGGTTCTCTTGCAGATGGGTCACAATGCTGGTTTGTTACCAGGGTGATCTTAGAATGTGCTGGTGGCTAAGGGACCATGCAGGATTCTCCTACCCTGAGGGTTTAACACAGGTTGAAGAGATGTGTCCCCTTCTGGGGACAGGAGATGTAGTTTTCTGTGGCCCAGGGACCATATTTTGTATCATAAGTTTGTATTCCAGAACAGGCCTCTGGAGACAGATGCCTGACAACCTAATCTAGGGTTCCAATGAAGTCCTAGACGCATGTCAGGTTCAATCGTCAGACTCAGGACATTTGACTTGGGTGTCTGCCTAGATGTAGGTGATCAGGGTTTTTCAGACTGTGCATTTGTGTCCAGAAGGCATCCAATATTGGGGTGTGTTCAGGGGATTTTCAGGTTTCTCCTAATCTGGAGGTTTGGGAAACTGTGATGTGCAAACTTTCTTAGGGGATGGCACGCACAGTGCTGTGGTGTGATTCCATAGACCACACCCTGGAGGACACGTGAGCCATGGTTATGGAGAGAAGTCTGCAAACACAAACTCGGGTTAGGGATAATGGCAAGGTGATTGCAGTCCGTATGCATAGAACTGGAGGGCAGCTCATCAGGAACTGTAATTAGGGTGACGCGAAGGTGGTAGCACAGGCTTTTATATCTGGATTCTGTATACAGGATGGTCTCGGAATGCAGGTGTGGTCCAATGAGTCCATGGGAGATTTTACTCTCTAAGGATCCTGGCGTCTCCCAATAGTTTTGTGGGTTTTTCGGGGAAGGGAAGAGTGCTGTTTTCCATCTTAGGGGTGCCCCAAAACAGGGATTCCAGAGACGGGCTCTGGGTCTGAATGCTTGGAATATCCCACCAAGGGTTAGGATATGGGCCTAGGGGTGTCCCTGTCCTACAAAGCAGGATCCTGGTGGTGCAACTGAGAGGGCTTGTTTGAAAGCATGCTCAGGCTGAGGGTCACAATGCCTGTTTGGGCCCTAGGCGGCCCTGATGTGTGGTTGTGGTCTCATTGGCCATGCAGCTGGCTCCAACTCTGAGAGTTGAACACCCATCCCAACAGTTAGGATTCCTGCCATGGAAGAGGTGGAGTTCTCTGTTGTACTTCAGGTTCCCCCATTGGCAGGGATTCCAGCAAAGGTCTGGGGACAGATTCATGAATAACAAGGATGAGTAGAGATGATGGAGTAAGGCCATGTTCAGTCCCACACGCTAGATACGGGTCCCACTCTCTGGGTTGCTGACACTAGGTGGGGGCTTAGGCTCTGACAGACACCATACTAGAGGCCAGGGCAGCCTATAAATTGGGGTTCCCTTGAGAGCCTCACAGATTGATCCTCATGTGGGTTTTCTGGACAGACTCACCAGACACTCCTTCTTTCTATGGGGAAGGCAGAATACTGTGTTGTGACTCTGGAACTCCGAATCCAGAGGGCTTGGGGACCAGTAGTGTGAGAATGGAATTGTAAACACAAGCTACAGATAAATTCAGTGCCAAGTGGAAGGCCGTCCCCATCTGCAGCGGATTCTGTGAGGTATCCAGCGGATGTCAGATGTTCACTCATACTTGAGTCTGTGTCTGTGACGACCGACAAATGGAGAGGTGGCGTCAAGAGGATTTCCAATGCTGGGGCTTGTGAGATGCTTCAAGCAACAAGGTTTCCTTCCACTGGACAGGTGGCGTCTGGTATGTTTGCTCCAGGGTCCCCCATGTGAAAAGTTAGGTAGTAGAATTCGCCTGGATGGATGCCTGGGAAGCACACCTCCATGATCCATTTCAGCTGAGTAACATGGCAGGTTTGATCTGTTGACTCTGAGGAAAATTTCCTTCTGGCTTGAATTGACATGGAGTTTCATGCTGTTGGATCACAATGCTGGTTTGTATCCATGGAGAAATTAGAATGTTGGTTGGTCAGAGGGCCATGCAGGATTCTTCTACACTGTGTCTTGGACACAGCTACCAAGAGCAAGGTATCCTACTGGGGACAGGAAGGGTTCTTTAGTGTGGCTCAGGGACAACATGTTGGAATATAAGTTGGTATTGGGGAACAGGCCCCTGTGGACAGGCACGTGAAAGCCTAAGCTAAGGTATCGATGAAGTCCTAGAGGAATGTCAGGTTTAATCTTCTGACTCAGAGCCTTTGACTTGAATGTCTGTTTGGAGTCATGTGCTCATTGTGTGTCAGAATGCACACTTGGGTCCAGAATGTTCTTCAAAATGGAGGTGGGCTCAGGGGCTTTGTACTTTGCTCCTAATCTTCAGGGTTTGGGCAACAGTGAAGGGCAAAGTTTCCTTCGGGAGGATAGGCACAGTCGTCCAGTGTGGCTCCAGAGGCCCCTTCCTGAGGGCATGTTGGCCAGGACTTTGGGGACAGAATTCTGCAATCGTGAACTAGGGTTAGGGTGAGGGCCGAGGAAATCACAGGCCCGATCTGCAACCCCTGAGTGCAGCTCAGATTGTACTGAAATTAAGGTGTCACGGAGGCAGTAGCACAGGCTTTTCTGTCTGGATTGTGTGTCCAGGACGGTTGCAAAATGTAGGGGTGGATCATGGGGCCATGGGAGATTCTTCAACTCTGGGGATTCTGCTCAGATCACAAGAGTTTGGTTTCTCTGGGGAAGGGAAGACTGCTGTTTTCAGTCTCAGGGGACCCCCCCGAAAAGAGGGATACCAGAGACAGGTTCTGGGAGGAAGCCTGGAAAACACCGACGAAGGAGAGGATTTGGCCATAGCAACCTGGTAGGCCTGCTCTGAGGACTCCTGGTGCAGCTAACGAGGGGTATTTTTTTGAAAGCAGGCTCACGCTGAGGGCCCAATGCCTTTCTGTGCCCAGGCCTTCTCTCATGAGTGACCTTGGTCTCAATGGCGATGCAGCTGGTTCCCACTCTGAGGGATGAACACCCATTTCACAGGCCATATTTCTTACCATTGGGAAGGAGGCGTACTCTTGTGCTTCAGGTTCCCCCACAAGCAGGGATTTGAGCTAAGTTCTGGGGACCAAAGCCTGAATAACCAGGTTGACCAGAGATGACAGTTTTGGGCCACGCCAGGTCCCACTTGCAGGATATGGGGCCCAATGTCTAGGTGGCTGACTGGAGGTTGTGGATCATGCTATGTCAGACAGAGCTTTAGTGCCCATGGTGTCCTATGATATTAGGGCATTGTTGAGGGCCATGCAGGTGGATCCTAATGTGGGGGATCTGGGCAGACTCACCAGGCACTTCTTCTTTCTATGGGACAGGCAAAATGCTGTGTTGTGGCTCCAGAATGCCCTATCAAGAGGGTTTGGGGACAATTAGAGTGAGGATGGAATTGTAAACACAACTATGGTTAAATTTAGTCCCAAGCAGAAGGCAATTCCAATGTGCAGGGGCTTATTCGAGATATCCAGCACCTGAGTAAGGGTGGATGTCAGATGTTTGCTCACACTGGAGTTTGTGTCTATCATGATGAACAAATGGAGGGATGGCGTCAATTGCCATGGAGGATTTTCCATACTGAGACTTGTGACATGCCCCAAAAAGCAAGGTTTCCTTTGACAGGACAGGTGGAATCTGGTTTGCTTGCTCCAGGGTCCCCCATGTTGAAATTCTAGACAGCAGAACTCTCCGACATGGTTGCCTGGAGAGCACACCTCCACTGACCATTGAGGCTGAGGAACATGGCAGGTTCGTTCTGTTGGCTCTGGGGCAAAGTACCAAGGGTGATGAATTAACATAGAATCTCCTTCAGATGTGACACAATGCTGGTTTTTTACCAGGGAGATCTTAGAATGTGCTGGTGGCTAACGTGCCATGTAGGATTCTCTTATCCTGAAGGTTTGACACAGGTCAAAGAGCACGGTTTCCTTCTGGGGACAGGAGATATTCTGTTGTGTGGCTCAGGGACCACATGTTGTATCATAAGTTGGTATTCCAGAATAGGCTCCTGAGGACATATGTCTGACAACCTAATCAAGTGTTTTAATGAGGTCGAAGGGCATATCAGGTTCAACTTCTGATTCAGGACCATTGACGTGGCTGTCTGCCTGGATGGAGGGGATCAGGTTGTTTCAGACTACGCATTTGCGTCCAGAGTGGCTGCCAATATTGGGGTGGGCTCAGGGGCCTTGCAGGTTTCTCTTAATCTGTAAGGTTTGGGAAACTGTGATGAGCACGGTTTCCTTGGGGATAGCAGCCACAGTCCTTTTGTGCACCTCGAGTGACCCTATCCTGGAGGGCATGTGAGCCATGGTTTTGGGAGATAAGTCTGCAAACACAAATTCTGGTTCAGGTGAGTTGAGAGGCGATCGCAGGCCCAATGCATAGACCTGGGGTCAGCTCGACAGGAACTGAGATTAGGGTGACTGGAAGATGGTAGCACAGACCTCTCTATCTAGATTGTGCATCAGAATGGCCTCGGAATGCAGGTGAGGTCTCATGGGTCCATGGGAGACTTTTCCTCTCTAAGGATTCTGGCAGCTCCACATAGTTTGGTGGCTTTTTCGGGGAAGAGAAGAGTGCTCTTTTCCATCTTAAAGGTGCCCCAAGCAGGGATTCCAGAGACAGGCTCTGGGTTTGGGCACCTGGAAAATCCCACCAAGGGTTAGGATTTGGGCCTAGGGAAATACCAGGCCTGCAATGTGGGTACCTTGTGGTGGAACTGAGAGTGTTTGTTTGAAAGCATACTCAGGTGAGGGTCACAATGCCTGTTTGTGCCCTGGGCAGCCCACAGGAGTTGGTGTGGTCACATTGGCCATGCAACTTGCTCCCACTTTGAGGTCTGGACACCCATCCCAAGAGGCAGGTGTCCTTCCATGGGGAAGGAGTAGTACTCAATTATGCTTCAGGTTCCCCCACTGGAAGGATTCCAGCAAAGTGTGGGTGAAAGGTGCCAGGATACCAGGTTGGGTAGAGATGATGAACTTGGGCCATGGCCAGTCCCACATGCTAGATATGTGGCGCATTCTCTGGATGACTGACACTAGGTCGGTGCTCAGACTCTGTCAGACCCAACACTAGTGGCGGGGGCAGTCCATATATCGGGGTTCCCTCGAGATCCTCATGTGGGGATTCTGGACAGACTCAGCAGGCACTTCTTCTTTCTATGGAGGAGGCAGAATGCTGCACTCCAGCTCCAGAATTCAATATCAAGAGGCCTTGTGGAGCAGTAGGGTGAGGATGGAATTGTAAACACAGGCTTCTGTACAATTCAGTGCCAGCAGAACACAGTTCCAATATGAAGCATTTTTTTGAGATGTCCAGCACCTGAGTAAGGGCGGATGTCAGATATTTGCTCACACTAGGCTTTGTGTCTATGATGATCAACAAATGGAGGGGTGGCATCAAAAGCCCATGGAGGATTTCCCCCGCTGAGGCTTGTGAGATGCTCCAAACAGCAAGGTTTCCTGCTACTGAACAGATGGAGTCTGGTTTGTTTGCTCCATGGTACCCCATACGGAAAGCTGGGTAGCAGAGCTCTTCGGCATGGATGCCTGCAAAGCACACCTCCATTCTCCACTTCAGCTGAAGAGCATGGCAGGTTCATTCTGGTGGCTCTGGGGCGAAGGACCAAGGCTCTGAGTTGACATGGAATCTCTTGCAGATGGGCCACAATGCTGGTTTGTTACCAAGGAGATCTTAGAATGTGCTGGAGGCTAAGGTGCCATGCAGTATTCTCCAATACTGAGGGTTTGGCACAGGTCGAAGAGCATGGTTTCCATCAGGGGACAGGAGATGTTCTTTTGTGAGGTTCAGGGACCACCTGTTGTATCATAAGTTGGTATTCCAGAACAGGCCCCGGAGGACAGATGACTGAAAACCTAATCTAGGGTTCCAATGAAGTACTACAGGCATGACAGTTTCAATCTTCTGACTCAACACTCTTGACTTGGTTGTCTGCCTAGATGTATGTGATGACAGTTTTTCAGATGCACCTTTGCGTCCAGAGCAGCCCCCTATATTTGGGTGGGCTCAGGGGCCTTGCAGGTTTCTCCTAATTTGTAAGGTTTGGGAAACTGTGACGGGCACAGTTTCCTTGGGGATGGGAGACACAGTCCTGTGGTTTAGCCACAGAGACCCCATGCTGGAGGATATGTGACGCATATTTTTGGTAGAGAAGTTTGCAAACACAAATTCGGGTTAGGGTTATTGGCAATGTGATCGCAGGGCCAATGCGTAGACATGGATGGCAGCTTGTCAGGAAATGTAAAGGTGACTGGAAGGCGGTAGAACAGGCTTTTTTATCTGTATTGTGTGTTCAGGATGGCCTCAGAATGTAGGTGTGGTCTCCTGCGTCAATGGGAGTTTCCAGAATACCGAGGATGGGTAGAGAGGACGGACTTGGGCCATGGCCGATCTCACATGCTGGATTAGGGGCCCACTCTCTGGGTGGCCGACACTGGTTCGGGGCTAAAGCTCTGTCAGACACAATGCTAGTGGCAAGAGCAGCCTATAAATTGGGGTTCCTTCCAGGGCTGAGTAGATTGATCCTCATGTGGGGATTCTGGACAGACTCAGCAGGCACTTCTTCTTTCTACAGCGGAGGCAGAATGCTGCACTCCAGCTCCAGAATCCAATATCAAGAGGCCTTGTGGAGCAGCAGGGTGAGGATGGAATTGAAAACACAGGTTTCTGTACAATTCAGTGCAAAGCGGAATGCAGTTCCAATGTGAAACGTCTTTTCCACCATATCGAGCACCTGAGTAAGGCCGTTGTCAGATGTTTGTTCACACTAGAGTTTCTATTTTGATGACCCACAAATGGAGGGGAAGCGTCAAGAGGGCATGGAGGATTTCCCCTGATGAGGCTTCTGAGATGCTCCAAACAGTAAGGTGTCCTTCTACTGGACAGGTGGAGTCTGGTTTGTTTGCTCGAGGGTCCCCCATGTGGAACGTCTGGATAGCAGAACTCTATGGCATGTATGCCTGCAAAGCACACCTCCATTGACCACTGCAGCTGAGGAACATGGCAGTTTCGTTCTGGTGGCTCTGGGGCGAAGGACCAAGGCCTTGAGTTGACATGGAGTCTCTTGCAGATGGGCCTCAGTGCTATATTGTTACAAGGGAGATCTTAGAATGTGCTGGTGGGTAAGGTTGCATGGTGGGCAAGGTTTTTTCTGAGGAGAGGTGATGTTCTATTGTGTGGCTCAGGGACCACATGTTGTATCATAAGTTGGTATTCCTGAACATAACCCTGAGGTTCTTGCATTGCAGGCCTGGCAAGCCCCTAGGCCCAAATCCTAACAATTGGTGGGATTTTCCAGTGGCCCAGATCCAGAGCCCGACTCTGGAATCCCTATTTTGCAGCACTCATAATTTGGAAAACAGCAGTCTCCCCTTCCCCGAGAAAGCCACCAAACTATTGGGAGCTGCCAGAATCCTTAAGGAAGAAAAATCTCCCATCGACCCATGAGACCACACTTGCATTCTGAGGCCATCCAAACACACAATCCAGATAGGAAAGCCTGTGCTACTGCCTTCCAGTCACCTAATTACAGTTCCTGATGAGCTCTCCTCCAGGTCTATGATTGGGCCTGTATTCACCTCACCACTAAGCTTATCCCGAGTTTGAGTTTGCAGTCTACTCTCCCAAAACCATGGCTCATATATCCTCCAGGATGGGGTCTTTGGAGACACACCACAGGACTGTGCCTGCTATCCCCAAGGAAAATTTGCCTGTCCCAGTTTCCCAAACCGTGTAGATTAGGGAAAACCTCAAAGGCACCTGGGCCCACCGCCATAATTGACGCTGCCCTGTATGCAAATGCACAGTCTGAAACACCCTGATTACCTACATCCAGCAGATGTCAAAGTCAATGGTCCTGAGTCAGAAGGTTGAATCTGACATGCCCCTAGGACCTAACAGGAATCCTAGATTAGTTTTATAGGTCTTGTCCTCAGAGGCTTGTTCTGGAATACCAACTTATGATATAACATGATATAACAAGAACATCTCCTGTCCCCAGAAAGAAACCGTTCTCTTCGACCTCTGTCAAACCCTCTGGGTAGTAGAATCCTGCTTGGCCCCTTAGCACCAGGACATTCTAAGTGTTCCTTGGTAAAAAACCAACAGTGTAACCCATCTGAAAGAGATCCCATGTTAACTCATCTCCCTTGGTACCTCGCAGCAGAGCCACCAGAACAAACCTGCCATGTTCCTCAGCTGCAATGGAGAATGGAGGTTTGCATTCCAGGTATCCATGCAGTAGTGCTCTGCTACCAAAACTTTCCACATGGGGGAACCTAGAACACACAAACGAGACTCCACATGTCTAGTAGAAGGAAACCTCGCTGTTTGGAGCATCTCACAAGCCTCAGCGTGGGAACTCCTCCATGGCTTCTTGATGCCACCGCTCCATTGGTCGACCATCATAGATACAAACTCCAGTGTGAGCAAACATCTGACAACCACCATTTCTCAGGTGCTGGTTTCTCAAATAAGGTGCTACATATTGGAACTGCCTTATGCTTGGCACTGAATTGAACCATAGCTTGGTTTTACAATTCCATCCTCACCCTACTGTCTCCAAGCCTTGTTGAGAGGAGATTCTGGAGCCACAGCGCAGTATTCTGGCTTCCCCATAGAAAGAAAAAGTGCCTGGTGAGTCTGCCCAGAAACCCCACATGAGGATCAATTCTCTCAGCCCTCGAGGGGACCCCGATTTATAGGCTGCCCTGGTCACTAGTGCTGTGTCTGACAGAGCCTGAGCCTCGACCTCGTGTCATCCACCCAGAGGGTGGGGACCATATACAACATGCAGACCGGCCATGGCTCAAGTCCGTCATATCTACCCATCCTTGGTATCCAGGCATCTGTCCCCAGTCTTTTGTTGGAGACCCTGCCAATGGGGGAACTTGAAGCACAATAGAGAACTCCTCCTTCCATGGCAGGAAACCTGGCTTTTGGGATGGGTGTCCAACCATCAGTGCAGAGCCAGCTGCATTGCCAATAAGACCACACCCACTCCTGAGGGCTGCCATTGGATCAAAGAGGCATTGTGACCCTCAGCCTGAGCATGCTTTCAGACAAGCACTCTCAGTTTCACCACGAGGATCCTGCTTTGCCAGCCTGGTACACCCCTAGGCCCAAATCCTAACCCTTGGTGAGATGTTCCAGGTGCCCATACCCAGTTGCCATCTCTGGAATTACTCTTTTGGGGCACCCCTTTGATGGAAAACAGCACTCTGCCCCGAAAAAGCCACCAAAGTAGCGGGAGCTGCCAGAATCCTTAGAGAGGAAAAATATCCCATGGACCCATGAGACCACACCTGCAATCCGAGGCCATCCTGGACACACAATGCAGATAGAAAAGCTTGTGCTACTTTGGTCAAGTCACCCTAAGTACAGTTCCTGACGAGCTGCCATCCAGGTCTATGCACTGTGCCTGTGATCACCTCGCCACTAACCCTAACCCTAACCCGAGTTTATATTTGCAGATTTCTCTCCCAATACCATGGCTCAAAGGCCCTCCAGGATGGGGTCTCTGGAATCAAACCACAGGACTGTGCCTGTCATCCCCAAGGAAAATTTGCCTGTCACAGTTTCCCAAACTATCCACATTAGGAGAAACCTGCAAGGCCCCTGAGCCCACCACAATTTTGGAGGCCGCTCTGGAAGTAATTGTGTATTATGAAACACCCTGATCACCTACATCCGGCAGACACTCATGTCAGTGGTTCTGAGTCAGAAGATTGAAACTGACATGTCCCTAGGACCTCACTGGAACCCTAGATTAGGTGTTCAGGCATTTGTCCTCAAAGGCCTGTTCTGGAATACCGTAGACTTATGCTACAACATGTGGTCCCTGAGCCACACAACAGAACATCTCCTGTCCCCAGAAGGAAACCTATGCCCTTCGACCTGTGTCAAATCCTCCGGGTGGGAGAATCCTGCATGGCCCCTTAGCCACCAGGACATTCTAAGATTTCCTTGGTAACAAACCAGCATTGTGACCCATCTGAAAGAGATTCCATGTTAATTCATCGCCCTTGGTATTTCACACCAGAGCCACCAGAACAAACCTTCCATATTCCTCAGCTGCAATGGACAATGGAGGTGGGCTTTCAAGGCAGCCATGCGGGAGAGCTGTACTACCCAAACTATCCACATGGAGGACACTGGAGCAAACAAACAAAACTCCCCAACTCCAGTAGAAGAAAGCCTTGCTGTTTGGAGAATCTCACAAGTGCCAGCATGGGACATCCTCCATGGCTTTTTGACGCCACCCTTCCTTTAGTTGGTCATAATAGATACAAACTTCAGTGTGAGCAGACATCTGACATCCAGGTGCTGGATATCTCAAATCAGCTGCTGCACACTGGAGCTGCCTTTTGCTTGGCACTGAATTTAACCGTAGCTTGTGTTAACAATTCTATCCTCACCCTCCAGGTCTCCATGGCCTCTTAATAGGTAATTCTTGAGCCACATCAGAACATTCTGCCTTCCTCATAGAAGGAAGAATTGACGGTCAGTCTTCCAAGAAAGCCCACATGAGGATCAATCTGCTCGAACCTCGAGGAAACCCCGATTTGTAGGCTGCCCTGGCCACTAGTGCTGTGTCTGACAGAGCTTGAGCCCCGACTTCATGTCAGCCACCAAGAGACCGGGGACCATATCCAGCATGTGAGACCAGCCATGGCTCAAGTCCGTTATCTTTACCCATCCTTGGTATTCAAGCATCTGCCCCTAGACCTTTGCTGGAATCCCAGACAATGGGGGAACCTGAAGCACAGTAGAGAATTCCTCCTTCCCAATGGCAGGAAACCTGTCTGTTGTGATGGGTGTGCAACCCTCAAAGTGGGAGCCAGCGGTATCTCCAATGAGACCATGTCCACTACTGAGGGCCACCCTGGTATCAAACAGACATTGTGACACTCAGCCTGAGCATGCTTTCAAACAAGCCCTCTCACTTTCACCACCAGGATCCCGCATTGTAGGCCTGGTATGCCCCTAGGCCCAAATCCTAACCCTTGGTGGGATTTTCCAGGTGCCCTGACCCAGTGCCCAGTCTATGTAATTTCTGTTTTGGGCCACCCCTAAGATGGAAAACAGCACTCTTCCCTTCCCTGAAAAAGCCACTAAACTATTGGGAGCTGCCAGGATCCTTAGAGAGGTAAAGTCTCCCATGGACCCATGAGACCATACCGACATTCTGAAGCCTTCCTGGACACACAATCCAGATAGAAAATCCTTTGCTACTGTCTTCGAGTCACCCTCATTACAGTTCCTGACGAACTGCCCTCCAGCTTTATGCATTGGGCCGGCGATCACCTCGCCACTAACCCTAACCTTGAGTTTGTGTTTGCAGACTTCTCTCCAAAAACCATGGCTCAAATGCCCTGCTTGATGGGATCTCTAGAGCCACATCACAGGACAGTGCCTGCCATCGCCAAGGAAAATTTGCCCATCATGGTTTCCCAAACCCTCCAGAATAGGAGAAACCTGCAAAGCCCCTGAGCCCACCCCCATATTGGAGGCTGCTCTGGTCGCAAACGTGCAGTCTGTAACACCCTGATCACCTACATCCAGGCAGACACCTAAGTCAATGGTCCTGAGTCAGACGGTTGAACCTGACATAACCCAAGGACCTCATTGGAACACTAGATTAGGTTTCCAGGCACCTGTCCTCGAAGAGCACGGTTTCCCTGGAATACCAACTTACGATAGAACATGTGGTCCCTGAGCCACACAACAGTACATCTCCTGTCCCCAAAAGGAAACTGTGCTCTTGGACCTGTGTCAAACCCTCAGGGTAGGAGAATACTGCATGGCCCCTTAGCCATCAGCACATTCTAAGATCTCCGTGGAAACAAACCAGCATTGTGACCCATCTGCAAGAGATTCAGTGTCAACTCAAGGCCTTGATACTTCGCCCCAGAGCCACAAGAAGGAACCTGCCATGTTCCTCAGCTGCAATGATCATTGGGGATGTGCTTTCCAGGCATCCATGTGGAAGAGCTCTGCTCCCAATCTTTCCACATGTGGAACCCTGCAGCTAGCAAACCAGACTCCCCCTGTCCGGTAGAAGGAAACCTTGCTGTTTGGAGAATCTCACAAGCCCCAGCGTGGGAAATCCTCCATGGCCTCTTGACTCCACCACTCCATTTCAGTCATCATGGACACAAACTCCAGTGTGAGCAAACATCTAACATCCTGCCATTAATCAGGTGCTGGATATCTCGAATAAGTCACTATACATCGGAACTGCCTTCCTCTTGGCACTGAAGTTAACCATAGCTTGTGTTTACAATTCCATCCTCAGCCTACTGGTCCCCAAACCCTCTTGATAGGGAATTCTGGAGCCACAATGCAGCATTCTGCATTCCTCATAGAAGGAAGAAGTGCCTGGTGAGTCTGCCCCGAAAACCCACATGAGGATCAACCTGCTCGGCCCTTGATGGACCCCTAAATTATAGGCTGCCGAGACCAGTAGTGCTGTGTCTGAAAGAGCCTGAGCCCCGACCTCGTGTCAGCACCCGGAGAGTGGGGCCCATATCCAGCATCTGAGATGGGCCATAGCGCATGTTTGTCATCTCTACCCATCCTTAGTACTCAGGCATCTGTCCCCAGACCTTTGCTGGAATTCCTGCCAAAGGGAGAACTTGAAGCACAATACAAAACTCCTATTTCCCCAAGGCAGGAAATGTGGCTTTTGGGATGGGTTTCCAAACCTCAGAGTGGGAGCCAGGTACATGGTCAATGAGACTATGCCCACTCCTGAGGGCCTCCCTGGGGACAAACAGGCATTGTGACCCTCAGTTTGAGCATGCTTTCAAGCCAGCCCTCTCAGTTGCACCACGAGGATCGATAATTGAAGGCCTGGTACGCCCCTAGACACAAATCCTAACCCTTGGTGGGATTTTCCAGGTGTCCAGACCCAGGGCCCATCTCTGGAATTCCTATTTTGGGGCACCCATAAGTTGGAAAACATCACTCTTCCTGTCCACGAAAAAGCCACCAAACTATAGGGAGCCAGCAGGTTCCTGAGAGAGGAAAAATCTCTTATGGACCCATAAGACCACACCTGCATTCCGAGGCCATTCCTGGACACACAATCCAGATATAAAAGCCTATGCTACCGCTTTCGAGTCACCCTAATTACAGTTCCTGATTAGCTGCCCTTAAGGTCTATGCATTGGGCCTGCAATCACCTCTCCACTAACCCTAACTCGAGTATGTGTATGCAGACTTTTCTCCCAAGACCGTAGCTCACATGCCCTCTAGGATGGGGTCTCTGCAGCCGCACCAGAGGACTGTGCCTGCAATCCCAAAGGAAACTGTAGCCGTCACATTTGTCCAAATTCTCCAGTTTAGGAGAAACCTGCAAGGCCCCAATATTGGTGGTCAGTCTGGTTACAAATGCGCAATCTGAAACACCCTGATCACCTCCATTGAGGCAGACACCCAAGTCAATGGTCCTGAGTCAGAAGATTGAACCTGACATGCCGCTAGGACCTCATTGGAACCCTAAATTAGGCTTCCAGGCATCTGTTCTCAGTGACCTTTCTGGAATACCAACTTATGATACAACATGTGGTCCCTGAGCCACACAACAGAACATCTCCTGTCCCCAGAAGGAAACCATGCTCCTCGACCTCAGTCAAACCCTCAGGGTAGGAGAATCCTGCACGGCACCTTAACCAACAGCACATTTTAAGATCTCCCTAATAAGAAACCACCATTGTGACCCCTCTGCAAGAGATTCCGTGTCAACTCAAGGCCTTGATACTTCGCCCCAGAGCCACCAGACGGACCTGCATGTTCCTCAGCTGCAATGATCAATGGAAGTGCACTTTCCAGGCATCCATGTGGGAGAGCGCTGCTACCCAAACTTTCCACATGGGGGCCCTGGAGCAAACAAACTAGACTCCACCTGTCCAGAAGAAGGAAACCTTACTGTTTGGAGCATCTCACAAACCTCGGCGTGGGAAATCCTTCATGGCCTCTTGACACCACCCCTCCATTTGTCGGTCATCATAGATACAAACTCCAGTGTTAGCAAATATCTGATATCCACCCTTAGGTGCTAGATATCCTGTATAAGCTGCTGCACAAAGGAAATGCCTTCCACTTGGCACCGTAACTTATATTTACAGTAACTTATATTTACAGTACCATCTTCACCCTCCTGTCCCAAGCCCTCTTGATAGGAAATTCTGGAGCAACAACGCAGCATTCTGCCTGCCCCAAGAAAAAAGAATTGCCTGGTGAGTCTGACCAGAAACCACACATGAGGATCCACCTGCAAGGCCATTGACAACACCCTAATATCTTAGGCCACCATGGGAACTGAGACTCTCTCTGACAGAGCCTGAGCCACGACCTCCAGTCAGCCTCCCAGACAGTGGGCCCCATTTCCTGCAGGTGGGACTTGTTGTAGCCCAAAGCCGTCATCTCTACTCAGCCTGGATAATCAAGCCTCTATGACCAGTCTGTAGCTCAAATCCCTGCCTATGGGGTACCTGAAGCCCAAGAGTACTCCTCCTTCCTGAAGGCAGGAAATCTGGCTATTGGGATGGGTGTTCAACCCTCAGAGTGGGAACCAGCTGCATGGATATGAGACCATGGCCACACATGGGAGCCTCCCTGGGCACAAACAGGCATTGTGACCATCAGCGTGAACCTGCTTCCAAAAAACCCCCATGGTAGCTGGACCAGGAGCCCCTAGAGTGGGACATCCAGGTCCCTAGGGGCAAATACTCATCCCCATTGGTGTTTTTCAGTCACCTAGACCCAGAAACTGTCCCTGGAATCCTTCTTGTGGGGGTCCATTGAGACAGAAAAGAGCAGTCTTCCCTCCCCCAGAGACAGCAAATTCTTGGGAGATGGGCGGAATCCACAAAGATGAATAATGTTCCATGGCCGCATGAAGCCACCCCTACATTTTGCGACCGTTCTGGACACACAATCCAGAAAGAAAAGTCTGCCTGACTGCCTTGATGACATCTTAATTTCACTACACGATGAGCTGCCCTCCAAGCCTGAAGATCAGGGCTGTGATCACCTCGGGCCTCACCTTAATGCTAGTTTGTGTTTGCAGATTTCTGTCTCCAAAACCCTGTAGCACATGCCCTCCAGGATGGGGCCTCTGGAGCAACACCGGACGACTGTGCCTACCCTCCAGAAGGAAACTCTGCCCTTCACTGTTGCCCAAACCCTGAAGCTTAGGAGCAAAGTACAAATCCCAAGATCCCAGCTCAATTTCCAAGAACAGCCTGGACCCAAGTGTACATAGTGACACACAGTGTGCACCTGCCTCCAGGCAAACATCCAAGTCAAAGGCCCTGAGTCAGAAGATCGAACCTGACATGCTCCTAGGACTTCATTGATGCCCAGCGTAGGTTTTCAGGTGCCTGTCCTGAGAGGACTGTTTTCCCATACCATCTTATATTCCAACATGTTGTCCCTGAGCCACACAACAGACCCCTCCTGTCCCAGAAGGATACCTTGCTCTTGGTAGCTGTGTCCAAGACTCAGTGTATTAGAATCCTGCATTTCCCCTGACCATCCCAACATTCCAGTGTCTCCCTGGATACAAACCAGCATTGTGATCGAACAGCATCAAACTCCAAGTCAATTCAGCCCCCTTGGAACTTCGCCCTAGAGCCACCAGATCGAACCGGCCATGTTCCTGAGCTGCAAAGGTCAATGGAGTAGTGCTTTCCAGGCATCCGTGAGGGAGAGCTCTGCTACCAACCTTTCCAGGCATCCGTGAGGGAGAGCTCTGCTACCAACCTTTCCATATGTGGGACCCTGGAGCAAACAAACTGGACCCTGTCCAGTAGAAAAAAACCTTACTGTTTGGAACATCTCACAAGCTGCAGAGTGGGAAATCCTCAATAGCCTCTTGACAGAAACCCACCATTTGTCCATCATCCTAGACACAAACACCAGTGTGAGCAAATATCTGACATCTGCCCTTACTCAGGTGCTGGATATCTCGAATCAGCCGCTGCATGCTGAAAGCCCCTTCCGCTTGTCACTGAATTGAACCATAGCTTGTGTTTTTAATTTCATCCTCACCATCCTGGTCCCCAAGCCGTCTTGATAGGGAATTCTGGAGCCACAACGCAGCATTCTGCCTTCCCCATATAAAGAAGAAATGCCTCATGAGTCTTCCCAAAAACCTCACATTAGGATCCACCTGCATGGCCCCCGATGGCACCCTAATATCTTAGGCTGCTATGGGCTCTCAGGCTCTGTCTGACACAGCCGGAGGCACGACCTCCAGGCAGCCATGAAGACAGTGAGCCCCATATCCTGCAGGTGGGACCTGCCATGGCCGGAAGCCATCATCTCTATTCAACCTGGGTATTCAGGCATCTTTCCCAAACAGTAGCTCAAATCCCTGCCTATGGGGGAGCCTGAAGCACAAGAGTATTCTTATTCCTGATGGCAGGAAACCTGGTTGTTGAGATGGGAACTAAGACTCTGTCTGACACAGCCTGAGCCATGACCTAGAGTCAGCCATGCAGATAGTGGGTCCCATATTCTGCAGGTTGGACTTGTTGTGGCCCAAAGCCGTCATCTCTACTCAACCTGGATATTCAAACATCTTTCCCAGATTGTAGCTGAAATCCCTGACTACGGAGGAACCTGAAGCACTAGAGTACTCCTCCTTCCCGAAGGCAGGAAGCCTGTCTGTTGAGATAGGTGTCCAACCCTCAGAGTGGGAACCAGCTTCATGGCCCATGAGACCACGGCCACACATGGGAGCCATTCTGGGAACAAACTTGCATTTTTACCCTCAGCGTGAGGCTACTTTCAAAAAAATCTTTCGGTAGCTGGACCAGGAGCCCGCAGAGCACGCCTATCGCCCTAGGGCCAAACACTCACCCTCATAGGTGTTTTCCAGGTGCCCACAGCCAGAACCTGTCTCTGGAATCCCTCTTTTGGGGGTTCCCTGAGAGGGAAAACAGCAGTGTTCCCTTCTCCCAGAGACAACAAAGTCTTGGGAGCTGAGCAGAATCCCCAGAGCCGAAGTATCTCCCATGGCCCCATGAAGCCAATCCTACATTTTGTGAAAGTCTGGGACAAACAATGCAGACAGAAATGCCTGCAATACCGCCTCCATGATACCTTAACTTCAGTACACTATGAGCTTCTAACAGGGACTGCAGATCGGGCCTGTGATCACCTCAGCCCTCAAAGTAACCCTATTTCGCATGTGCAGATTTCTGTCCCAAAGCCCTGGCCCACATGCCCTCCAGGATGGGGCCTCTGGAGCCACACAAGATGACTGTCTACACACCCGAAGGAAACCCTGCCCTTCATGGTTGCTCAAACGCTGAAGATTAGAAGCAAAGAACAAAGCCCTTGAGCCTACCTCAATTCTGACGAAAACTCTGGACCCAAGGGCACATTCTGACACACAATGAGTCCCTGCCTCCAGGCAGACATCCAAGACAAAGGCCCTGAGCCAGAAGATTGACCCTGACATACCCCTAGGACTTCATCAATACCATAGATTAGATTTTCAGGCTCCTGTCCCCAGAGGCCTTTTCTCCAATGCCAACTTATATTCGAACATGTGGTTCTTGAGCCACACAACAGAACCCCTGATGTCCCCAGAAGGATACCTTTCTCTTGGTAGCTGTGTCCCAGTCTCAGTGTAGGAGAATCCTGCATGGGTCCTGACCACCCCAACATTCTAAAGTCTCCCTGGATACAAACGAACATTGTGATCTAACAGCATGAAACTCCATGTCAACTCATCACCCTTAGAACTTCGTCCCAGAGCTACCAGATAGAACCTGCCATGTTCCTGAGCTGCAATGGTCAATGGAGGTGTGTTTTCCAGGCATCTATGCGGGAGAGCACTGCTACCCAAAATTTCCATATGGGGGACACTGGTGCAAACAAACCAGACTCCCCCTGTCCAGTAGAAAAAACCTTGCTGTTTGGAGCATCTCAGAAACCACAGCGTGGGAAATCCTCCATGGCCTCTTGACGCCACCCCACCATTGGCCCTCATCATAGACACAAACTCCAGTGTGAGCAACCATCTGACATCCGCCCTTACTCAGGTGCTGGATGTCTCAAATCAGCCACCGCACACTGGAACTGCCTTCTGCTTGGCACTGAATTTAACCATAGTTTGTGTTAACAATTCCATCCTCACACTCCTGGTCCCCAAGCCTTCTTGATAAGGAATTCTGGAGCCACAGTGCAGCATTCTGCCTGCCCCATAGAAAGAATAAGTTCCTGGTGAGTCTGCCCAGAACACACACATGATGATTCAGCTGCATGTCCCTCAACGGCACCCTAATATTATAGGCCGCCCTGGGCACTAAGGCTCTGTCTGACACAGCCTGAGCCATGACCTCCAGTCAGCCACGCAGACAGTGGTTCCCATATCCTTCAGATGCGACCTGCCATGGCCCGAAATCAACATCTCTGCTTTACCTGGTTATTCAGGCATCTGTCTTCAGACATTAGTCCTGACTATGGGGATACTTAAAGCACAAGAGTTCTCCTCCTCCCCAGTGGTGGGAAATCTGGCCTGTGAGATGGGTGTCCAACCCTCAGAGTGAGAACCAGCTGCATGGGCCTTGAGATCACGGTCACACATGGGAGTCGGCCTGGGCACAAACAGGCATTGTAACACTCATTCAAACAAACGTCCTCAGTAGCTGGACCAGCAGTCCGCAGAGCAAGCCATCCAGGTTGCTATGGCCAAATCGTCTCCCTCGTTGGTATTTTCCAGGCACCCAGACCCAGAAACTGTCTCTGGAATCTTTCTTTTCTGGTTAACTGAAAACTGAAGTCTTCAAACTATAAACAGCAGTCTTCCCTTCCCCCAGAGGCACCAAACTCTTGAGAGCTAGGCAGAATACCCAGAGACAAAGAATCTCCCATGGCCCCATGAAGCCACCCCTACCTTTTTGCGACCATCCTGGACACAGAATCCAGACAATATAGCATGAGCTACTGCCTCCATGACACCTTAATTTCAGTACATTATGATCTTCCCTCAGGGCTTGCAGATCGGGCCTGTGAACACCTCGGCCCTCACCCTAACCCCAGTTCGCGTTTGCAGATTCTGTCTCCAAAACTTTGGCCCTCATGCACTCCAGCATGGGGCCTCTGGAGCCACAACGGAATACTGTGCCTACCCTACCGAAGGAAACTCTGCCCTTCACTGTTGCCCAAACCCTGAAGATTAAGAGTAAAGTACAAAACCCATGAGCCCACCTCAATTTCCCAGTATGCCCTGGACCCAAGTGTACATTCTGACACATAATGAGCTCCTGCCTCCAGGCAGACATCCAAGTCAAAGGACCTGAATCAGAAGTTTAAATATGCCATGACTATTGGACTTCATCGATACCCTAGTTTAGATGTTTAGGCGCCTGTCCCCAGAGGCCTGTTCCCCAATACCAACTTATATTACAAAATGTGATCCTTGAGCCGCACAACAGAGCCCCTTGATGTCCCCAGGCAGATACATTACTCTTCGTAGCTGTGTCCAAGACTCAGTGGAGGAGAATCCTGCATGGGCCCTTGACCACCCCAACATTCTAATGTCTCCCTGGATACAAACCAGCATTGTGATCCAACAACATAAAACTCCATGTCAATTCAGCCCCCTTAAAACTTCGTCCCGGAGCCACCAGATCGAACCTGCCATGTTCCTGAGCTGCAATGGTCAATGGAGGTGTGCTTTCCAGGCATCTATGTGGGAGAGCTCTGCTATGCAAACTTTCCATATGGGGGACCCTGGAGCAAACAAACCAAAATCCCCTTGTCCAGTAAAAGGAAACCTTGTTGTTTGGAGCATCTCACAAGCCACAGAGTGAGAAATCATCCATGGCCTCTAGAAGCCACCCCATCATTTGTCCATCATCATAGACACAAACTCCAGTGTGAGTAAACATATGACATCTGCCCTTACTCAGGTGCTGGATAACTTGAATCAGCCACTGCACATTGGAACTGCATTCCACTTGGCACTGAATTTAACTGTAGCTTGTGTTTACAATTCCATCCTCACCCTACTTGTCCCCAAGCCCTCTTAATAGAGAATTCTGGGGGCACAATGCAGCATTTTTCCTGCCCCATAGGAAAAAAAAAAGTGCCTGGTGAGTCTGCCCAGATCCCCCACATGAGGATCCACCTGCATGGCCCTCAACAATTCCCTAATATCATAGGCCACCATGGGCACTAAATCTCTGTCTGACATAGCCTGATCCACGACCTCCAGTCAGCCACCTAGACATTGGGACCCATATCCTGCAGGTGGGACCTGCTGTGGCCCGAAACCATCATCTCTGCTCAACCTGGTTATTCAGGCATCTGTCTCCAGAACTTAGCTCAAATACCTTCCTCTGGAGGAACTTGAGGCACAAGTGTTCTCCTCCTTCCCGATGGCAGGAAATCTGGCCTGTGAAATTGGTGTCCAACCCTCAGAGTGGGAACCAGCTGCATGGGCCTTGAGACCACGATCACTCATGGGAGACGCCCTGGGCACAAACAGGCATTGTGACCCTCAGCGTGAGCCTGCTTTCAAACAAACCCCCTCAGTAGCTGCACCAGAGTCCGCAGAGCAGGCCTACCAGGTTGCTATGGTCAAATCCTCTCCCTCATTTGTGTTTTCCAGGCACCCAGACCCAGAAACTGTCTCCAGAATCTCTCTTTTCTGGTTCCCCTGAGACTGAAAACAGCAGTCTTCCCTTCCCCCAGAGATAACAAATTCTTGGGAGCTGGGCGGAACACCCAGAGATGAAGAATCTCCCATGGCCCCATGAAGCCACCCCTATATTTTGTGACACAGGATCCTGGACACAGAATCCAGACAAAATAGCCTGCACTACCGCCTCCATGACACCTTAATTTCAGTACACTATAACCTGCCCTCAGGGCCTGCAGATTGGGCCTGTGATCACCTCAGCCCTCACCCTAACCCAAGTTCATGTTTGCATATCTGTCCCCAAAGCCCTGGCCCACATGCCCTCCAGGATGGAGACTCTGGTACAACACCAGATGATTGTGCCAACCCTCCCGAAGGAGACTCTACACTCCACTGTTGCCCAAACCCTGAAGATTAAGAGCAAAGTAATTGCCCCTGAGCCCATGTCAATTTCGAAGGATGTGCTGGACCGAAATGCACATTCTGATACACAATGAACACCTGCCTCCAGGCAGACATCCAAGTCAAAGGCCCTGAGTCAGAAGATTGAAACTGACATGCCCCTAGGACTTCATAGATACCCAAAATTAGATTTTCAGGTGTCAGCCCTAGAGGTCTGTTCTCCAATACCAACTTATATACCAACATGTGGTCCCTGAGCTACACTACAGAACCCCTACTGTCTCCAGAAGGATACCTTGATCTTGGTAGATTTGTCCAAGTCTCATGTAGGAGAGTCCTGCAGGGCCCCTGACCACCCCAACATTCTAACATCTCCCTGGATAAAAACCAGCATTGTGATCCAACAGCATGAAACTCCATGTCAACTCAGGCCAGAAGGTACTTCGCCCCAGAGCCACCAGATCGAACCTGCCATCTTCCTCATCTGCAGTGGTCAATGGAGGTGTGCTTTTCAGGCATCCATGCAGGAGAGCTCTGCTACCCAAAATTTCCATATGGAGAACGGTGGAGCAAAAAAATCCAGACTCGCCCTGTACAGTAGAAGGAATCCTTGCTGTTTGGAGCATCTCACAAACCCCAGCATGGGAAATACTCCATGGCCTCGTGACGCCACCCCTCCATTTGGTGGTCACAATAACCTCTACTCCAGTACGAGCAAACATCTGACATCTGCCTTACTCAGGTGCTGGATATCTCGAATCAGCCACTACACACTAGAACTGCCTTTTGCTTGGCACTGAATTTAACTGTAGCTTGTGTTGACAATTCCATCCTCACCCTCCTGTGCCCCAAGCCCTCTTGATAGGGAATTCTGGTGCCACAACACAGCATTCTTCATGCCCCACAGAAAGAAGAAGTGCCTGGTGAGACTGCCAAGAAATCCCACATGAGGATCCACCTGCCTGGCCCTTGATGGCACCCTAATATCATAGGCCATCAAGAGCACTCAGGCTCTGTCTGACACAGCCTGAGCCACGACCTCTCGTCTGGCACATGGACAGCGGGCCCCATAAACTGCTGGTGGGACCTGCCTTGGCCCAAAACAATCACATCTGCTCAACCTGGATATTCAGGCATCTCTCCTCAGACTGTAGCTCAAATCCCTGAGTATGGGGGAACATGATTCACAAGAGTACTCCTCATTCCAATGGCAGGAAACCTAGCTGTTGAGATCGGTGTCCAACCCTGAAAGTGGGAAAGAGCTGCAAGGCCCATGAGACCACGACCACTCTTGGTAGCTGCCCTGAGCACAAACAGGCATTGTGACCCTTAGCGTGAGCCTGCTTTGAAACAAACACCCTTGGTAGCTAGACCAGGAGACAGCCGAGTGTGCCTGCTAGGTCCCTAGTACCAGATGCCTACCCTAGCTCTTGTTTCATTGTGCCCAGACACAGAAACTGTCCCTGGAATCCCACATTTGGGTGTTTCCTGAGACGGAAAACAGCAGTCTTCCCTTCCCCCAGAGACACCAAACTCTTAGGAGCTGGGCAGAATCCCCAGAGATGAAGAATCTCTCATGGCCTCATGAAGCCATCCCTACCATTTGCAACCATCCTGGACACACAATCCCGACAGAAAAGCCTGTGCTAACGCCTCCAAGACACCTTAATTTCAGTATACTATGCACTGACCTCAGGGCCTGCATATCAGGTCTGTGATCACCTCGTCTCTCACCCTAACCCTAGTTCGCTTTTGCAGATTTCTGTTCCCAAAGCACTGGCCAACATGCCCTCCAGGATGGCGCCTCTGGAGCCATACCGGACGACTGTGCCTATCCTTCTGAAGGAAAATTTGCCCTTCATTGTTGCCCAAACCCTGAAGATTTGGAGTAATATACAAAGTAACTGAGCTCACCTCAATTGGGAGGAAAACTCTGGACAGAAATGCGCATTCTGGCACACCATGAGCACCGGCCTCCAGGCAGACATCCATATCAAAGGACCTGAGTCAGAAGATTGATCTTGACATGCCCCTAGGACTTCATCGATTCCTTAGACTAGATTTTCAGGTGCCTGTCCTCAGAGGCCTTTTCTCCAATAACAACTTAAATTCCAACAAGTGGTTCGTGAGCCACACAACAGAATCCCTCCTGTCGCCAGTAAGATAGCTTGCTTTAGGTAGCTATGTCCAAGAATCAGTGTAGGAGAATCCTGCATGGCCCTTGACCACCCCAACATTCTATCATCTCCCTGGATACAAACCATCATTATGATCCAACAGCATGAAACTCCATGTCAACTCAGGCCGCTTGGAACTTCGCCCCAGAGTCACCAGAACGAACCTGCCATGTTCCTCAGCTGCAATGGTCAATGGAGGTGTGCTTTCCAGGCATCCATTTTGGAGAGCTCTGCTAGTCAAACTTTCCATATGGTGAACGGTGGAGCAAACAAACCAGACTCGCCCTGTCTAGTACAAGGAATCCTTGCTGTTTGGAGAATCTCACAAGCTCCAGTGTGGGTAATCCTCCATGGCCTCGTGACGCTACCCCTCCACTTGGTGGCCAAAATAGTCACAAAGTCCAGTGTAAGCAAACATCTTACATCAGCCCTTACTCAGGTGCTGGTATCTCAAATCAGCCGCTGCACACTCGAACTGCCTTCCGTTTGGCACTGAATTTAACCGTAGCTTGTGTTTACAATTTTATCCTCACCCTCCTCATCACAAAGCCTCCTTGACAGGGAATTATAGAGCCAAAAAGAAGCATTCTGCTTCCCCCATAGAAAGAATAAGTGCCTGGTGAGTCTGCCCAGAAATCCCACATGTGGATCCACCTGCATGGCCCTCAATGGCACCCTAATATCATAGGCCGCCATGGGCACTCAGGCTCAGTCTGACACAGCATGAGCCACGACCTCTAGTCAGCCACACAGACAGTTTGCTCCATATCCTGCAGGTGGTACCTGTCTTGCCCAAGGCCGTCACATCTACTCAACCTGGATATTCAGGCATCTCTCCCCAGATTATAGCTCAAATCCCTGCCTATGGGGGAACCTGAAGCACAGGAGTACTCCTTCTACCTGATGGCAGGAACCCAGGCTCTTTAGATGGGTGTCCAACCCTCAGTGTGGGAACCGGATCCGTGGCCCATGAGACCACGGCCACTCATGGGAGTCACCCTGGGCACAAACAGGCATTGTGACCCTCAGCATGAGCCTGCTTTCAAACAAACCGCCTTGGTAGCTGGACCAGGAGCACACAGGGCAGGCCTGCCAAGTCCCTAGGGCCAAATCCTAACCCTCGATGTTTTCCAGATGCCCAGTCCCAGAACCTGTCTCTGGAATCCCTCTTTTGGGGGTCCCCTGAGATGGGAAACAGCAGTCTTCCCTTCCCCCAGACACACCAAACTCTAGGGAGCTGGGCAGAATCCCCACAGTTCAAGAATCTCCCATGGCCCCATGAAGAATCCCCTACATTTTGTGACTGTCCTAGACACACAGTCCAGACAGAAAAGCCAGCGCTACGGCCTCCATGACACCTTAATTTCAGTACACTATGAGGTGCACTCATGCCCTGCAGATTTGGCCTGTGATCACACCAGCCCTCATCCTAACCATAGTTTGCATTTGCATATATCTGTCCTCAAAAGCCCTGGCCCACATGCCTTCCAGGATAGGGCCTCTGGTGCCACACTGGAAGAGTGTGCTTACACTCCTGAAGTAAAATTCTGCCCTTCACGTTTGCCAAAGCCATGAATCTTAGGAGCAAAGTATAAAGCACCTGAGCCCAGCTCAATTTCAAAGAACGCTCTAGGATCCAAGTGCATATTCTGATACACAATGAGTCACCTGCCTCCAGACAGACATCCAAGTAAAAGTCCCTGACTCAGAAGATTGAACCTGATATACCTCTAGGAACTTCATCTGTTACCCTAGCTTTGGTTTTCAGGCTCTTGTACCCAGAGGCCTGTTCTCCAATACCAACTTATATTTCAACATGTGGTCCCTCAACCACACAATAGAACCCCTCCTGTCCCCAGAAGGATAACTTGCTCTTGGTAGCTGTGTCCAAGACTCAGTGCGGGAGAATCCTGCATGGCTTCATGACAACCCCAACATTCTAACATCTCCCTGGATAACAACCAGCATTGTGACCCAACAGCATATAACTCCATGTCAACTCGGGCCTCTTGGAACTTCGCCTCAGAGGCACCAGATCAAACCTGTCATGTTCCTCAGATGCAATGGTCAATGGAGTTGTGCTTTCAGGCATCCATGAGGGAGAGCTCTGCTACACAAACTTTCCATAATGTGGACCCTGTAGCAAACAAACCAGACACCACCTGTCCAGTAGAAGGAAACATTGATGTTTGGAGCATCTCACAAGTCACAGCGTGGGAAATCCTCCATGTCCTTGTGATGCCACCCTTCCATTTGGCAGTCATCATAGACACAAACTCCATAGTGAGCAAACATCTGATATCCACCCTTACTCAGGTGCTGGATATCTCGTATAAGACGCTGCACACTGGAACTGCCTTCTGCTTGTCACTGCATTTAACCTTAGCTTGTGTTTACAATTGCATTCTCACCCTCCTTTTGCCCACGGCCTCTTGATAGGGAATTATTGAGCCACAACACAGCATTCTGCCTGCCCCACAGAAAGAAGTGCCTGGTGAGTCTTCCCAGAAACCACACATTAGCATCCACCAGCATGGCCCTTGAGAGGACCCTAATATCTTAGGCCGCCATGGCCACTCAGGCTCTGTCTGATACAGCCTAAGCTACGACCTTCAGTCAGCCATGCAGACAGTGGACTTCATATACTGCAGGCGGGTCCTGCCGTGGCCCAAATCCATCACATTTACTCAACTTGGTTATTCAGGCATCTCTCCCCAGACCGTAGCTCAAATCCCTGCCTATGGGGGAAATTGTAGCACAGGAGTACTCTTCCTTCCTAATGGCAGGAATCCTGACTGTTGAGATGGGTGTCCAACCCTCAGAGTGGGAACCAGCTGCATGGCCCATGAGACCAGGGCCACACATGGGAGCTGCCCTGGGCACAAACAGGCATTGTGACCCTCAGCGTGAACCTGCTTTCAAAAAAATCGCCACGGTAGCTGGACCAGAAGCCCGCAGAGCAGGCCTGCCAGGTCCCTAGGGCCCAAGCCTCACACTCGTTCTTGTTTTCCAGGTGCCCAGACCCAGAAACTGTCTCTGGAATCCCTCTTTTTGCGGTCCCCTGAGATGGAAAACAACAATCTTCACTTCCCCCAGAGATACCAAACTCTTGGGAGATGGGTAGAATCCCCAGAAACGAAGAATGTCCCATGGCCCCATGAAGACTCCCATACATTTTCAGACCGTCCTGGACACACTATCCAGACAGAAAAGGCTGTGCTACCGCCTCCATGACTCCCTAATTTCAGTACACTACGAGCTGCCCTCAGGGCCTGTGGATCGGGCCTGTGATCACCTCAGCCCTCACACTAACCCTAGTTTGCATTTGCAGATTTCTGTCCCCAAAGCCCAGGCCTACATGCCCTCCAGGATGGGGCCCCTGGAGCCCCGGACAAGTGTGCGTACGTTCCCAAAGGAAACTCTGCCCTTCACTGTTGCCAAAACCCTGAAGATTAGGAACAAAGTACAAAGCCCTTGAGTCCACCTCAATTAAAAGGAAAATTCAGCACCCAAATGCACATTCTGACACACAATGTAGACCTACCTCCAGGTAGATATCCAAGTCAAAGGCCCTGAGTCAGAAGATTGAACTTGACATGCCTTTGGGACTTCATCTATACCCAAGCTTAGTTTTTCAGGTGCCTGTCGCTAGAGACCTGTTCTCCAATACCAAATTATATTCCAACATGTGGCCCCTGAGCCACACAACAGAACCTCTCCTGTCCCCAGAAGGATACGTTGCTTTTGGTAGCTGTGTCCAAGACTCAGTGTAGAAGAATCTTTAATGGGCCCCTGACTACCCCAACATTCTAATGTCTCCCTGGATGCAAACCAGCACTGTGATCCAACAGCAGGAAATCCCATGTCAACACAGGCCTCTTGGAACTTCGCCCCAGAGGCACCAGAAGGAACCTGCCATTTTTCTCAGCTGCAAAGGTCAGTGGAGTTGTGCTTTCCTGGCATCCATGCGAGATTGTTCTGCTACCCAAACTTTCCTTATGTGGGACCCTGGAGCAAAGAAACCAGACTCTCCCTGTCCAGTAGAAGGAAACCTTGCTGTTTGGAGCATTTCACAAGCCCCAGCGTGGGAAATCCTCCATGGCCTCGGGACGCCACCCCACCATTTGTCGGTCATCATAGACACAAACTCCAGTGTGAGCAAGCATCTGACATCCGCCCTTAGGTGCTGGATATCTCAAATCAGCCACTGCACACTGGAGCTGCCTACTGACCCACTGAGCCACCCAGGCGCCCCTCGGCACTGAATTTAACCGTAGCTTGTGTTTACAATTCCATCCTCAACCTTCTCGTTCACAAACCCACTTGATATGGAATTCTGGAGCCACAACACAGTATTCTGCCTACCACACAGAAAGAAGTCCTGCCTGGTGATTCTTCCCAGACACCCCACATGAGAATCCACCTGCATGGCCCTCAACAACACACTAATATCCTACGCTGCAATGAGCACTCAGGCTCTGTCTGAACATCCTGAGCCACAACCTCCTGACAGCCATGCAGACAGTGTTCCCCGTATTCTGCAGGTGGGAAATGCCATGGCCTGAAGCCGTCATCTCTACTCAATGTATTCAGGCGTCTCTTCCCAGACTGTAGCTCAAATCCCGCCTATAGGGGAACCTTAAGCACAAGAGTACTCCTCCTTCCTGATGGCAGGAAACCTGGCTGTTGAGATGGGTGTCCAACCCTCAGAGTGGGAACCAGCTACATGGATCATGAGACCATGGCCACTCATGGGAGCCGCCTTGGGCACAACGAAGCGTTGTGACTCTCAGCGTGAGTCTACTTTCAAACAAACTCCCTCAGTAGCTGGACCAGGAGCCCGCAGATCGGGCCTTCCAGGTTCCTAGATCCAAATCCTTACCTTCATTCATGTTTTCCAGGTGCCCAGAACAAGATCTGTCTCTGGAATGCCTCTTGTGGGTGTCCCCTGAGACGGAAAACAGCAGTCTTCCCTTCCCCCAGAGACACCAATCTCTTGGGAGTTGGGCAGAATACCCAGAGACGAGGAATCTCCTGTGGCACCATGAAACACTCCTACATTTTGCGACTATCCTGGACACATAATCCAGATAGAAAAGCCTGCGCTACCGCCTCTATGACACCTTAATTTCAGTATACTATGAGCCGCACTGAGGGCCTGCAGATCGGGCCTGTGATCACCTTGGCCTTCACCCTAACCCTAATTCACGTTTGCAGATTTCTGTCCCCAAAGCCCTGGCCCACATGCCTTCAGTACAGGGCCTCTGGAGCCACACCAGATGACTGTGCCTACACTCCTGAAGGAAACTCTATCCTCACTGTTGCCAAAACCCTGAAGATTAGGAGCAAAGTAAAAAGCCCCTGAGCACACCTCCATTTTGAATAACACTCTGGACCCAAATGTGCATTCTGACACACAATGAGACCCTGCCTCCAGGCAGACATCCAAGTCAAAGGCCCTGAGTCAGCAGATTGAACCAGACATGCCTCTAGGACTTCATCGATACCAGAGCTTAGATTTTCAGGTGCCTATCCCCAGGGGCTTTTTACCCAATACCAACTTATATTCCAACATGTGGTCCCTGAGCCACACTATAGAACCCTCCTGTCCCCAGAAGTATACCTTGCTTTTGGTAGCTGTGTCCAAGTCACAGTTTAGGAGAATCCTGCATGGCCCTCTGACCACACCAACATTCTAATTTCTCCATGGATCCCAACCAGCATTGTGATCCAACAGCATGAAACTCCATGTCAACTCAGGCTGCTTGGAACTTAGCCCCAAAGCCAGCAGATCGAACCTGTCATTTCCTCAGCTGCAGTGGACCATAGAGGTGTTCTTTCTAGGCATCGAAGCGGGAAAGCTCTGCTAACCAAACTTTCCATATGGGGGACCCTGGAGCAAACAAACCAAAATCCCCCTGTCTAGTAAAAGGAAAACTTGCTGTTTGGAGCATCTCACAAGTCACAGCATGGGAAATCCTACATGGCCTCTTGTGCCACCCCTCCATTTGTCGGTCATCATAGACACAAATTACAGTGTGAGCAAACATCTGACATCCGCCATTACTCAGGTGTTGGATAACTCAAATCAGCCTTCTGACTGGCACTGGACTGAACTGTAGCTTGTGTTTACCATTCCATCCTCACCCTCCTGGTCCCCAAGGCCTCTTGATAGGGAATTCTGGAGCCACAATGCAGCATTCTGCCTGTCCCACAAAAAGAAGTGTCTGGTGAGTCTGCCAAGAAAACCCACATGAGGATCCACCTGCATGACCCTTGACGGAACCCTAATATCATAGGCCGTCATGGGCACTCAGGCTCTGTCTGACACAGCCTGAGCCACAACCTCCATTCAGCCACACAGACAGTGGGCCCTATATTCTGCAGGTGGGACCTGTTGGCCCGAAGCCTGATGGCCCGAAGCCATCAAATGTACTCAACCTGGATATTCAGGCATCACTCCCCAGACTATAGCTCAAATCCCTGCCTATGGGAGAAAGTGAAGCCCAGGGGTACTCCTCCCTCCCGATGGCAGGAAACCTGGCTGTTGGGATGGGTGTTCAACCCTCAGAGTGGGAACCAGCTGCTTGGCCCAGGAGGCCACAGTCACTCATGGAAGTTGCCCTGGGCACAAAGAGGCATTGTGACCCTCAGCCTGAGCATGCTTTCAAACAGGCCCTCTCAGTTGCACCACCAGGATCCCACATTGAAGGCCTGGTATGCCCCTCGTCCCAAATACTATCCCTTGTTGGGATATTCCAGGGACCCAGAACCAGAGCCTGTTTCTGGAATCCCTGTTTTGGGTCACCCCTAAGATGGAAAACAGCACTCTTCACTTCCCCAAAAAAGCCACCAAACTATTGGGAACCGCTAAGATCCTAAGAGAGGAAAAATTTCCCATGTACCCATGAGACAACATCTGCATTCCAAGGCCAACGGGGACAAGAGTCCAGATATAAAAGCTTGTGCTATTGCCTCGCATCACCCTAATTACAGTTCCTGATGAACTGCCCTCCAGGTCTACGCACTGGGCCTGTGATCACTTCACCACTAACCCTAACCCTAGTTTGTGTTTGCAGACTTCTCTCTCAAACCATGGATCACATTCCCTCCAGGATGGTGTCTCTGGAGCCACACCACAGGACTTTGCCTGCCATACCCAAGAAAACTTTGCCCAACCCACTTGCCCAAACCCTCCAGATTAGAAAAACCTGCAAGGGCCCTGAGCCCACCCCAATATTGGAGGCTGATCTAGACGCAAATGTGCAGTCTGAAACACCCTTAGTCCCTACATCTAGGCAGACAATCAAGTCAATGGTTGAGTGTCTGAAGATTGAAACACACATTCCCTTAGGACCTCATTGGAACCCCAATTAGGTTTTCATGCATCTGTTCTCAGAGGCCTGTTCTGGAATACCAACTTATGATACAACTTGTGGTCCCTAAGCTACACAGCAGAAAAACTCCTGTCCCCAGAAGGAAAACGTGCTCTTGGACCTGTGTCAAACCCTCAAGGTAGGAGACTCCTGAATGGCATTTTAGCCACCAGTGCAGTCTAAGATCTCCCTGGTAACAAACCAGCATTGTAACCCCTGTGCAAGACATTCCATGTCAACTCAAGGCCTTGGTACTTCACCCCAGAGCCACCAGAACGAAAGTGCCATGTTCCTCAGCTGCATGGTCTATTGAGATATGCTTTCCAGGCATCCATGCGGTAGAGCTCTGTTACCCAAAATTTACATATGGGGGACCTGGAACTAACACGCCAAATTCAACTGTCCAGTAGAAGGAAAACTTGCTGTTTGGAGCATCTCACAAGCCTCAGCACGGGAAATCCTTCATGGCCTCTGGATGCCAACCCTCCATTTGTCTGTCATCATAGACACAAACTCCAGTGTGAGCAAACATCTGATATCCACTCTTACTCACATGCTGGGTATCTCGCAAAAGAAGCAGCCCATTGGAACTGCCTTCCGCATGGCACTGAATTGAACCATAGCTTGTGTTTACAATTCCATCCTCACAGTACTGGTCCCCAAGCCCACTTGATAGGGAATTATGGAGCCACAATGCAGCATTCTGCCTTCCCCATAAAAAGAAGTGCCTGGAGAGTCTGCCCAGGAACCTCACATGAGGATCAGTCTACTCCTGCCTTAAGGGAACCTTGATTTATAGAGTGTCCTGGCCACTAGTGCTGTGTCTAACAGAGCCTGAGCCCCGACTTCATGTCAGCCTTCCAGAAAGCGGGGCCCGAATCCAGCATGTAAGACCGTCCATGGCCGAAGGCCATCATCTCTACCCATCCTTGGTATTCAGGCATCTGTCCCCAGACCTTTGCTGGAATTCCTGCAAATGGGGGAACCTGAAGCACAATGGAGAACTCCTCCTTCCTCATGGCAGGAAACCTGGCTGTTGGTATGGGTGTTCAACCCTTCAACGTCAGAGCCAGGTGCATGGCCAAGTCACGCCCACTGCTGACGGCCGCCCTGCGCACAAACCGGCATTGTGACCCTCAGCCTGAGCATGCTTTCAAATAATCCCTCTCAGTTACACCACCAGGATACCACATTGCAGCCCGGAGCGCCCCTAGGACCAAATCCTAACCCTTGGTTGGATTATCCAGGTGCCCAGACACAGAGCCTGTCTCTGGAATCCCTGTACTGGGACACCCCTAAGATGGATATCGACACTCTTCCCTTCAGCGAAAAAGCCACCAAACTATTTGGAACTGCCAGGATCCTTTGAGAGGAAAAATCTCTCATGGATTCATGAGACAACACCTGTATTCTGAGGCCATTCTGGACACACAATCCAGATATAAAAGCCTGTGCTACCACCTAGAGTCACCCTAATTACAATTCCTGACAATCTGTGCTCCAGGTCTACACACTGGGCTTGCGATCACATCGCCACTAAACCTAACCCAAGTTTGTGTTGGCAGACTTCTCTCTCAAAACCATGTCTCACATGCCTTCCAGGATCTGGTCTCTGGAGCCACACCACAGGACTGTGTCTCCATCCCCAAGGAAACTTTGACTGTCACAGTTGCCCAAACCCTCCAGTTTAGGAGAAACCTGCAAAGCCCCTGAGCCCACCCCAATATTGGAGGCTGCTCTGGACGTGAATGTGCAGTCTGAAACACCCAGATGCCCTACATCCAGAGAGACACCAACGTCAATGGTTCTGAGTCTGAAGATTGAACCTGACATGCCCCTAGTACTGCATTGGAACCCTAGATAGGTTTTCAGGCATCTGTCCTCAGAGGCCTGTTCTGGAATAACAACTTATAATACAACATGTGGTCCCTAAGCCACACAACAGAAAAACTCCTGTCCCTACTAGGAAACCGTGCTCTTGGACCTGTGTCAAACTCTCAGGGTAGGAGAATCCTGCATGGCACCTTAGCCACCAACACATTCTAAGATCTCCCTTGAAACAAACCAGCATGGTGACCCCTTTGTTAGAGATTCCATGTCAACTCAAGGCCTTGGTACTTCGTCACATAGCCACCAGAATGAACCTGCCATGCTCCTAGGCTGCATGGTCCATGGAAATGTGCTTTCCAGGCATCCATGCGGGAGAGCTCTGCTACCCAAACTTTCCACATGGGGGACCCTGGAGCAATCAAATCAGACTCCACCTGTCCAGTAGAGGGAAACCTTGCTGTTTGGAGCATCTCACAAGCCTCAGTGTGGGAAATCCTCCAGGGCCTCTTTACGCCACCTTTCCATTTGTTGCTCATCATAGAGACAAACTCCAGTGTGAGCAAACATGTGACATCCACCCTTTCTCACGTGCTGGATATCTCGAATAACATGCTACACATTAGAACTGTCTTCGGCCTGGCACTGAATTTAACCGTGACTTCAGTTTACAATTCCATTCTCACCCTACTCTTAGCCATACCCTCTTGATAGGGAATTCTGCAGCCAAAACGCAGCATTCTGCTTTCCCCATAGAAAGAAGATGTGCCTGAGAGACTGCCAGGAAATCCCACATGAGAATCTGTCTGCTCGGCCCTCGAGGGAACCCTGATTTATAGGTTCACTGGCCACTAATGCTGTGTCTGATAGAGCCTGAGCCCCGACCTCGTTTCGGCCACCCAGAGAGTCGGGCCCATATCCAGCATGTAACACTGGCCATGGTCAAGGTCCGTCCTCTCTACCTATCCTTGGTATTCAGGCATCTGTACCCAGACCTGTGCTGGAATCCCTGGCAATGGGGGAACCTTGAACACAATAGAGAAATCCTATTTCCCCAAGGCAGGGAACGTGTCTTTTGTGGTGGTTTTCTAACCCTCAGAGTAGGAGACAGCTGCATGGCCACTGAGACCACGCCCACTCATGGGGGCTTCCCTGGGCACAAACAGGCATGGAGACCCTCAGCCTGAGTATGCTTTCAAGCCAGCCCTCTTAGTTGCACCACTATGATCTAGCTTTGAAGTTCTGGTAAGCCCCTAGGCCCAAATCCTAAACCTTGGTGGGATTTTCCATGCACCCAATGCAGAGTCTGTCTCTGGAATCCTTGTTTTGGGACACCCTTAAGATGGAAAACAGCTCTCTTCCCTTCCCTGAAAATGCCAACAAAGTATTGGGAACCGCTGGGATCCTTAGAGAGGAAAAACCTCCCATGGATCCATGAGACCACACCTGCATTCCGAGGCCATGCTGGACACACAATCCGGATAGAAAAGCCCGTGCTACTGCCTTTGAGTAACAGTAATTACCGTTCCTGATGAGCTGCCCTCCAGGTCTATGCACTGGGCATGCAATCACCTCACCAATAACCCTAACCCAAGTTTGTGTTTGCAGACTTGCCACCCAAAACCATGCTTCACATGCCCTCCAGGTTTGAGTCTCTGGATCCACACCACAGGACTGTGCCTGCCATTCCCAAGGAAAATGTGCCCATCACATTTGCCCAAACCCTCCAGATTAGGAGAAACCTGCAAGGCACCTGAGCACACCCCAATATTGGAGGCCACACAGGATGCAAATGTGCAGTCTGAAACACCCTGATCACCTACATCCAGGCAGACACCCAAGTCAATCTTCCTGAGTCAGAAGATTGAATCTGACGTGCCCCTAGGACCTCATTGGAACCCTAGATTAGGTTTTAAGGCCTCTGTCCTCAGAGGCCTGTTCTGGAATACCAATGTATGATACAACATGTGGTCCCTGAGCCACACAACAGAACATCTCCTATCCCCATAAGGAAACCGTGCTCTTAGACCTGTGTCAAACCCTCAGGTATGGAGAATCCTGGCACGGCCCCTTAGCCACCAGCACATTCTAAGATCTCCCTGGTAACAAACCAGCATTTTGACCCATCTGCAAGCCATTACCTCTCAACTCAAGGCCTTGGTACTCGCCCTAGAGCCATCAGAATGAACCTGCCATGTTCCTCAGCTGCAATGGTCATGGAGGTGTGCATTCCAGGCATCCATGCGGTAGAGCACTGCTACCCAAACTTTCCACATGGAGGACCGTGGAGCAAACAAACCAGTCTCCACCTGTCCAGTAGAAGGAAACCTTGCTCTTTGGAGCATCTCACAAACCTCAGCTTGGGAAACCCTCCATGGCCGTTTGAAGCCACCACACCATTTGTTGGTCATCATAGACACAAACTCTAGTGTGAGCAAACACCTGACATCCGCCCTTACTCAGGTGCTGGATATCTCGAATCAGCTGCTGCACATTGGAACTGCCTTCCGCTTGGCACTGAATTAACCGTAGGGTGTGTTTACAATTACACCGTCACCCTACTGGTCGCCAAGCCCTCTTGATAGGGAATTCTGGAGCCACAACACAGCATTCTGCCTTCCCCACAGAAAGAAGTAGTGCCTGGTGAGATTGCCGGGAAATCCCACATGAGGTTCAATCTTCTCGGCCCTCGAGGGATTTATAGGCTGCCTCGATTTATAGGCTACCCTGGCCACTAGTTCTGTGTCTGACAGAGCCTGAGCCCCAACCTCCTGTCAGACACCCATAGAGCTGGGCCCGTATCCAGCATGTTAGACTGGCCATGTCCCAGGTCCGTCATCTCTACCCATCCTTAATATTCAGGCATCTGTCCCCAGACATTTCCTGGAATCCCTGCCAATGGGGGAACCTAAAGCACAATAGAGAACTCCTATTTCCCCAAGGCAGGAAACGTGGCTTTTGGGGTGGATTTCCAACACTCAGAGGGGGAGCCAGCTGCATGGTCAATGAGACCACGCCCACTCCTGAGGGCCGCCATGGGCACAAACAGGCATTGTGACACTCAGCTTGAGCATGCTTTCAAGCCATCCCTCTCAGTTGCACCACCAGGATCGGGCATTGAAGGTCTCGTATACCCCTAGGACCAAATCCTAACCCTTGGTGGGATTTTCCAAGTGCTCAGACCCAGAGCCCATCTCTGGAATCCCTATTTTGGGGCACCCCTAAGTTCGAAACCATCACTCTTCCCTTCCACGAAAAACCCACCAAAGTATTGGTAGCCACTGGGATCCTTAGGAAAAATCTCTCATGGACCCTTGAGAACACACCTGCATTCCAAGGACATCCTGTACAAACAACCCAGATATTAAAGCCTGTACTACCACTTTCGAGTCACCCTAATTATAGTTTCTGATCAGCTGTCCTCCAGTTCTAAGCACTGGGCCTGCAATCACCTCACCACTAACCCTAACCTGAGTTCATATTTGCAGACTTCTCTCCCAAAACCATGGCTCACATGCCCTCCAGGATGGGGTCTCTGCAGCCCCACCAGAAGGCTGTGCTGGCCATCCCCAAGGAAACTGTGGGCGTTACATATTCCCAAACCCTCCAATTTAGGAGAAACCTGCAAGGCCCTGAGCACATCCCAATATTGGAGGCCAGTCTGGATGTAAATGCACGTCTGAAACACCCTGATCACCTACATTGAGGCAGACACCCAAGTCAATGGTCCTGAGTCCAAAGATTGAAACTGACATGCCCCTAGGACCTCATTGGAACCCTAGATTAGGTTTTCAACATCTGTCCTCAGAGGCCTGTTCTGGAATACCAACTTAAGAAAAAACATGTGTTCCCTGAGCCACACAACAGAACATCTCCTGTCCCTAGAAGGAAACTGTGCCCTTCGACCTGTGTCAAACCCTCAAGGTGCAAGAATCCTGCATGGCCCCTTAGCCACCAACACATTCTAATATCTCCCTGGTAACAAACTAGCATTGAGACCCATCAGCAAGAAATTGCATATGAAGTCAAGTGAATTCTCCAGCCACATCACAGCATTCTGCCATCCCCATAGAAAGAAGAAGTGCCTGGTGAGTCTCTCCCGAAACCCCACTTGAGGATCAATCTGCTCGGCCCTCGAGGGAACCCCGATTTATAGGTTGCTTTGGCCACTAGTGCTTTGTCTGACAGAGCCTGAGCTTCTACCTAGTGCCCTCCTCCCAGAGAGCGGGGCCCATACCCAGCATGTGAGACTGGTCATAGCTCAAGTCCATCATCTATACCCATCCTTGTTATTCAGGCATCTCTCCCCAGTCCTTTCCTGGAATCCCTGGAATTTGGGGTGTTAGGGTCCATAATCAAAGAAGCAGGACTGATACAAAGCGAAGGTCAACCAAAGCTTTATTTCGTGCCAAGCATCAAGAATCAAACTGACCGGCCACAGTCATCTCTTGCAAAGAGACAACCACTCCAATCCTTGCAGACTAACTTTTATAGAGGTAGTTTATCCAGGCTATACACAGGTGGCCAATGAGATTGCAGTACACAGAGAATACTGCACATGAATGGTATGTCTGCCTCACACAGAATAAAAAATACTAAGTAACACACGTGTGCCCACTGAATTTCAATTACCCTAGGAGATATATGCGTGCCCCACTGATTGGATGTCTTCATCTGGCCTGACCCGGCCCTTGTATCTAGGCTCTGCAATTAAGTTCCTCTGGGAGGGGCAGGGTCAATCTAAGTTTAGTGCATAGGGTCAATCTAAGTTCACTACATAAACACAAAATGATGCCCTCTGGCCAACCAGGCACTTACATTCCCTCTTTTCTTTGGAGATTAGTCCAAATCCTTGACTTTTCAGCCAGTTCTATGTTCTCTGCTTGTAAGGGCTTATATTGAGCATGTAAGTCTAACATTTTTATCACTCCTAGTTTTCTTTTGTACAAATGACACTAGTGTACAGTCGGCTGATGAGTTAGCCATTTACCTGCTTCATCTAATTTCCTACCTATACTTTACATAAATAGGTAACAATAAGAGCAACAATAAACTCATAGTCTTTTGAGTCTTAGCTTTAGTCCATAGTCAGAGGGGTCCATTGGCTGAGGCTTCTACCTCTGGGAGGCATCTTCATCCTCAGCTCACTTGACGTGACCCTCGTTAATCCAGGTCCTGATGCCTTCTACTTTTATTGCTGTGGGTGATGCTCAGGATGACAGTAAATGGTCCCTTTCAGTAGAGGCTCCAAGTTCTCCACATGATAGCGACATATCCAATCCAAATCCTTGGGTTGGTAAGGATATGGTTCCACCTCAGTCTCCATCCCAGTGTGGGCAGGCCAGATCCCGGCATGGGCTTTTTTTTTAAGACAGACTGTAATGCCTGCAGTGACTGGAGTACAGACTGATCAGTCATTTATGCTAGGGCAACCTCTTGTAGCCGAGGACAGACCGGGGGAGGGGTGTGGTCTCCCAAACATTATTTCAAATGGGGTCACCTTGTTTAAATAGGGTGTACATCATTCCCTGAGGAGGGCAAAGGAAGGAGATCCACCCATCCACTGCCAGTCTCCAGAATTAGTTTTTTCAAGGTCTCTTTAAGAGTCTGGTTCATTCTCTCTACTTGCCCGGAACTCTGGGGCTGATAGGCACAATTTGGTCTCCAATTTGTGCCCACGGCCTTGGCCAATGCCTGTGAGACTGAACTCACAAATGCAGTGCCATTGTCTGACCCAATCGTGAGAGGCAGCCCAAACCTGGGAATTATTTCTACTAGTTTCCTTTTTTTGCCTACCACTCCTACCGTCCCACATTTGGTGGAAAAAGCCTCTACCTAGCCTGAAAAGGTATCTACAAAAACTAACATATACTTGTGTCCATATTTTAGAGGTTTCATTTCTATAAAATCAATTTCCCAATAAATTCCTGGTTTCTTACCTCTTTCTCTTTTCCCTCTTCCAATTCTCATTCCTCCCACCTCAACTGCCTGGCATTGAGCATATCTATCAACTACATCCTGAACCATATGCCCTAATTTAGAAACCTGGAATTGCTTGCCTATAAGGTCCTTGAGTTTGCGTATCCCCAAATAAGTACCTTGATGTATCTATCTGGTCTACTAACTTCTTACCTAGTCTTCAAAGAAGAATTAAATTTCCTCTTTTAGTCTTAGCCCGGTCCCCTTCATAGTCTAATTTAGCCCATTTTTGTAAATACTTAAACCTTCCTCTGAATAGTCCGGTTTTTCTGTTAGAGCTAGAGCTGCAAGTGTCACCAGCTCTTGCACTGTTTCTCGGGCTGCTTGCTTTGCGGCTTGATCTGCTAAGTGGTTTCTTTTTGAGATCAGATCAGTCCCCAGGGCAATGAATAACAGCTACCTCTTTTGGGTCCCAAATAGCCTGGAGGAGAGCCAATATTTTTCCTCTGTTTTTAATTCCTTTTCCTTCTGCTGCTAATAGGCCCCTTTCTTTATAAATAGCCCCATGTATATGGAGAGTAGCAAAGACATACCTGCTGTCCGTATAGATGTTGGTGGTTTTACCTTTGGCCATATGCAGTGCCTTAGTGAGTGCAATCAGTTTCACTTTTTGTGCTGAAGTTCCATGTGGCAGGGCTGCTCTCTAAAGCCCATGACCATGGGTGATGACCTCTTTCCATACTCCCATCTGTGAAGAGAGTCATCTCGGCATCCGGGAGGGGAATGTCTCTGAGATCCGACCTTATTCCTGTGACTTGGGTGAGGACCCTCCTATGGTCATGTGGATGGACATCCAGCTTCTCTGGCAGCAGTGTGGTTGGATTTAGCACTACCCGGGGCTGGAAGGTCACTCTACGTTCATTGAGGAGGAGGGCCTGATACCCTGTCACTCGGGTGTTCATCATGCATCAGTCGGGTGGAGTCCAGAGAATGCCTTCAATAGGTGGTGGTCAAGATAAGATTTTGACCCAAAGTCAAAATCTGCACCCTTGCAAAGTCAAAACTTGCATCCTTGACCAGGAGGGCCATGGCAGCAATTATGCAAAGGCATGGGGGAGGGGAACTCAGCTGCTACTGGATCTAGTTTCTTGCTAATTTAGGCTACTGGCCTTTGTCAAGGCCCTACAGTCTGAGTTAAAACTCCTTTGGCCACCCCTGCTTTTTCATCCACATACAAGTGTAAGGGCTTGGTAACATCAGGGATGGCCAATGCTAGGGCACTCAGTAAGGCTGTTTGTAATTCCCAAAATGCTCCTCCTGCCTCAGCTGTACACTCTATCATAGTGAGCCCTCCTTTTGCCAGTTCGTAGAGAGGGCAGGCAATTTCTACAAACCGCAGTATCCACAGCCTACAGTAGGCCACTGTCCCAAGAAACTCCCTCACTTGTCAGGACGTGGTGGGGCATGGGTATCGGGTAATCAGCTGTTTCCTGGACTCAGAGAATGAACGCACTCCCTCCTGGAGATCAAAGCCTTTAAGTGGCATGGCTCTGACAGAGCTGTGCTTTCTTCACTGACACCCAATACCCTTTTACCTGCAGGGTCTGTAAGAGAGCTCTCATTCCCTGCAAACATGACTCATAGTCCTCAGCGGATACTAGCAAGTAATCAATGTATTGAAACAGAGTGACTCCTGGGTTGGAGGTTCTGTACTCATGCAGATCCTCATGGAGGACCTCGTTGAATACAGTGGGCGAATTCTTGAACCCTTGGGGAAGTCTTGTCCATGTGAGCTGCGCTTGGAATCCTTCCTGTGAGTCAGACCACTCAAAAGCAAAAAGGTGCTGAATATCCCTTTGCTAAAGACATGCAGAATAAATGCATCCTTTAGCTCTAAGATGGTATACACAGTTCTTTTGGGGCCCAGGAAGGAGAATAGGGTATAGGGGTTAGGCACCATCAGGTGGATATCTTCAACCCATTTATTAACTTCCCGCAAGTCCTGGACAGGTCGGTACTCCCAGTCTCGGCCTTTTTGATGGGCAGCAAAGGTGTGTTCCATGGAGATTTGTAAGGAACTAGGATTCCCTCTCCTTGGAGGTGGTTAATGTGTTTTCTGATCCCTTCCTTTGCTTCCAGGGGGAAGGTGGGTACTGATGAATGTGAACAGCCATAGCTGTCGCCTTTAATTGTACCACCACTGGAGGTTGTTCCTTGGCCAAGGCAAGGGTCTTCCCTTCTGCCCAGACCTCGGGAAACTCCTCCTGTAGGATTTGGAGAAGGCTCCCCCAACTTTGTTTCCTCTGGTTTTGAGACTGTCTTGTAAAGGAAGTATTCATCTATTGCTGCCATAAGCACTTGTACAGTGGGTTGTCTCAAGGTTACAGTCATGCCTCCTTCCGAGAACTGAATGCCAGCTCTTAACTTGTGGAGGACATAGCTTCCCATCAAGTTATATGGGGCATTAGGGAGGACCAAAAATTGATGTTTAACTATTCCCGAGGCCAAATTTAGAGTCCTTTCTGTTGCCCATTTTTGTTGCTCTGTGTCATTGGCTCCTTGTACCCAGACTTCCTCTCCAAGTAGTGTTCCAATAGGTTTAAGTAATGATGAAAATTGGGCTCCCATGTCCAGCAAAAAAGTCAACTGATTTCCCCTCCACTTCAATTTTTACCCGAGGTTCAGGGAGGTGCTCCAAACCATAACCCCTTCAATCTCTGGTGGCAAGCATTGTTGTCTTCCTTTTGGGGCACTCCCTGGCCCAATGTCCTCATTCTTTACAGTAAGCACACTGATCTGAATCTACATCTTCCTGCCTGCCTTCTCTGTGCTTAGGCTTTCTCTTCCATTTACTATCCCCTACCTATCTTTTCTCTGCCTCATGTAATGCCAAAACCTTAACCAGTTTTTTTTTTTTTTCCGGCTTTTCATTCTCTCGTGCATCCCTGTTGTTAAACACCTTTTCTGCTATTCACACTAACTCTGTCAGATACTTCTCGTCAAATCCTTCGATAATCTGAAGTTTCCTATATCTGGGGCTGACTGATTGCCAAAGTAAGATCGTCTAAGTGAGCTATCATGCAACTTCCCTGAACATTACCTCAAGTTGTCTAGCTTAAGTAAACAAACATTTAAAGACAATCACATCTAGAATTTGACATCCATAAAGGTGTGTTATTAAAACACAATTTTTCTCTCTACAATAACCCTCATTTTCAGAGATAGCCAAATCAGGACTAATTTATTTGAAAAACAAGTCCAGTTTTAAAAAGCTTGGCCTAATTATTTACATAAGCTCAGCAAGAACAGTGAGGGATCAAATAAATATTTTATAATCTGCTCTGCTGGAACTTCTCATAAGCAATCTCTCTGTTGAACTTATGATAGCCTCTCCAGGCCAGAAGCCAAGCTACATAGTTGCCATCAAACATGCCTGCAATACCTGTCAATTTTGGTGAACTCCTTTTCCTGAGGCTCCCAAAGCATCCTGAAGTTTCCGCACATGCCAGTAAGTAACATCCTTTACTCACCTGGTGAGGCTGCTGGGAACTCTGTAAGCAAGTTAGCAGGCCAACAGTTCCAAAGAGCTTTACGGTTCCAGGTTTTATAAAGTCAACCTTAGTTCCTTTAAGCTGTCTAGTCATATCTGAGTCTTTTCTAATATGGCATTCCAGTCAAAGCCATGGTAAAATAAAATAACCAATGTTTCCAATGGTGTCCTGTTACAAGGAGAACGGATTCTTATTGAACTTATGCAAATGACTGATTGCCATGGAAGAAAGAATACTTGCTGAGGCCTTTTGGTTTCAGAGGGTTCAGATAGAGAGAAACAGTTGAATACCTTGATTTGTTTATAAATTACTACATTTTATTTCTGTAAGTTACAGATAACTTAAGAATAAGTTTCCCTAGTCTGGAAGAGCAAACATAAGACAAAACATCAAGAGATACAACATTACAGTCTTTCAGTTCACTTAGTCCCATGTTAATAATTCTGGTTTAGTCTGAATGCAGCTTTTACTTCTGTAAATTCTTACCCATTTCAGTTCCAGAATTTCAACATATCAAAGACCTGTATTTGTCATGAAACTCTCCCATATGAATTTTCTATGAGATGGAATTTATCTTACAAGAGAATTAAAACAATTACAAATGACAAAAAAAACTCAGAATAGATATGGTAAAGAGCTGGTGAGATGGGAATTTACAATGTAACTGGTAAGAAAATCAGGTTACTTCTGTGACACATAACATTTCCATAATCACAATATGAAGTTGTTATCTATCAACGTATTGAAACTTTAGCAAATGCATGGCATTTTCCCAAATGTAACCCAAGGTTTATCCTTGGTTTAAATCCTTCCAAAATTGCTAAAACCTTAGAAAGTTAAAAAAATACATGCCTAAATATAATTAGGGATGTTAAACACCTGATAAAACAAAACATCGAAACTGAATTTTCTGGGCAGGCAAAGAGAAAACCATAAGAGATCAATTAACTTAAGAGAACTGTCTTTTTAAACAGAGAGAAAACCATCTTTTCTATACCAGTTCCTTTTTATTTAAGTATGCAGATAATGAGTTTACTAGGTTTCCCTCCCATCGTGAAAGATGTCACAGACAAAGGGAGGGGGATCTCTCAGATGCTGTCCTGCTCGCAACCCTCGTGGGAACTTAGGCGAGCCTTAGCTAAGTCTGTCTGTATAAACCCTGGACCAGGATACTCCATGGAGTAGATGGCCGTTATTGCCATATGACACCCCGTGAGACACAGGGTGCAGCCCACTCAGACTCCATAGCAGAAGTGGAGCCATACAGACACATTCACAGTCAGGCACTCTTCAGATTCAAACTTTTACATATCTCCTACTTTTTATATACAGAGTTGTTTTTCTCATTTCCATCCGTCTTAATTACACTTAACAGAATTTTCTACTCTTAGAAATACCTGAACCTCTACTGAAGACTAAATATAAACCAATTGTGAGTTATGACAATGGAATTTTTTAGATGGCAAATTTAACAATCAGTTAAGCACAGAACGTGTTCACAAGCAGATTTCAAAAGCAGAAACCCAGTTCCAGCAGCCAACACTCTAGTATTTTATCCCATTTTGTTGAGACCTACATGTCCAATAAATTTAATTCCATTTGTCATTCAAGCAACCCTTCAGAGTTTCAGGTTACCAAAGACTTCGGAAGCCACTTTAACAATTACCCATTAAAACCTTGAGACAGACAAATAACCATCTCCATGTCAGATGCCATGCTCTCCCGCCAGCAAGGGGGAGGGGATATGCAGTCCATGTTGGACCAGAAAAGGCAAGGAATTACCCAAAACAAAGGAAGTTTTAACAGATGCTTGGGAATATTCTTTAAAGTCTCTGTCCCGAGGTCGGTTCATCCCGCAGTTCCAGGTCTGCTTACCAAAAGTGGCCCACTAGGTAAGTGGGCCATACTCCATGCTTGGCTCCAATTAGCCAGCATTGGGCACCCTAACCTGGCATTTGGCTAAGGCTAACCACAGTTGGCTCCAGTCATAACCCTTAACACACAAAATGAGTGAGCGAGAAGCCTCACATCTATTATAGAGAACGGAGAGATGAAATTCAAAGTCCCCTTACTCTCTGCTTGGCCCATTCCTTCAATCATAACAAACAACACAACAGACAAAAGGACCAGGCAAAGACAACCGCAGGCCCAAGGATTCTTACACATAACCTACCACTGGTGGGGGCTTTATCCCCCAACCACCTAGGGGGACTCGAACCCCTCAACTGCCCAGGGTGACTCAAACCCCCCAACTGTCTAGGGGGACTCGAACCCATTGACTTTCTAGGGGCACTCGAACCCCCCCGACCGTCTAGTGGTACTCGAACCCCCCGACCGCCTATGGGGACAGGAACCACCCCCGCAGGCCCCTGATATACCAGGGGGACTCGAACACCCTGGTGACCACCTAGGGGGACACAAAACCCCCGACCACCCAGGGCGACCCGAACCCCCCGTCGATCTACCAGCAGAGGGATGGGGCATCCCTGCATCAACTCCAGCCCTGGGGAGAACAGCTGCATCCATCTGCTCCATGGTGGGCCATACCCTGGAGCTCCAACCAGGCAGACAGTTAGGATCCCATGATCTTACCTCCAGGGGCGTTTCCCAAAAATTCCAATACTGGATCAGGTATCGTCATTTAAATCTGGGTGCCTCCTCCAATGTTATTTTTTTGTAATCAAAGGAGTGAGACTGATACAAAGCGAAGGTCAAGCAAAGCTTTAATTCATGCCAAGCATCGAGAATCAAACTGACCAGTCAGGGCCACCTCTTGCAAAGAGGTGAGCCCTCCCAGCATCACAGAATAACTTTTATAGAGGTAGTTTAGTTGGGCTATACACAGGTGGCCAATGAGATTGCAAGACACAGAGAACAGTGAACAGTCATGCTAAATCTGCCACACACAGAAAAAAAAATGCTATGTAACACACGGGTGTCAGTTGAATTTCAATTTACCCTAGTAGATATATTCACGCCCCACTGATTGGATGTCTCCACCTGGCCTACCCGCCCTTGTATCTAGGATTTGCAAGTATGTTCGTCTGGGAAGGTGGGGTCAATCTAAGTTTACTGCATAGGGTCAATCTAAGTTCACTACATAAAAACAAAATGACTCTCTCTTGCAAACCAGACCCTTATATGGGAACCATAAGCACAATAGAGAACTCCTTCTTCTAGATGGAAGGAACCTGGCTGTTGAGATTGGTGTCCAACACTCAGAGTGGGAGCAAGCTGCATCGCCAATGAGACCACAACCATGCCTGAAAGCAGCCCTGGGCACAAACCAGAATTGTGACCCTCAGCCTGAGCAGGCTTTCAAACAAGCCCTCTCAGTTGCACCACAAGGATCCAGCATTGCAGGCCTGGTATGTCCCTAGGCCCAAAACCTAAACCTTAGTGGGATTTTCAAGGAGTCCAGACCCAGAGCCAGTATCTGGAATCCTTTATTGGAGCACCCATAAGATATAAAATAGCATTCTATGCTCCCTTTAAAAAGCCACCAAACTATGGGGCGCTGCCAGGGTCCTTAGAGAGGAAAAAAATCCCATGGACCCATGTGACCACACCTGCATTTTGAGACCATCCCAGACAACCAATCCAGATATAAAAGCCTGAGCTACTGCCTTCCTGTCACCCTAATTACAGTTCCTGACGAGCTACCTTCAAGGTTTACACATTGGGCCTGCAATCACCTTGCTACTAACCGTAACCAGAATTTGTGTTTGCAGACTTCTCTCCCAAAACCATGATTCCCATGTCCTCCAGGATGGGGTCTCAGGAGCCACACTACAGGACAGTGCCTGCCATCCCCAAGGAAAGTGTGGCTGTCACAGTTGCCCAAACCCTCTAGATTAGGATAAACCTGTAGGGCCCCTGAGCCCAATCAATACTGGAGGCCGCTCTGGATATAAATGTGGAGTCTGAAACATCCTGATCACCTACATCCAGGGAGGCATGCACGTCAATGCTACTGAGTCAGAAGACTGAACCTGACATGCCCCTGAGACCTCATTAGTACCCTAGATTACGTTTTCAGGCATCTGCCCTCAGGGGCTTGTTCTGGAATACCAATTTATGATACAACATGTGGTCCCTGAGCCACACAACCAAACATCTCCTGTCCCCAGAAGGAGACCATGCTCTTCAACCTGTGCCAAACCGTTAGGTCAGTAGAATCCTACACGGCACCTTAGCCACCAGCACATTCTAATATCTCCATGGTAACAAACCAGCTTTGGGTCCCATCTGCAAGAGATTCCATGGGAACTCAAGACCTTGGTACTTCGCCCGAGAGCCACCAAAACGAACCTGCCATGTTCCTTGGCTGAAATGGCCAATGCAGGTATGCTTTCCAGGCATTAATGTGCGATAGCTCTGCTACAGAAACTTTCCACATGGGGGACCCTGGAGCAAACAAACCAGACTCCACCTGTCTATTAGAAGGAAACCTTACTGTTTGAACAACCTCACAATTCTCAGTGTGGGAAATAGTCCATGGCCTCTTGACATCACCACTCCATTTGTCAGTCTTCATAGATAAAAACTCCAGTGTGTGCAAACATCTTACATCCGCCCTTATTCAGGTGGTGGATATCTCGGAACAGCTGCTGCACATTGGAACTGCCTTCTGATTGGCACTGAATTGAACCATAGCTTGTGTTTGTAACTCCATCCTCACCCTACTGACCCAAGACCTCTTGATAGGGAATTCTGGAGCCGAAACGCAGCATTCTGCCTTCCCCATAGAAAAATAAAGTGCCTGGTGAGATTGCCCAGATTTCCCACATGAGGAGAAATCTGCCTCGGCCCTCGAGGGAACCCCGACTTCTAGGCTACCCTGGTCACTAGTGCTCTGTGTGACAGAGCCTGAGACCCAACCTAATGTCAGCCACCCAGAGAGCGGGCCCCATATCCAGCATGTGAGAACAGCCATGGCCCAAGTCCATCATTTCTACCCATCCTTGGTTTTCAGGCACCTGTCCCCAGCCCTTTGCTGGAATCACTGCCAATGGTGGAAGGTTAAGCAAAATAGAAAACTCCTCCTTCCCCATGGCAGGAAACCTGGCTGTTGGGATGGGTGTCTAACCCTCAAATTCAGAGAGAGCTACATGGCCAATGAGACCACACCCATTCCTAAGGGCCGCCGTGGGAACAAACAGGCATTGTGACCCTCAGCCAGAGTATGCTTTCAAAGAAGCCCTCTCAGTTGCACCACCAGTTTCCTTCATTGCAGGCCGGGGCGCCCCTAGGCCCGAATCCTAACTGTGGGATTTTCCAGGCATGCAGACCCAGAGCCCGTCTCTGGAATCCCTGTTTTGGGGCATGACTAAGAGGGAAAACAGCACTCTTCCCTTCCCTGAAAAAGCCACCAAAGTATTGGGAGACGAGGGGATCCTTAGAGAGGAAAAATCTCCCTTGGACCCATGAGACCACACCTGCATTCTGAGGCCATCCTGGGCACAAAATCCAGATAAAAAAGCCTGTACTACCTCCTTACAGTCATCTTAATTACAGTTCCTGACTAGCTGCCCTCCAGGTCTAAGCATTGGGCCTGAGATCACCTCGACACTAACCTAACCCAAGTTTGTGTTTGCAGACTTCTCTCCCAAAAGAATGGCTCACATGCCTTCAGGATGGGGTCTCTGGAGCCACACACAGAACTTGGTCTGCCATCCCCAATGACTCTTTTCCAGTTACAGTTGCACAAACCTACCAGATTAGGAGAAATCTGCAAGGACCCTGAGCCAACTCCAATATTGGAGGCTATACTGGAAGCGAATGCACAATCTGAAATACCCTGATCACCTAAATGCAGGCAAACAACCAAATCAATGGGCCTGAAGCAGAAGATTTTGCCAGACATGCCCCTAGGACCTCATTGGAGCCCTAGAATAGGTTTTCAGGCATCTGTCCTCCAAGGCCTATTCTGGAATACCACCTTATAATACAATATTTGGTCCTTGATCCACACAGCATAACTTGCCCTTTCCCCAGAATAAAACCATGCATTCAACCTGTGTCAAACCCTCAGGGTAGGAGAATCCTGCACAGCACCTTAGCCACCAGCAGATTCTAAGATCTCCCTGGTAACAAATCAGCACTGTGGCTCATCTGCAAGAGATTCCATGTCAACTCAAGGCCTTGGTATTTTACCCCAGAGCCATCAGAAGGAACCTGCCATGGTCCTCAGCTGAAATGGCCAGTGGAGGTGTGCTTTCCAGGCATCCTTGCCAGCGATCTCTGCTATCCAAACTTTCCACATGGAGGACACTGGAGCACACACACCAGACTCCACCTGCCCAATAGAAGGAAACCTTGCTGTTTGGAGTTTATCACAAGCCTCAGTAAGGGAAATCCTCCATGTCCTCTTGACGCCACCCCTCCAATTGTTGATAACCATAGACTCAAACTCCATTGTGAGGAAACTTCTGAAAACTGACCTTATTCACGTACTGGATATCTCGAATCAGCGTCTGCACATTGGCACTGTCTTCAGCTTGGAATTGAATTGAACTGTAGATTGTGTTTACAACTCCATCCTCAACCTACTGGTCCTCTTGATAGGGAATTCTGGAGCCACAACACAGCATTCTGCCTTCCCCTTAGAAAGAAGAAGTGTGTGGTGAGTCTGCCTAGCAACCACACATGAGGATCAATCTGCTCAGTCCTCGAGGGAACCCTGATGTATAGGCTGCCCTGGCTACTATTTCTGTGTCTGACAGAGCCTGAGATCAGACTTCGTTTCAACCCCCCAGAGAGAGGGACCCATATCCAGCATGTGAGACCGGCCATGGCCCAAGTCTGTCATCTCTACACATCCTTGGTATTCAGGCACCTGTCCCCAGACATTTGCTGGAATCCCTGACAATGGGGGAACCTGAAGCACAATAGAGAACTCCTCCATCCCCATGACAGGAAACCTGGCTGTTGGGGTGGGTGTCCAGTCCTCAAAGAGGGAGCCAGCTGTATGGCCAATGAGACCACGCCCACTCCTGAGATCCGCCCTGGGCACAAACAGGCATTGTGACCCTCAACCTGAGCATGCTTTCAAACAAGCCCTAACAGTGGCACCACCAGGATCCCGCATGCATGCCAGGTATGCCCCTAGGCCCAAATCCTAACCTTTGGTGGGATTCTCTAGGTGCACAGACCCAGAGCCCATCTCTGGAACCCCTGTATTGGGGCACCCCTAAGATGTAAAACAGCATTCTGTCTTTCCCCTAAAAAGGCACCAAACTATGGAGAGCCGCCAGGGTCCTTAGAGAGGAAAATTTTATCATGGACCCATGAGACCACACCTGCATTCCGAGGCCATCTTGGACACACAATCCAGAGAGAAAAACCTGTGCTACTGCCTTCTATTCACCCTATTTACAGTTCCTGATGTGCTGCTCTCTAAGTCTATGCATTGGGACTATTCACCTCCCCACTAACCCTAACCCGAATTTCAGTTTTCAGAATTCTCTCCCAAAACCATGGCTCTCATGCCACCAAGGATGGAGCCTTTGGAGCCACAACACAGGACTGTGCCTGCCATCCCCAAAGAAACTGTGCCTGTCACAATTGCCCAAATGTTCGAGATTAGGAGAAACTTGCAAATCCTGTGAGCTCACCACTATATTGGCAGTTGCTGTGGTAAAAACTTGCAGTCTGAAACACCCTGATCACCTACATCCAGTCAGACATCCATGTCAAAGGTCCTGAGTCAGAAGATTGAACTTGTCATGCCCGTATGACCTCATTGAAACCCTAGATTAGGTTTTCAGGCATCTGTCCTCAAGGTCCTGTTCTGGAATACCAACATATGATACATGTGGACCCAAAGCCTCACAAAAGAACATCTCCTGTCCTGAGAAGGAAACCGTGCTCTTCGACGTGTGCCAAATCCTCAGGGTTCGAGAATCCTGTATGGCACCTTAGCCACCAGCACATTCTAAGATCTGCCCGGTAACAAACCAGCATTGTGGCCCATCTGCAAGAGATTCCATGTCAACTCAAGTCCTTGGTCCTTCGCCGCAGAGGCACCAGAACAAACCTGCATTGTTCCTCAGCTGCAATGCTCAGTGGAGGTGTGCAGTCCAGGCATCCATACGGGAGAGCTCTACTAACCAAACTTTCCACATGGAGGACCCTAGAGCAAACAATCCAGACTCCACCATTCCAGTAGAGGGAAACCTTTCTATTTGGAGCATCTCACAAACCTCAACGTGGGAATTCTCCCATGGCCTCTTGACGCCACCCCTCCATTTCTTCGGTCATCAAGACACAAACTCTAGTGTGAGCAAACATCTGACATCCGCCCTTACTCAGGTGCTGGATATCTCGAAAAAGATGCTTCACACTGGAATTGCCTTCTGCTTGGCACTGAATTGTACAGTAGCTTGTGTTTACAATTCCATCCTCACTGTACTTGTCCCCAAGGCCTCTTGCTATTGAATTCTGGAGCCACAACACAGCATTCTACCTTTCCAATAGAAAGAAGAAGTGCCTGCTGAGTCTGCCCAGAATCCCCACAAGAGGATCAATCGGCTCGGCTCTCAAGGGAACCCTGATTTGTAGGCTGCTCTGGCCACTAGTGCTGTTTCTGACAGAGCCTGAGCCCAGACCTAGTGTCAGCCACCCAGAGAGTGGGCCCCATATCTATCATGTGGGACTGGCCATGGCCCAAGTCCATCATCTCTACCCATCCTTGTTATTCTGGCTTTTTTCCCCAGATATTGCTGGAATCCTTCCAATGAGGGAACGTGAAGCACAATAGAATACTACTCCTTCCCCAAAGCAAGAAACCTGGCTGTTGAGCTGCGTGTCCAACCCTCAAAGTGGGAGCCAGGTGCATGGCCAATGTGACCACACCCACTCATGAGGGCTGTGCTGGGCACAAGCAGGCATTGTGACCCACAGCCTGAGTATGATTTCAAACAAGTCCTCTCAGTTCCACCACAAGGTTCCCGCATTGCAGGCCTGGTATGCCCTTAGGCCCAAATTCTAAACCTCGGTTGGATTTTACAGGCAACCAGACCCAGAACCCGTCTCTGGAATCGCTGTTTTGGGGCACCTCTAAGATGGAAAACAGCAATCTTACCTTCCCCGAAAAAGCTACCAAACTATGGGGAGCCGCCAGGTCCTTAGAGAGGAAAAGTCTTCCATGGACCCATGAGACTACACCTGCCTTCTGATGCCATTCTGGACACATAATCCAGATAGAAAAGCCTATGCTACCACCTTCCAGTCACCCTAATTACAGTTCCCGATGTGCTGCCCTCCAGGTCTATGCACTGGGCCTGTAATCGCCTTGCGACTAACCCAAACCCAAATTTGTGTTTGCAGACTTCTCTCCCAAAACCATGGCTTACATGCCCTCCAGGATGGGGTCTCTCGAGGCACACCACAGAACTTTGCCTGCCATCCCCAAGGAAAATGTACCCATCACAGTTTCCCAAACCTTACATATTAAGAGAAAACTGAAAGGCACCTGATCCCACCCCAATATTGGCAGCTGCTCTGGACGCAAATGTGATGTCTGAAAGAACCTGAACAGCTCCATCCAGGGAGACAGCCAAGTCAATGGTCCTGAGTCAGAAGATTGAACCTGACATATCCCTAGGACCTCATTGGAACCCTAGATTGGGTTTTCAGGCACCTGCCCCCAGGGACCTGTTCTGAATACCTACTTATGATGCAACATGTGGTCCCTGAGCCACAAAACAGAAAATATCCTGTCCCCAGAAGGAAACCGTGCTCTTTGACCTGTGCCAAACCCTCAGTGTAGGAGAATCTTGCACATAAGGTTAGGCACCATCACATTCTAAGATATCCCTGGAAACAAACGCGCATTGTGGCCCATCTGCAAGACATTCAATGCCAAATCAAGGCCTTTGTACTACGCCCCACAGCCACCAGAAAGAACCTGCCATGTTCCTCAGCTGCAATTGTCAATTGAGGTGTGCTTTCCAGGCACTCATGTGGGAGCTCTGCATCCTAAACTTTCCACATGGGGAACCCTTGAGCAAACAAGCCGGACTCCACCTGTCCAGTGGTAGGAAACATTGTTGTTTGGAGCATCTCATAAGCCTCAGCATGGGAAATCCTCCATGGCCTCTTGATGCCACCCCTACATTTGTCGGTCATAATAGACACAAACTCCAGTGTGAGCAAATACCAGATATCCGCCCTTCCTCAGGTGCTGGATATTCGAATCAGCTGCTGCACACTGGAACTGCCTTTTTCTTGGCACTGAATTGAACACTAGATAGTGTTTACAATTCCATCCTCACCCGACTGGTTCCCAAGGTCTCTTGATAAGGAATTCTAGAGAATAAACACAGCATTCTGCTTTCCTCATAGAAATAAGAAGTGCCTGGTGAGTCTGCCCAGGAAAACCACATGAGGATCAATCTGCTCGGCCCTCAAGTGAACCACAATTTATAGGCTGTCCTGGCCACTAGTGCTGTGTCTGACAGGCTGAGTCCCGACCAAGTGTCAGCCACTCAGAGAGCAGGACACATATCTAGGAGGTGGGGCCAACCATGGCCCTACTCCATCATCTATACAAATCCTTGTTATTCAGGCACCTGTCCCCAGACCTTTCCTGGAATCCCTGCCATTGGGGGAACCTGAAGCACAATAGAGAACTCCTCCTTCCCATGGCAGGAAACCTGGCTGTTGGGATGGGTGTTCAACCCTCAACGTGGGAGCCAGCTCCATGGCCAATGAGTCAACACCCTCTCCTAGGGGCCACCCTGGGCACAAACAGGCATTGTGAACCTCAGCTTGATCATGCTTTCAAACAAGACCTCTCAGTGGCACCACCAGGATCCCGCTTTGCAGGCCTGGTATGCTCCGAGGCCCAAATCATGTCCTTTGGTGGGAATTTCCAGGCACCCAGACTCAGAGCCCTCCCTGGAATCCCTGTTTTGAGCACCCTTAAGAAGGAAAACAGCACTCTTCAGTTCCCCGAAAAAGTAACCAAACGATGGGGACCTGACAGGATCCTTAGAGAGGAAAAGTCTCCCATGGACCCATGAGACCACACCTAAATTCCGAGCCCATCCTGGACACACAATTCATATATAAAAGCCTGTGCTACCGCCTTACAGTTACCCTAATTACAGTTTCTGACGAGCTGCCCTCCATGTCTACACATTGGGCCTGCAATCACCTTGCCACTAACTCTAACCAGTGTTTGTGTTTGCAGACTTCTCTCCATATCTATGGCTCACATACTCTCCAGGTTTGGGGTCTCTAGAGCCACACCACAGGATTGTGCCTGCCTTCCCCCCAAAAAGCTGTGGCCATCACTGTTGTCTAAGCATTCCATATAAGGAGAAATCTGCAAGGCCCCTGAGCCCACCTCAACATTGGAGGCCGCTCTGGAAACAAATGTGCAGTTGAAACACCCTGATCACCTACATCCAGGCAGACACCCATGTTAATGGCCCAGAGTCAGAAGATTGAACATGACATGCCCCTAGGACCTCATTGGAACCCTAGATTACGTCTCCGGTATCTGACCTCAGAGACCTCTTCTGGAATACCAAGTTAGGATACAACATGTGGACCCTGAGCCACACAACAGAACATCTCCTGTCCCAAGAAAAAAACTGTGCACTTTGACCTGTGTCTAACCCATAGAATAGGAGAATCCCTCATGGCCCCTTAGCCACCAGCACATTCTAAGACCTACCGGGTAACCAACCAGTATTGGGACCCATCTGTAAGAGATTCCATGTCAAGTCAAGGCCTTGGCAATTTGTCCAATAGCCACCAATACGAACCTGTCATGTTCGTCAGCTGCAATGGTCATTTAACTTGTGCAATCCAGGGATCCATGTGGAAGGACTCTGCTACCAAATAATTCCAAATGGGGGACACCAGAGCAAACAAACCAGACTCCACCTGTCCAGTATAAGGAAACCTTGCTATTTGGAGCACCTCACAAGCCTCAGAATGGGAAATCCACCATGGCCTCTAGACGCCACCTCTCCATATGTCAGTCATCATAGACACAAACTCGAGTGTGAGCAAACATCTTTCATTTGCCCTTACTCAGGAGCTGGATATCTCGAATGAGTTGTTGCACATTTGAACTGCCTTCTGCGTTGAACTGAATTTAACCCTAGCTTGGGTTTACAATTCCATCCTCACCCTATTGGTTGCAAAGTCCTCTTGATAGGGAATTCTGGAGCCACAACGCAGCATTCTGCCTTTCCCATAGAAAGAAGAAATGCCTGGTAAGACTGACCAAAAAACCCACATGAGTATCATCTGCTCGGCCCTCACGGATCCCCAATTTATAGGCTGCTCTGGCCACTAATGCTGTGTCTGACAGAGCCTGACACCCGACCTCTTGTCAGCCACCCAGAGAGCAGGACCCATATCCAGCATGTGAGACTGGCCATTGACCCATCCATCCTCAATACCCATACTTGGTATTCGGGAATCTGTCTCCAGACCTTTACTGGAATCCCTGCCAGTGAGGGAAACTGAAGCCCAAGAGAGAACTGTTCCTTCCCCATGGCAAGAAACCTAGCTGTTGAGATGGGTGTCCAATCTTCAGAGAGGGAGACAGCTGCATGGGCAATGAGACCATTCCCACTCCTGAAGGGTGTCCTGGGAACAAACAGGCATTGTGACCCTCAGCCTGAGCATGCTTTCAAACAAGCCCTCTCAGTTGCACGACCAGGATATTTCATTGAAGGCCTGGTAGGCACCTAGTCCCAAATCCTAACCCTTGGTGGGAATTTCTTGGTGCCCAGACCCACAGCCCGTATCTGGTGTCCCTGTTTTTGGGCACCCCTAAGATGGAAAACAGCACTCTTCCCTTCCCCAAAAAACCCCACAAAACTATGGGGATCTGCCAGGATCCTGAGAGAGGAAAAATCTCCCATGGACCCATGAGACCACACCTGCATTCTGAGGCCATCCTGGACACACAATGCCAATAGAAAAAACTATGCTACCGCCATTGGGTCATCCTAATTACAGTTCCTGACGAGCTGTCCTCCAAGTCGACTCATTGGACTGTGATCACCGTGCCACTAAGCCTAAACCTAGTTTTCATTTGCAGACTTCTCTCCCAAAACCATGCCTCACATGTCCTCCAGGATGGGGTCTCTGGAGCCACATCACAGGACTGTGCCTGAAATCCCTAAGGAAACTTTTCCCATTACATTTTCCCAAACCCTCCAGATTAGGAGAAACCTAAAAATCCCCTGGTCCACCCCAATATAAGAAGCCGCTCTGGATGCAAACACAAAGTCTGAAACACCCTGATCACCTACATCCAGGCAGACACCCAAGTCGATAATCCTGAGTCAGAAAATTGAACCTGACATGCCCCTAAGAAATACTTGGAACCCTAGATTAGGCTTCAGGCATCTGTCCTGAGACGCCTATTCTGGAATACCAGATAAGGATACAACATGTGGACCCTGATCCACACAAGAGTAGATGTCCTGTCCCAAGAAAGAAACTGTGCTCTTCGACCTGTGCCAAACCCTCAGGGTAGGAGTATCCTGCATGGAATCTTAGCCACCAGCACATTCTAAGATCTCCATGGTAACAAACCAGCATTGGGACCCATCTGCAATATATTCCATATCAACTCAAGGCCTTGGCACTTGACCCCAGAGCTACCAGAACTAACCTGTCATGTTCGTCAACTGCAATGTTTGTTGGATGTGTGCTTTACAGGCATCCATGTGGGAGAGCTCTGCTACCCAAATGTTCCACATGGGGGACCCCAGAGCAAACAAACCAGACTCCACCTGTCCAGTAGAAGGAAACCTTGTTGTTTGGAGCATCTCACAATCCTAAGCATGGGTAATCCTCTATGGCCTCTTGAAGCCACCCCTTCATTTGTCAGCCATCATAGACACAAACTCCAGTGTGAGCAAACGTCTGACATCTGCCCTTATTCAGGTGCTGGATATCTCAAATAAGCTGCTGCACATTGGAACTGCCTTCTGCTTCGCAATGAATTTAACGGTAGCTGGTGTTTACAATTCCATCCTCACCCTACTCGTCCCCAAGCCCTCTTGATAGGGAATTCTGGAGCCACACCACAGCATTCTGCCTTCCCCATAGAAAGAAGAAGTGCCTGGTGAGACTGCCCAAAATCCCCACATGAGGATCATCTGCTCGGCCCTTGAGTATCCCCGATTTATAGGCTGCCATGGCCACTAGTGCTGTGTCTGACAGAGCCTGACACCCAACCTCGTGTCAGCCACCCAGAAAGCGGGGCCCATATCCAGCATGTGAGACTGGTCATGACTTAATCCGTCCTCTCTCCACATCCTTGGTATTCGGGTATCTGTCTCCAGACCTTTGCTGGAATCCCTTCCAATGGGGGAAATTGAAATCCAATAGAGAACTGCTCCTTCCCCATTGCAGGAAACCTCGCTGTTAGGATGATTGTCCAACCCTCATAGAGGGAGCCAGCGGCATGGGCAATGAGACCATGGCCACCCCTGAGGGGCGCCCTAAGAACAAACAGGCATTGTGACCCTCATCCTGAGCATGCTTTCAAACAAGCCCTCTCTATTGCACCACCAGGATCCCATATTGCAGGCCCTGTATCCTAACCCTTGGTGGGAATTTCTTGGTGCCCAAAGCCAGAGCCCGTCTCTGGAATCCCTGTTTTTGTGGCACCACAAGATGGAAAACAGCACTCTTCCCTTCCCAGAAAAAGCCACCAAACAATTGGGAGCCACCAGGATCCTTAGAGAGGAAAAATCTCCCATGGACCATTGAGACTACACCTGCTGATAGAAAAGGCTGTGCTACTGTCATCGAGCCACTCTAGTTACAGTTCCTGATGAGCTGCCCTCCAGGTCGACGCATCGGGCAGCGATCATCACGCCACTAAGCCTAAACCTAGTTTTTGTTTTCAGACTTCTCTCCCAAAATCATGCCTCACATGTCCTCCAGAATGGGGTCTCTGGAGCCACACCACAGGACTCTGCCTGCTATCCCCAAGGAAACTTTACCCATCACATTTGCCCAAACCCTGCAGATTATGAGAAACCTCCAAGGCCCCTGATTCCACTGCAATATTGGAAGTGGCTCTGGATGCAAATGCACAATCTGAAACACCCTGATCACCTACATCCAGGCAGACACCAAAGTCAATGATCCTGAGTCAGAAAATTGAATCCGACATGTCCCTAGGACATCATTGGAACTCAAGAATAGGTTTTCAGGCATCTGTCCTCAGATGGCTGTTCTCTAAAACCAACTTATGATACAACATCTGTTCCCTGAGTCACACAAGAGAACATCTCCTGTCCCTAGAAGGAAATTCTCCCCATTCCAATGTCTCCATGGACCCAAACCCACATTAGGAACTATCCGCAGGAGAGTCCATTTCAACTCAGCTCCCTCTGTTGCTCCCCCTGAGCCAGCAGATCGAACCTGTCTTGTGACTAGGAGACAATTGGAATGCAAGGCGGGCTGCCCAGGCATCCATCCTTAGAACTGGGTTCTGGAGTCCTTCCATATGGGACGTCCTGGAGCATTCCAGCAGGTCTCAATTGTCCCACAGAAGGAATCCTTGCAGTTTGGAGCATCTCACAGGTCCCATCGTGGGAAAAATTCTATGGCCTCGTGATTTTCCCTCTCTTCATGAAGGGGCCATCATGGACAGAAACACCAAACAGCCAACATCTGATCCTCGCCCTGACTTCAGATGCATGGGATCTCGATTCAGCTCTGCAGATTGTGCCTGCTGTGCCCTCACCCTGAAACCTAAGCCTCTCTTGTGTTCTCAGACTTCCATCCTCATACTCCTGGCCCACAAGCCCTCCAGTTTGGGAATTCCAGAGCCACAGTGCAGCACTCTGCCTGCCCTCCAGAAGAAAACTGTTGCCCTATGGGGCTACCCAGAAACCCCAAATGATTATTAACCTGAACGCCACTTGACTGTACCCCATTTATACAGCCTCCCTTGGGCACTAGTGCCCTGTCTGACACACCCTGAGCCCGACACTCCTAGCCGACACCCAGAGAAATGGTCGCACACTGAGCACATCGGACCCGCCAAGACCTTAGATCATCATCTCTTCCCAAACTAGCCTTCAGGTTTCAGAACCTAGACTTTAACTCCAATCAAGGCACAGGGGTGAACGTGGTGCAGAAATCAGAAATCATTCTTCCCCATTGCAAGAAACCTTGTGGTTGGCATGTTGTCCACCATTCAGTGTAGGAGAAACCAGCATGGCCCATGAGGACCCGCCCATGCTTGAGTGCTGCAAGGGCACAAACATGCCTTGGGTCACTCAGCGTGAGACCTGTCCTCAAGTAAGGCATTTCAGTGGCTGAACCAAGAGATGGCATATTGGACCTGCCATCCCCGTAGGCCCCAATCTTTAACCAGAGGTCGGGTTGTCCAGTTGCACCTCACCAGGGCTCTGCTCTGGAATCCCTCTTTTGGAGGGACACCTGAGGTAACAAAACAGAAATGACTCTCCCATCCCACAGATTGTCCCATACTCTTGGGAACGGGTGAAATCCACAGAGAGGTAGCCTCGTCCACGGACCATGAGGCCTCCCGACAATCCATGGCCATCATTGAGCACACTGAGCACATCTTACCCATGGCAAGAATACATGTGGTTGGCATGTTGTCCAACATTCAGTGTAGAAGAAACCAGCATGCACCATGAGTCCCCGCCCATGCTTGAGTGCCATGAGGGCATAAACACGCATTGTGACTCTCAGCGTGAGTTCTGTCCTCAAGGATGGCCTCTCAGTGGTTGGACCATTAGAAGGCATATTGGGCTTGCCATGCCCCTAGGCCCTACGTTTTAGCCATATTTCTGGTTGTCCAGTCGCCCCGCCCCAGGGCTCTGCTCTGGAATCCCTCTTTTAGTGGGACACCTGAGGTAACAAAACTGAAAGGACTCTTCCAATTCCACAGATTGACCCAAAACAATTGGGATAGAGCCAAATACACAGAGAGAAAGACTCGTCCATGGCCTATGAGGCCTCCCCAACATTCCACAGGCATCGTTGACACAAAATCCAGAGACAAAAGCCTGAATAAGCGCTTCACACTCGCTCTTTCTTCATATCCCGAAGAGTTCTCCTCATGGTCTGTAGATCGGGCCTGCCACACTTACGTCCCCAAACCTAAGCCGAGTTTGTGTTTTCAGACTTCTGTCCTCACAGTCCTGGCCCACACCCCCCCAGGTTGGGGCCCCTGGAGCCACACATCAAGTCTGTGCCTGGCCACACCACGGGAATTCTGCCCCTTACATTGTCCATAATTATACAAATTAGGAGGAAACTCCAAAGTTCCCGAAGCCTTCCCAATAATGTCGGCCCACGGTCTAACAGGGGTGTTCTGACAACAGCTGAGAAACTACCTCCACTCATACCATAGACAGATGTCACCAGAGAAGAAGATAGAACCGGACAGGCCCCTAGGCCCTAATCGGATTCATTGTTTTGTTTTCCAGGTATCTCTCCTCAGAGGCCTGTTTTCTAATACCAGCATATGGGGGTTTCCTGAGGCACCAATCAGAACAAATCTTGTCTCCATATGGGAAACTTGCTCTTTGGAGCTGTCTCAAAAACTCTGGTTAGGAGAATCCTTCAGGGCCCCCTTGCCACCACCCCATTCCAAGGTCTCCATGGACACAATCCCACATTAGGACCCATCCGCAGGAGATTCCATTTCAACTCAGCCCCCTTGCTTGCTCCCCCTGAGCCAGCAGATCTAACATGTCTTGTCGCTAGGACACAATTGGAATGCGAGGCAGGCTGCCCAGGCTTCGATCCTTAGAGCCTGCTCTGGCATTATTTCGTATGGGATGTCCTGGAGCCATTCAACAGGTCTCAAATGTCCTGCAGAAGGAACCCTTGCGTTTTGGAGCATCTCACAACTCCCAACGTGGGAAAACCTCGATGGCTTTTTGATGCTCCCCCCCATAGAGGGGAAATCATGGACAGGAACTCCAACATGAGCCAGTCTGATCCTCACCTTGAATTCAGATACATGAGATCTCAAATCAGCTCTGCAGAGTGTGCCAGCCTTGCCCTCGCCCTGAAACTTATGTCTAGCTTGTGTTCTCAGACTTCCATCCTCACACTCCTGGCCCCCAAGCCCTCAAGTTTGGCAATTCTGGACCCACAATGCAGCACTCTGCCTGCCATTCAGAAGAAAAATGTTGCCCTATGGAGCTTCCCAGACACCCCAAATGAGGAGAAACCTACACGACACTCTACTGTACCCAAATTATATAGTCTAACCTGAGCACTAATACACTGTCTGACACAACCTGAGCCCGGACCTCCCGACCAACACCCAGACAGCTGACCACACACTGAACACCTCGGACCTGCCATGGTCATAGCTCGCCAGCTGTTCCCAACTTAGCTTTTCAGACTTCAGAACTTAGACCTTAAATCCAAACCCTGACAAGGGGTGAATGAGATGTAGAAATCAGAACTCCTCCTTACCCATGGCAAGAAACCTTGTGGTAGGCATGTTGCCTAACGTTCAGTGTAGGAGAAACCAGCATTCACCCTGAGACCCCGCCCATGCCGGAGTGCTGCGAGGGCATAAACACGCATTGTGACCCTCAGCGTGAGTCCTGTCCTCTAGTAAGTCCTCTCAGTGGATGGAAAATTAGATGTCATAATGGGCTTGCCATGCCCCTAGGCCCCACTTTTTAACCGCATTTCTGGCTGTCGAGTCGCCCCTCCCCAGGGCTCTGCTCTGGAATCCCTCTTTTGGTGGGACACCTGAGGTAAAAAAACAAAACAGTCCCCTCCCGTCCCACAGAATGACCCCAAATTCTTGGGATCAGGCCAAATGCCCAGAAAGAAAGACTCGCCTATTGCCCATGAGGCCATCAGGACATTCCATGGCCATCGGTGACAAAATATGCAGAGACAAAAGCTTGAGCAAGCGCCTCACACTCTTCCTTTGTACATATCCTGAAGAGTTCTCCTCACTGATCTGTAGATCAGTCCTGCCATACTTATGACCCAAAACCTAAGCCGAGTTTGTGTTTTCAGACAACTGTCCCCACAGCTCTGGCCCACACACCCTACAGGCTCAGGCCTCTGGAGCCAAATCTGAGGACTGTACCTGCCCTCTAAAAAAGAATTCTGCCCATTCCATTGGCCAAAACCCTACAAATAGGATAAAGCTCCAACGTCCCTGAGGCCATCCCAATAGTGTTGGCTGCCCAGAACAAACAGGGGCAATCTGAGGCTATCTGAGCTACCGCCTGCACTCAGACCCGTAGACAGATGTCCCCAGAGGTAAATTGGAACGAACAGGCCCCTAGGCCCTAATCGGATCATTGCTTTGGTTTCCAGGCATCTCTCCTCAGATGCCTGGATTCCAATACCAGCATATGGCTGTTTCTTGAGGCACCCATCAGAACAAATCCCATCTCCACATGGGAAACTTTCACGTTGGAGCTGTGTCAAAGCCTCTGATTAGGGGAACCCTTCAGGGCCCCGGAGCCACCGCCTCATTCCAAGGTCTCCATGGACACAAACCCACATTAGGACCCATTGCAGGAGAGTCCATTTCAACTCAACCCTCTCGGTTGCTATCTCAGATCCAGCAGATCTAACTTGTCTTGTCGCTAGGAGCAAATTGTAATGAGAGGCGTGCTGCCCAGCCATCCATCCTTAGAACCCTGCTCGGAATCATTCCGCATGGGAAGTCCTGGAGCCAACTAACAGGTCTCAATGTTGCCACGGAAGAATCGTTGCGGTTTGGAGCATCTCCCAACTCCCATGGTGGGAAAACCTCCATGGCCTAGTGATCCCCCACCCTTCATGAAGGGGCCATCACGGACAGAAACTCCAACCTGCCTGCCCTCCAGAAGAAAAAACATTGCCCTCTGGGGCTACCCAAAAACCCCAAATGAGGATCAACCTGCATGTCACTTGACTGTACCCCAATTATACAGGCTGCCCTGGTCACTAATGCCATTTCTGACACAGCCTGAGCCTTGACCTCCCAGCTCACACCCATCCAGCTGTCCACACACTGAGCACATCGGACCCACCATGGCCTTATTTAATCATCTCTTCCCAACCTCGGTTTTCAGGATTCAGAACCTAACCTTATGTCCAATCACTGCCCATGAACATGATGCAGAAATCAGAACTCCTTCCCTATGTCAAGAAGTCTTGTGGTTGGCATGTTGTCCAACGTTCAGTGTAGTTGAAACCAGTGTGGCCCATGAGGCCCCATCCATATTTGAGGGACGCGTTGGACACAAACACGCATTGTGACCTTCAGTGTGAGCCCAGTCCTCAAGTAAGGCCTCTCAGTGGCTGGACCAAGAGACGGCATATTGGGCTTGCCATGCCGCTAGCTCCCAATTTTTAACCATACTTCGGGTTGTCCATTCGCCCCTACCCAGGGTTCTGCTTTGGAATCCCTCTTTTGGGATTCCTGAGGTAACAAAACTGAAAGGACTCCTCTCACGCCACAGACTGAACCAAAACAATTGGGATTGGTCCAAATCAACAAAGAGGAAAACTCGTCCATGGCCCATGAGGCCTCCCCGACATTCCACGGTCATCTTTGACACAAAATCCAGAGACAAAAGCCTGAACAAATGCCTCACACTCACTCTTTCTTCATATCCCAGAGTTCTTCTCATGGTCTGTAGATCGGGCCTACTATACCTACATCCCCAAACTTAAGCCGAGTTTGTGTTGTCAGACTTCTGTCGCCACAGTCCTGGCGCACACAACCTCCAGGCTGGGGCCCCAGGAGCCACACATCAGAACTGTACCTGCCCAGTCCATGGGAATTCTGCCCATTCCATTGTCCACAATAGTAAAAATTAGGAGAAACCTCCAAAGTCCCTGAGGCCATCCCAATAGTGTAGGCCACCCGGGACAAACAAGGGCCACCTGACACCAGCTGAGCATTTACCTCCACTCATACCTTAGATGGATGTCCCCGTGAAGAAGATTAAATTGGACAGGCCTCTAGGCCCTAATCGGTTCCATTGCTTTGGTTTCCAGGTTTCTCTCCTCAGAGGCCTGGTTTCCAATATCAGCATATGGGTGTTTCCTGAGGCACCAATCAGAACAAATCTTGTCTCCACATGGGAAACTTGTCCTTTGGAGATATATCAAAACCTCTGGTTAGTAGAATCCTTCAGCGCCTGTGTGCCAGTGCCCCATTCCAAGGTCTCCATGGACACAAACCCACATTAAGACCCATCAACAGGAGAGTCCATTTCAACTCAGCCCCATTGGTTGCTACATCAGAGCCAGCAGCTCAAACATGTCCTGTCACTAGGAGACAATTGGAATGCGAGGTGGGCTAGCCAGACATACATCCTTAGAACCCTGCTCTGGAGTCGCTCCATATGGGATGTCCTGGAGCCATCCAACAGGTTTCAACTGACCCGTAGAAAATCCTTGTGGTTTGGAGCATCTCACTACTCCCACCATGGGAAAACCCCTATGGCCTCGTGATGACCGTCCTTCATTAAGGGGCCATTATGGACAGAAACTTCAACCTGAGCCAACGTCTGAACCTCGCCTCGACTTCAGATGCACGAAATCTCGATTCAGCTCTGAAGAGTGTGCCTGCCGTGTCCTCGCCCTGAAACCAAAGCCAACCTTGTGTTCTCAGACTTACGTCCTCACACTCCTGGACCAAAAGCCCTCCAGATTGGCAATCCCAGAGCCAGAATGCAGCACTCTGGCTGCCCTCCAGAAGAAAAACTTTGCCATATGGGGCTACTGAGAAACCCCAAATGATTATCTTCTGAATGCCACTCGACTGTACCCCTATTATACAGCCTATCTGGGCACTAATGCTCTGTCTTGCACAGCCTGAGTGCAGACCTCCTGAACGACACCTAGAAATCTGGCCCCAAACTGAACACATCGGACCCGCCATGGCCTTAGGTCATCATCTCTTCCCAACCTCAGTTTTCAGGCTTCAGAACCTAGACCTTATCTCCAATCACTGCCCAGAGGTGAACGTGATTCAGAAATCAGAACTCCTGCTTCCCCATGGCAAGAAACCTTGAGGTTGGCATGTCCAAGGTTCAGTGTAGGATAAACCTGCATGCTCAATGAGTCCCCTCCCATGATTGAGGGCCTCCTTGGGCACAAACATGCATTGTGACCCTCAGCGTGAGTCCCGTTTTCAAGTAATGCCTCTCAGTGGCTAGACCTAGACCCACATATGGGGCTTGCCATGCCCATAGGACTCCAGGCCAAATCAGAGGGCAGGTATTCCAGTTGTCTATACCAAGTGTTCTGGTCTAGAATCACTCTATTGGGGGGACACATGAGGCAGAAATTTGGACTCCTCCCTTCCCACAGAATGACCCCAATTGCTTGGGAGCTAGGCAAATCACCAGAGAGGGAGACTCTTCCATGGCCCATGAGGCCAACCCTACATTAAACGACCATCGTGAATACAACATCCAGAGACATAAACCTGAACGACCGCCTCTCACTCGCCCTACTTTCTAATCGTGAAGAGCTCCCCTCACGGACTGTTTATAACTCCTGCCATAACCTTGGCTCCAAACCTCAGCTGAGTTTGTGTTTTTGGACGTCTGTCCCCACAGCCCTGGCCCACACAGCCTCCAGGCTGGGGCCTCTGGAGCCACACCACAGGACAGTCCTGCTCTCTCCTAGGAGACTGTGCCCATTGCATTGCCCACAGCCCCACAGAATAGGAGAAACCTCAAGGCCCCCGAGGACATCCCACTACTGTAAGCCACCCTAGACAAACAGGGGCATTCTGACACAAGCTGAGCAACTATGTCCACACAGACACGCAGACAGATATCTGCAGAGACAGAAGATTGAACCTGACAGGCCCCGTAGGCCCTAATCTGAACTCTTGCTTTGGTTTCCAGGTGTCACTCCTCAGAGGCCTGGGTTCGAAGACCAGCATATGGGGCTTTCCTGAGGCACCAAACAGAACACCTCTCGTCTCCACATGGGAAGCTTCCTTGTTGGAGCTGTGTCAAACCCTTTGGGTTGGAGAATCCTGCAGAGTCCCTGAGCCAGCGCCACATTCCAAGGTCTCCATGGCCACCAACCCATATTATGACTCATCCTCAGGAGAGTCCATTTCACCTCAGCCCTCTGGATAGCTCGCCCAAGAGCCCGCAGATTGAGCCTGCCTTGCCCTGAGCATTCAGTGGGAATGTGAGTTGGCATTTCCAGGCATCCATGCTTAGACCCCTTCTCTAGAGTCTTTCCGTATGGGGCATCCTAGAACAGTCTAATAGGACTCAACTGTCCTGCAGAAGGAAACCTTGAGGTTTGGAGCAACTTACAACTCCCATTGTAGGGAAACCTACCTGGCCTCATGACACCACGGCCCCCTTCAGGAAGGGGGCATCATGGACACAAACTCCAGCCTGATGCAACGTCTGATATTTGCCCTGACCTCAGATGCAGGAGATCTCAATTCAGCCTCTGCAGAGTGGGCCGGCCGTGCCCTCAGACCCAAACCTACTGCTAGCTTGTGTTTTCAGACTTCCTTCCTCACACTCCTGCCAACAATCCCTCCAGACTGAGAATTCCGGAACCACAACACAGCCCTCTGCCTGCCCACCAGAAGAAAAACGTTGCCTTATGGGGCTCTCCAGAAACCCCAAATGAGGATCAACCTGCTCGGGCCTCAACTGCATCCCAATTGGATAGGCTGCCTTGGACACTAATGCTCTGTCTGACACAGCCTGAGGCCAGACGTCCCAAAAGACAAGGAGACAGCTGGCCTCACACCCAGCACATCAGACACGCCATGGCCTTACGCCGTCATCTCTTCCCAACCTGGGTTTTCAGACATCTGAACCTAGACATTATATCAAATCCTGGCACACATCGGTACCTGAAGCACAAATCAGAACTCCTCCTTCCCCATGGCTGTAAAGCTTGCTGTTGGCATGGAGTCACACCTTCAGGGTAGGAGAAACCTTCATGGCCCCTGAGGCCAAGACCAAACTTGAGTGCCTCCTTGAGCACAAACTCGCATTCTGACTGTCAGCGTGAGCCCCATGTTGAAGTAAGGCCTCTCAGGGCCTGGACCAAGAGCCTGCATTTGGGGCTTGCCAAGGCCCTATGCTCCCAATCCTCACCAGAGTTCAAGTTTTCCAGTCGCTCGTACCCAGATCTGTGATCTGGAGTCCCTCTCCTGGAGGAACACCTGAGCCTGACAACAGGACTCCAACCTTCCCACAAAATGACCCCCAAATCTTGGGAGGTGGCCCAACTCCTCAGAGAGGGAGACTCTTCGTGCCCCCTGAGGGCACGCCTACACTCCATGGCTATGGGAGACACAACATCCTGAGACAAAAGCTTGCACGACTGCCTCCCATTTGCCCTTCTTTCATAAGCCGAGGAGCTCCCCTCACGGTCTGTGGATCAGGCTTGCCATACCCTTGGCGCAACACCTAAGCCGAGTTTGTGTTTTCAGACTTCTGTGACCACAGCCCGGACCCACACACACTTCAGGCTAGGGCCTATGGAGACACACCGAAAGACTGTGCCTGTCCTCTCCAAGAAAACTGTGCCGAATCCATTGGCCACAACCCTACAGATTAGGAGAAACCTCCAAGGCCCCCGAGGCCATGTCAACAGTGTAGGCTGCCCTGGACTAAGAGGGGCACTCTGACACCAGCTGAGCAACTATCTCCACTTAAAAACTCAGACAGTGTCCCCAGAGAGAGAAGATTGAAACGGACAGGCACCTAGGCCCTAATCTGAACCCTAGCTTTGGTTTCCAGGTGTCTTTCCTTAGAGAACTGCTTTGAAGACCAGCATCTGGGGCTTTTCTGAGGCACCAAACAGAACCTCTCTCTTCTCCACATGGGGAGCTTTTTTATTGGAGCCGTATCAAACCCTTTAGTTAGGTGAATTCTTCAAGACCCCTGAGCCAACAACACATTCCAAGGTCTCCATGGACACAAACCCATATTACGACCCATTCTCAGGAGAGTCCATTTCAACTAGGCCCCTGGTTAGCTTGACCCAGAGCCAGTAGTTCAAACATGTCTAGGCTCAAAGAGCCAATGTGAATGCGAGGTATGCTGTACAGGCATCCATCCTTCGAACCCTGCTCTCCAGTCCTTCTGTATAGGACGTCCTGGAGCCATTCAACAGGACTCAACTGTTCTACTGATGGAAACCTTGTGGTTTGGAGCAATGCACAAACTAGCATATGTGCTGGTGTCTAAGGTGCTGTGAAAGGATTCTCCAACCCTGAGGGTTTGTCACAGGTCGAAGGGCACGGTTTCCTTCTGGGTACAGGAGATGTTCTGTGGTGTGGCTCAGGGACCACATGCTTTATCCTAAGTTGGTATGCCAGAACAGGACCCTGAAGACAGATGCCTGAAAACCTAATCTAGGTTTCCAATGAGGTCCTAGGTGCATGTCAGGTTCAGTCTTCTGACCGAGGAACATTAACTTGGCTGTCTGCTTGGATGTAGGAGGATCAGGGTATTTCAGACTGGCATTTGCATCCAGTGCTGTCGACAATACTGGGGTGGGCTCAGGGGCCTTGCATGTTTCTTCTAAACTGGAAGGTTTGGGCAGCTTTGACGGGCACAGTTTCCTTAGGAATGGCAGGCACACTCCTGTGATGTGGATACAGAGACCCTATCCTGGAGGGTATATGAGCAATGGTTTTGGGAGAGAAGTCTGCAAACACAAATGCAGGTTAGGGTTAGTGGCAAGGGGATCACAGGCCCAGTGAGTAGACCTGGAGTGCAGCTCGTCAGAAACTGTAATTAGGAGGACTGGAAGGCGATAACACAGACTTTTCTATCTGGATTGTGTGTCCAGAATGGACTCTGAATGCAGGTGTGGTCTCTTGGGTCCATGGGAGACGTTACCATCACTTAGGATCCTGGTGGCTCTCCATAGTTTGGTGACTTTTTTGGGAAGGCAAGAGTGCTGTTTTCCTTCATAGGGGTGCCTCAAAAAAGGGATTCCTCAGATGAGATCTGGATTTGGGTCCCTGGAATATCCAGCCAAGTTTTAGGATTTGTGCTTAAGGGCATACCAGGCCTGCTAATGCTGGAATCATGTTGGTGCAACTGAGAGGGCTTGTTTGAAAGCATGCTCAGGCTGAGGGTCACAATGCCTGTTTTTGCACAGGGCGGCCCTCAGGAGTGGCCGTGGTCTCATTAGACATGTAACCAGCTCCCACATTGGGGGTTGGACACCCACCCCAACAACCATGTCTCCTGCCATGGGGAAGGAGGAGCTCTCTATTGTGCTTCAGGTTCTCCTAAAGGCAGGGATTCCAGCAAAGTTCTGGAGAAAGGTGCCTGAATACAAAGGATAGGTAGAGATGACATACTTGGGCCATGGCAATCCCAAATGCTAGATGTGGGGCCCGCTCACTGGTGACTGACACTAGGTCGGGGCTCAGGCTGTGTCAGACACAGCACTAGTGGCCAGGCAACCTATAAATCGGGGCTCCCTCAGAGGGCAAGCAGATTGATCCTCATTGGGGTTTCTGGCCAGACTCACCAGGCATTTCTTTCTATAGGGAAGGCAGAATGCTGCATTGAGACTCCAGAATTCCCTATTAAGAGGGCCTGGGAACCAGGTCACATGAGGATGGAATTGTAAACACAAGCTACGGTTCTATTCAATGCCAAGTGGAAGGCAGTTCCAATGTGCAGCGGTTTATTCGAAGACATCCAGCACCGGAATAAGGGTGGATGTCAGATGTTTGCTCACACTAGAGTTAGTGTCTATGATGACGGACCAATGGAGGGGTGGCGTCTAGAAGCCATGGAGAAGTTCACACGCTGAGGCCTATTAGCTACTCCAATACTGCGGCAGGTGAATTCTGGTTTGTTCGCTCTAGGTTCCCCCATGTGGAAGGTTAGTGAAGCAGAGCTCTCTGGCATGGATGCCTGGAAAGCACACCTCCATTGACCATTGCAGCTGAGGAACATGGCAGGTTCAGTTCTGGTGGCTCTGGGGCGAAAGTACCAAGGCCTTGAGTTGACAGGGACCTCTTGCAGATTGGCCACAATGCTGTTTTGTTACCAAGGAGATCTTAGAATGTGCTGGTTCCTAAGGTGCCATGCAGGATTCTCCTACACTGAGTCTTGGCCCAGGTCGAAGAGCATGGTATCCTTCTGCGAACAGGAGATGTTCTGTCCTGTGGGTCAGGGACCACATGATGTGTCATAAAATGGTATTCAAGAACAGTCCCCTGAGGACAGATGCCTGAAAACATAATGGGGTTTCCATTGAGGGCCTAGGGGCATTTCAGGTTCAATCTTCTAACTCACGATCATTGATTTGGCTATCTCCCTGAATGTAGGTGATCAGGGCGTTTCAGACTGTGCATTTGCGTCCAGAGTGGCCAGCAATATTGGGGTGGGCTTAGGGGCCACACAGGTTTTTCCTAATCTGGAAGGTTTGGGCAAATCTGATATGCACAGTGTCCTTGGGGATGGCGGCCAGAGTTCTGTGGTGTGACTCCAGAGATCCCATTCTTGTGGGCATGTGAGCCATGGTTTTGGGAGAGAAGTCTGGAAACACAAATACAGTTTAGTGACTTTGTGGTGATATGATCGCAGGCCTAATGCGTAGACCTGGAGGGCAGCTCATTTTGAACATTAATTAGGGTGATTGGAGGGCAGTAGCACAGGCTTTTCTCTCTGGACTGTGTGTCCAGGATGGCCTCAGAATGCAGGTGTGGTCTCATGGGTCCATGGGAGACTTTTCCTCTCTATGGATCCTGGCGGCTCTCCATAGTTTGGTGGCTTTTTCAGGGAAGGGAAGAGTGCTGTTTTCCATCTTAGGGGTGCCCCAAAACAGGGATTCCAGAGTCGGCTCTGGTTCTGGGTGTCTAGGACATCCCCCCAAGGGTTAGGATTTGGGCCTAGGGGCATACGAGGCCTGCAATGTGGGATCTTGGTGAGGCAACTGAGAGGGATTGTTTGAAAACATGCTCAGGCTGAGGGTTACAATGCCTGTTTGCGCCCAGGGTGACCCTGAGGAGTGGGCGTGGTCTCATTGGTCTTGTAACTGGCTCCCCCTTTGACGGTTGGACACCCATCCCAACAGCCAAATGTCCTGGCATGAGGAAGGAGGAGTTTTCTATTATACTTCAGGTTCCCCCATTGGCTGGGATTCCAGAAAATGTCTGGGGACAGGTGCCTGAATATCAAGGATGGGTAGAGATGACATACTTGGGCCATGGCAATCCCAAATACAAGATGTGGGGCCCTCTCTCTGCTGACACTAAGCAGAGCTCAGGCTCTGTCAGACACAACAATAGTGCCATGGCAGCCTATAAATCCGGGTTGACTCGAGGACTGAGCAGATTGATCCTCAAGTGGGGTTTCTGGGCAGAACCAGCAGGAACTTCTTTATTCGATGGGGAAGGCAGACTGCTGCATTTTGGCTCCAGATTTCCCTATTCAAGAGGGCTTGGGGACCAGTCGGGTGAGGACGGAATTGTAAACACAAGCTATGGTTCATTTCAGTGCCAAGCGGAAGGCAGTTCCTATGTGCAATGGCTTATTCGAGATATCCAGCACCTGAGTAAGGGGGATGTCAGATGTTAGCTGACACTAGAATTTGTGTCTATGATGACTGACCAATGGAGGGGTGGAGTTAAGATGCCATGGAGGAGTTCACACACTGAGGCCTGTGAGCTGCTGCAAGCTGTAAGGTTTCCTTGTACTGGGCAGGTAAACTCTGGTTTCTTTGCTCTAGGTTCCCCCATGTGGTAAGTTTGTGAAGCAGATTTCTAAGGCATAGATGCCTGGAAAGCACACCTCCATTGACCATTGCAGCTGAGGAACATGGCAGGTTCATTCTGGTGGCTCTGGGGCGAAGTACCAAGGCCTTGAGTTGACATCGGATCTCTTGCAGATGGGCCACAATGCTGGTTTGTTACCAAGAAGATCTTAGATTGTGCTGGTTGCTAAGGTGCCATGCAGGATTCTCCTACCCTTAGGTTTTGGCACAGGTTGAAGAGCACGGTGTCCTACTGGAGACAGGAGATGTTCTGTTGTGTGGCCCAGGGACCACATGTTGTATCATAAGTTCACATTCCAGAACAGGCCTCTGAGGACAGATGTCTTAAAACCGAATCTAAGGTTCCAATGACATCCAAGGGACATGTTAGGTTCACTATTCTGACTCAGAACCATTGATGTGGCTGTCTGCCTGGATGTAGGTGATAAGGGTGTTTCAGACTGCACAGTTGCATTCAGGGATGCCGCCAATATTGGGGTAGGTTCAGGGGCCTTGCAGGTTTCTCCTAATCTAGAAGATTTGGGGCAACTGTGACGGGCACAGTTTCCATTGGGGATGGAATGGACAGTCCTGTCATGTGGATCCAGAGACCACATCCTGGAGGGCATGTGTGCCACTGGTTTAGGTAGAGAAGTCTACAAACACAATTCGGATTAGGGTGAGTGGCAAGGTGATCACAGGCCCAATGCATAGACATGGAGGGCAGCTCGTCTGGAAGCTGTAATTAGGGTGACTGGAAGGCAGTAGCACAGGCTTTTCTCTCTGGATTGTGTGTCCAGGATGGCCTCGGAATGCAGGTGTGTTCTCCTGGGTCCATGGGAGACTTTTCCTCTCTGTGGATCCTGGTGGCTCCCCATAGATTGGTGGCATTTTGGGGGAAGGGAAGAGTGCTGTTTTTCATCTTAGCAGTGCTCCAAAACAGGGATTCCAGAGACGGGCTCTGACCTGGAAAACCCCACCAAGTTTTAAGATTTGTGCCTGGAGTCGTACCAGGCCTGCAATGCGGGATCATGGTGGTGCAACTGAGAGGGATTGTTTGAAAGCATGCTCAGGCTGAGGGTAACAATGTCTGTTTGTGCCCATGGCGGCCCTCAGGGGTGGGCGTGGTCTCATTGGTCTTGTAACTGCCTCCCCCTTTGAGGGTTGGACACCCTTCCCAACGACCAGGTTTATTGCCATGGAGAAAGAGGAGTTCTCTATTGTGCTTCAGGTTGCCCCATTGGAAGGGATTCCAGCCAAGGTCTGGGGACAGGTTCTTGAATAACAAGGATTTGCAGAGATGACGTACTTGGGCCATGACCATCCCAAATGCTAGATATGGGGCCCGCTCTCTGGTGGCTGAGACTCAGTTGGGGCTCAGGCTCTGTCAGACACAGCACCAGTGCAATGGCAGCCTATATATCGGGGTTGACTCGAGAGCTGAGCAGATTGATCCTCATGTGCGGTTTCAAGGCAGACTCATAAGGCACTTCTTCATTTGATGGGGAAGTCAGAATGCTGCGTTGTGGCTCCAGATTTCCCTATCAAGTGGACTTGGCGAACAGTTGGGTGAGAATGGAATCTTAATCACAATCTATGGTTCAATTCAGTTCCAAGAGGAAGGCAGTTTCAACATGCAGCGGTTTATTTCAGACATCCAGCACGGGAATAAGGGTGGATACCAGATGTTTGCTCACACTTCAGTTTGTTTGTATGACAGACTGACCAATGGAGGGGTGGCGTCAAGAGGTCATGGAGGAGTTCACACGCTGAGGCCTGTGAGCTGCTCCAAACAGGAAGGTTGTCTTCTATTGGGCAGTTGAAGTCTGGTTTGTTTGCTCTATTTCCCCCACGTGGAAAGTTTGTGAAGCAGAGCTCTCCGGCATGGATGCCTGGAAAGCACACCTCCATTGACCATTGCAGCTGAGGAACATGGCAGGTTCGTTCTGGTGGCTCTGGGGTGAAGTACCAAGGCCTTGAGTTGACATGGAATCTCCTGCATATGAGACGCAAAACTGGTTTGTTACCAAGGAGATCTTAGAATGTGCTGGTTCCTAAGGTGCCATGCAGAATTCTCCTACCCTGAGTCTTGGCACAGGTCGAAGAGCACGGTATCCTTCTGGGGACATGAGACATCCTGTTGTGTGGCTCAGGAACCACATGATGTGTCATGAATTGGTATTCCAGATATTGGCTCCCAATAGTTTTGTGGCTTTCTCGGGGAAGGGAAGAGTGTTGTTTTCCATCTTGGAGGTTCCCCAAAATAGGGAATTCCAGAGACTGGCTCTGGGTCTGGACTCCTGGATAATCCCACTAAGTGTTAGGATTTGGGCCAAGGGGCATACCTGGCCTGCAATGCGGGATACTTTTGGGTCAACTGAGAGGACTTGTTTGAAAGCATAATCAGGCTGAGGTTCACATTGCCTGCTTGTGCCCATGGCGGCTCTCACGAGTGGGCGTAATCTCCTTTGCCATGCAGCCAGCGCCCAATTTGAGGTTGGACACCCATCCCAACAGCCAGGATCCTGCCATGGGGAAGGAGGAGTGTTCTATTGTGCTTCAGGTTCCCCCAATGGGTTCCCCCATTGGAAGGGGTTACAGCAAAGGTCTGGGATAGTTGCCTGAATACAAAGAACGGGTAGAGATGATGGACATGGGACATGGCCGGTCTCACATGCTGGATAAGGGCCCCACACTCTGGGTGGCTGACACGAGGTTGGGGCTCAGGCTCTGTCAGACACAGCACTAGTGGCCAGGGCAAAGTATAAATCGGGGTTCCCTCGAGGGCCAAGTAGATTGATCTTCATGGGGAGTTTCTGGGCAGACTAACCAGGCCCTTCTTCTTTCTATGGGGAAGGCAGAATGTTGCGTTTTGTCTCTCTAATTCCCTCTCAAGAGGGCTTGCGTACCAGTAGAGTGAGGATGGAATAGTAAACCCAAACTACGCAATAATACAGTGTCAAGTGAAAGGCATTTCCAGTGTGCAGTAACTGATGCGAATATCCAGCACCTGAGTAAGAGCAGATGTCAGATGTATGCTCATGCTGGAATTTGTGTCTATGATGACTGACAAATGGAGGTGTGGCGTCAAGAGAATATGGAGGACTTCCCAGGCTGGGGCTTGTGAGACGCTCCAAACAGCAAGGTTTCCTTCTACCTGACAGGGGCAGTCTGGTTTGTTTGCTCTAGGGTGCCCCATGTGGAACTTTTGGGTAGCAGAGAACTACCTCATGGATACCTGGAAAGCACACCTCCATTGACCATTGTCAATGAGGAACATGGCACGTTCGTTTCATGGCTCTTAGGCAAAGAACCAACACCTTGAGTTGACATGGAGTCAGACCCAAACAATGCTTGTTTGTTACCAGGGAGATCATAGATTGTGCTGGGGCTTATGGGCCGTGCAGGATTCATCTAACCTGAAAGCTGGACATAGGTCCAAGAGCACTGTTTCCTTCTGGGGACAGGAGATGTTCTGTTGTGGGGATCAGGGACCACATGTTGGATCATAACTTGGTATTCCAAAACAGGACTCTGAGAACAGATGTCTGAAGACCCAATCTAGGGTTCCAGTGAATTCCTAGGGGCATGTCAGGTTCAATCATCTGACTCATAACCATTGACTTGGTTGTCTGCCTCAATGGAGGTGCTCAGGGTGTTTCAGACAGCACGTTTGTGTCCAGAGTGGTCTCCAATATTGGGGTGGGCTCAGGGGCCTGGCAGGTTTCTCCTAATCTGGAAGTTTTGGAAGTGCGAAGTGAAAGGCAGTTCCTGTGTGCAGCTGCTGTGACGGGCACAGTTTTCTTGGGGATGACAGGCACTTTCCTGTGGTGTGGTTCCAGAGACCATATACTGGTGGGCATGTGAACCATGGTTTTGGGAGAGAAGTCTGTAAACACAAAATGGGGTTGGGGTTAGTGGCAAGATGATCGCAGGCTCAATGCATAGACATGGAGGGCAGCTCGTCAGGAACTGTAAATAGGGTGACTCAAAGGTGGTAGCACAGGCTTTTGTATCTGGCTTTTGTGTCCAGGATGGGCTCAGAATGCAGGTTTGTTCTCATGGGTCCATGGGAGATTTTTTCTCTCTAAGGATCCTGGCGGCTCCCAATAGTTTGGTGCCTTCCTCAGGGAAGGGAAGAGTGCTGTTTTCCATCTTACAGGTGCCCCAAACAGGGATTCCAAGACGGGCTCTGGGTATGGGCACCTGGAAAATTCCACCAAGTGTTAGGATTGGGCCTAGGGGCATACCAGTCCTGCAATGAGGGTACTGGAGGAGCAATTGAGAGTGTTTGTTTGAAAGCATGCTCAGGCTGAGGAACACCATGCCTGCTTGTGCCCAGGTTGGTCCTCGGGAGTGGGTATAGTCTCATTGTCCATGCAGCTGGCTCTCATGATGAGGTTGAACAACCATCCCAACAGTCAGGATTTCTGCCATGGGGAAGGAGGAGTTCTTTATTGTGCTTCAGGTTCCCCCATTGTTAGGTATTCCAGGAAAGGTCGGGGGACAGATGCCTGGATACCAAGGATGGGTAGAGATGACGGCCCAGGACCATGGCCGATCTCTCATGCTGTATATGGGCCCCGGCTTCTGGGTGGCTGACATGAGGTCAGGGCTCAGGCTCTGTCTGACAAAGCACTAGTGGCCAGGGAAAACTATTAATTGGGGTTGCCTCATTGGCTGAGTAGATTGATCCTCATGTGCAGTTTCTGGACAGACTCAACAGGTCCTTCTTTCTTTTTCTTTTTTTTTTTTTCTTTTTAATTTATTTATTTTCAGAAAAACAGTATTCATTATTTTTTCACCACACCCAGTGCTCCATGCAATCTCTTCCCTCTATAATACCCACCAGCTGGTACCCCAACCTCCCACCCCCCCGCCACTTCAAAACCCTCAGATTGTTTTTCAGAGTCCATAGTCTCTCTTGATTCACCTCCCCTTCCAATTTACCCCAGCTCCCTTCTCTCTAACACCCCTTGTCCTCCAAGATATTTGTTATGCTCCACAAATAAGTGAAACCATATGATAATTGACTCTCTCTGCTTGACTTATTTCACTCAGCATAATCTCTTCCAGTCCCATCCATGTTGCTACAAAAGTTGGGTATTCGTCCTTCTTCTTTCTATGTGGAAGGCAGAATACTGCATTGTGGCTCCAGAATTCCCTATCAAGAGATATTGCGGACCAGTAGGGTGAGGATGGACTAGTAATACAAAACTGTGGTTAAATTCACTGCGAAGTGAAAGGCAGTTCCTGTGTGCAGCTGCTGTTTCGAATATCCAGCACCTGTGTAAGAGCAGATGTCAGATGTTTGCTCACGCTGGAGTTTGTGTCTATGATGACCCAGAAATGGAGGGGTGGTATCAAGAGGCCATGGAGGATTTCCCACGCTGGGGCTTGTGAGATGCTCCAAACAGCAAGGTTTCCTTCTACCAGAAAGGGGCATTCTGGTTTGTTGTCTCCAGTGTCCCCCATGTGGAAAGTTTGTGTAGCAGAGCTCTCCCGTATGGATGCCTGGAAACTACACCTCCACTGACCATTGCAGCTTAGGAACATGGCAGGGTCATTCTGGTGCCTCTGGGGTGAATTACCAAGGACTTATTTTGACATGGAATCTCATGAACATGGGTATCAATGCTGGTTTGTTACCAGGGAGATCTTAGAAATGCCGGTGGATAAGGGGCCGTTCAGGATTCATCTACCTTGAGGGTTTGACACAGGTCCAAGAGCACGTATTCCATCTGGGGTCAAGAGATGTTCTATTGTGGGGCTCAGGGACCATGTGTTGTATCATATTGGTATTCCAGAATAGGCCTCTCAGGCCAGATGCCTAAAAACCTAATCAAGGGTTCCAGTGAGGTCCAAGTGGCATGTCAGGTTCAATCTTCTGACTCAAGACCATTGACTCAGGATCTCCCTGGAAGGAGGTGATCAGGGTGTTTCAGACTGTGCATTTGCATCCAGAGTGGCCTCCAATATTGGACTGAGCTCAGGGTCCTTGCAGGTTTCTTCTAATCTGGAGATTATTGGGCAACTGTGATGGACAGTTTTTCCTTGGGAATGGGAGGCACTCTCCTGTGGTGTGGCTCCAGAGTGCCCATCATGGAGGGCATGTGAGCCATGGTTTTGGGAGAGAAGTCTTCAAACATAAATTTGCGTTAGGGTTAATGGCAAGGTGATCGCAGGCCCATTGTGTAGACCTGGATGGCATTTCGTCTGGAACTGTAAATCGGATGATTCAAAGGCAGAAGCACAGGCTTTTGTGTCTGTATAATATGTCCAGGATGTACTTGGAATGCAATATGGTCTCATGGATCCATGGGACATTATTTCTCTCTAATGATCCTGGCGGCTCCCAATAGTTCGCTGCCTGAACCGAGGAAGGGAAGAGTGCTGTTTTCCATCATAAGGGTGCCCCAAAAGAGGGATTCCAGAGATCGGTTCTTGGTCTGGGCACCTGGAAAATCCCACCAAGGTTTAAGATTTGTGCCTAGGTGTCTACCAGGCCTGCAATGGGGGTCCTGGAGGTGCAACTGAGAGCGTTTATTTGAAAGAATGCTCAGGTGGAGAGTCACAATGCCTTCTTGTGCCCAGGGCAGCCCTCTGGAGTTGGCATGGTCTCTTTGGACATGCAGCTGGCTCCCACTCTGAGGGTTGGACACCCATCCCAACTTCCAGGAATCCTGCCATGGGGAAGGAGGAGTTCTCTATTGTGCTTTAGGTTCCCCCATTAGTAGGTATTCCACAAAAGGTCTGGTGACATATGCCTGAATACCAAGGATTGGTATAGATGATGGCCCTGGTCCATGGCCGGGCTTACATGCTGGATATGGGCCCCGCCCCCTGTGTGGCTGACATGAGGTCAGGGCTCAGGCTCTGCCACACAGCACTAGTGACCAAGGCCGTGTATAAATCGAAGTTCCCTCGAGGGCTGAGCAGATCCATCCTCATGTGGAGATTCTGGGCCAGACCCACCAGGCTCTTATTCTTTCTAGTCGTAAGGCACAATGTTGCTTGTGGCTCCAGAATTCCCTATCAAGAGGGCTTGCAGACCAGTAGGGTGAGGATGGCATTTTAAACACAAGCTCTGGTTCAATTCAGGCTCAAGCGGAAGGCAGTTCCAATGTGCAGAGCCTTATTCGAGATATACAGCACCTGAGTAAGGACAGATGTCAGATGTTTGCTCATGCTGGAGTTTGTGTCTATAATGACCGACAAATGGAGGGGTCGCATCAAGAGGCAATGGAGGATTTCCCCCGACGAGGCTTGTGAGATGCTCCAAACAGTAAGGTGTACTTCTACTGGACAGGTGGAGTCTGGTTTGTTTGCTCAAGGTTTCCTCATGTGGAAAGTCTGGATAGCAGAACTATTTGGCATGGATGTTTGGAAATCACACCTGCATTGACCATTGCATCTGAGGAACATGGCAGGTTCGTTCTTGTGGCTCTGGGTCGAAGTACCAAGGCCATGGGTTGACATGGAGTCTCATGAAGATGTGTCACAATGCTGGTTTGTTACCAGGGAGATCTTAGAATGTTCTGGTGGCTAAGGGGCTGTTCAGGATTCATATACCTTGAGGGTCTGACAAAGGTCCTAAGCGCAGCTTTCATCTGGGAACAGGAGATGTTCTGTTATGGGGCTCAGGGTCCATATGTTGTATCATAAGTTGGTATTCCAGAAGAGGCCTCTGTGGACAGATGCCTGAAAAGCTAATCTAGGCTTCCAATGAGGTCCTAGGTGCATGTCAGGTACAATCATCTGACTAAGGACCATTGACTTGGGTGTTTGCCTGGATGGAGGTGATCAGGATGTTTCAGACTGTGCATTTGCATGCTGAGTGGCCTCCAGTATTGGGGTGGGCTCAGGGGCCTTGCAGGTTTATCCTAATCTGGATGGTTTGGGCAACTGTGACAGGCAGTTTCCTTGGGGATAGCAGGAACAGTCCTTTGGTGTGACTCCAGAGACCCCAACCTGAAGGGCATGTGAGCCATCGTATTGGGAGAGAAGTCTGCAAACCAATACTCAGGTTAGTGTTAGTGGTGATGTGATCGCAGGCCCAATGCTTAGACCTGGAGGGCAGCACGTCATGAACTGTAAATCAGGTGACTCGAAAGTGTAGCACAGGCTATCGTATCTGGATTTTGTATCCATGATGGCCTCGGAATGCAGGTGTTGTCTCATCGGTCCATGGGAGATTTTTTCTCTGAAGGATCCCAGCGGCTCCCGATAGTTTGGTTGCTTTCTAAGGGAAGCGAAGAGTGCTGTTTTCCATCTTTGGGGTGCCCCAAAACAGGAATTCCAATGACGGACTCTGGGAATGGGCGCATGGAAAATCCCAAAAAAGAGTTAGGATTTGGGCCTAGGTGCATACCAGTCATGCAATGCGGGATCCTGGAGTTGCAACTGAGAGCATTTGTTTGAAAGCATGCTCAGACTGAGGGTCACAATGCCTGCTTGTGTACAGGGCAGCCCTCAGGAGTGGGCGTGGTCTCCTTGGTCATGCAGCTAGTTCCCATTCTGAGGGTTTGACTCCTATCCCAAAGGTCAGTATTCCTGCCATATGGAACGAGGAGTTCTCTATTGTGCTTAAGGTTCCCCCAATGGTAGGGATTTCAGCAAAGGTCTGGGGAAGTTGCATGAATAGCTAGGATGGGTAGAGATGACGGCCCTGGGCCATGGCTGTTCTCACATGCTGGATATGGACCCTGCACTCTGGGTCGCTGACACAAAGTTAAGGCTCAGGCACTGTCAGACACAGCACTGGTAGCCAGGGCAAAGTATAAATCCGGGTTCCCTCGAGAGCCAAGTAGATTGACCTTCATGGGGAGTTTCTGGGCAGACTCACCAGGCCCTTCTTCATGCTTTCAAACACGCCCTCTCAGTTACACAACCAAAATCCTGCATTGCATTTCCAATACGCCCCTAGGCCCAAATCCTAACACTTGGTGGGCTTTTCCAGGCACCCAGACCCAGAGCCTATCTCTGGAATCCCTGTTTTGGGGCACTCCTAAGATGGAAAAATGCATTCTTCCCTTCCCTGAAAATGCCATCAAACTATGGGGAGCCGCCAGGATCCTTAGAGAGGAAAAGTGTCCCATGGACCCATGAGAACACACCTGCATTCTGAGGCACATAATCCTGATAGGAAAGTCTGTGCTACCGCATTCCAGTCACTTCAATTACAGTTCCTGATGACCTGCACTCCAGGTATATGTATTAGGCCTGCGACCACCACGCCACTAACCCTAACCTGAAATTGTGTTTGCAGATTTCTCTCCAAAAACCATGGATCACATGCCCAACAGGATGGTGTCTCTGGAGCCACACTATAGGACTGTGCTGCTATCACCAAGGAAACTGTGCCCGTCACAGTTGCCCAAACCTTCCAGATTAGGAGAAACCTGCAAGGCCCCTGAGTCAACCCCAATATTGGTGCAAACTCTGGATGCAAATGTACAGTCTGAAACAACCTGATCACCTACCTCCAGGCAGACAGCCAAGTCAATGGTCCTGAGTCAGAAGATTTGCCTAACATGCCCCTAGGACTGTATTGGAACCCTAGATTAGGATTTTAGGCATCTGTCCTCAGGGTCCTATTCTGGAATACCAAATTAGGATACATCACGTTGTCCCTGGGCCACACAATAAAACATCTCCTGTCCCAGGAAGAAAACCATGCTCTTTCACCTGTGCCAAACCCTCCAAGTACAAGAATCCTGCACGGCACATTAGCCACCAGCACATTCTAAGATCACCCTCATAACCAGCATTGTGACCAAACTGCAAGAGATTTCTATTGCTCAAGGCCTGGGTACTTTGTCCTAGAGCCACCAGAACGAACCTGTTATGTTCCTAAGCTGCAAATATCAATGGAGTTGTGCTTTCCAGGCATCCAAGTGGCAGGGCTCTGCTACCTATACTTTCCACATGGGGGACCCTGGAGCAAACAAACCAGACTCCAACTGTCCTGTAGAAGGAAACCTTGCTGTTCGGAGCATCTCACAAGCTTTGGCGTGGGAAATCCTCCATGGCCTCTTGGTGCCACCCTCCATTTGTCAGTCATCATAGACACAAATTCAGTGTGAGCAAAGATCTTACATCTGCCCTTACTCAGCTGCTGGATATCTCAAATAAGCCGCTGCACATTGGAACTGCTTTCTACTTGGGACTGAATTGAACCTAGCTTGTGTTTACAAATCCGTCGTCAACCTACTAGTCCCCAAGCCCTCATGATAGGGAATTCTGGAGCCACAATGCAACATTATCACTTACCTATAGAAATAAGAGGTGCCTGATGAGTCTGCCCAGAAACCCCACATGAGGATAAATATGCTCAGCCCTCAAGGGAACCCTGATTTATAGACTGCCCTGGCCACTAGTGCTGTGTCTGACAGAGAATGAGCCCCGACATAGTGTCAGCCACCAAGAGAGCAGAACCCATTACCAGCATGTGAGACCGGCCATGGCCCAAGTCCGTCATCTCTACTCATCCTTGGTGTTCAGGCACCTTTCCCCAGAACTTAGTTGGAAACCCTGCCAATGGGGGTACCTGAAGCACAATAGAGAACTCCTCTCTCCATCACAGGAAGCCTGGCTGTTGCAATGGGTGTCCAACTCTCAAAGTGGGAGCCAGCTGTATGGCCAATGAGACCACCCCCTCTCCTGTGGGCACTCTGGGCACAAACAGGCATGGTGATGCTCAGCCTGAGCATGCTTTCAAACCAGTCCTCTCAGTTACACCACTAGGATCCTGCCTTGAAGGCCTGGAATGCCCCTAGGCCCAAATCCTAACACTTGGTGGGATTTTCCAGGCTCCCGGACCCAGAGCACGTCTCTGGAATCCCTGTTTTGGGGTACCCCTAAGTTGGAAAACAGCACTCTTCCCTGTTTGGGGGCACCCCTAAGATGGAAAAGAGCACTCTTTTCTTCTCTGAAAAATCCACCAATCTATGGAAAGCCACCAGGATCCTTAGAGAGGAAAAGTCTCCCATTGAACCATAAGACCACACCTACATTCCAAGCCCATCCTGGATACACAATCCAGATAGAAAAGCCTGTGCTACCAGCTTCCAGTCACCCTAATTACAGTTCTTGATGTGCTGCCCTCTAGGTCTATGCATTGGACCTGCAATCACCTCGCCACTATCCCTAACTCAAATTTGTGTTTGCAGACTTCCCTCCCAAAATCATGGTTCTCATGAACTCCAGGATGCGGTCTCTGGAGCCTTCCCACAGGACTGGGCCTGACATCCCCAAGGAAACTGTGCCCATCACATTTCCCCAATGCCTCCATGTTAGGAGAAACCTGCAAGGCCCCTGAACCCACCCTAATACTGGAAGTGGCTCTGGATGCAAATGCACAGTCTGAAACACCCCGATTACCTACATCCAGACGGACACCCATGTCAATGATCCTTCGTCAGAAAATTGAACCTGAGGTTCACCTAGAACATCAATGGAACCCTAGATTAGGATTCAAGAATCTGTCCTCAGAGGCCTGTTCTTGAATACCGAGTTAGGATATAACATATGTACCCTGAGCCACAAAACAGAACATCTCCATTCCCAAGAAGGAAACTGTACATATCAACCTGTGCCTAACCCTCAGGGTAGTAGAATCCCTCATGGCCCCTTAGCCACCAGCACATTCTAAGACCTCCCTTGTAACAGACAAGTATTGGGACACCTCTGCAAGAGATTCCAAGTCAACTCAAGGCCTTGGTATTTGGCCCCAGAAGCTCCAAAATGAACCTGTCATGTTCCTCAGCTGCAATGGTCATTGGACACGTGCTTTCCAGTCATCCATGTGGGAGGGCTCTGCTACCCAAACTTTCCACATGGGGTACCCTGAAGGAAACAAACCAGACTCCTCCTGTACATTAGAAGGAAACCTTGCTGTTTGGAGCATCTCACAAACCTAAGCGTGGGTAATCCTCCATGGCCTCTTGAAGCCACCCCTCCATTTGTCGGTCATCATAGATACAAACTCCACTGTGAGCAAACATCTGACATCTGCCCTACTCAGGTGCTGGATATCTCGTATAAGCTGCTGCACATTGGAACTGACTTCCACTTGGCACTTAATTTAAGCATAGCTGGTGTTTACCATTGCATTCTCACCCTGCTTGTCCCCAGCCCTCTTGATAGGGAATTCTGGAGCCACAATGCAGTATCCTCCCTGCCCCATAGAAAGAAGAGCTTCTTGAGTCTGTGCAGAAACCCCACATGAGGATCTATCTGCTCGGCCCCAGAGAGAACCCCGATTTATAGGCTTCTCTGGCCACTAGTGCTGTGTCTGACAGAGCCTGAGCCCAGACTTCGTGTCAGCCACCCAGAGAGCGGGGTCAGTATCCCACATGTAAGAATGGCCATGGCCCAAATCTGTCATCTCTACGCATCCTTGGTATTCAGACATCTGTCCTAAGACCTTTGCTGGAATCCCTGCCAATGGGGGAACCTGAGGCATAATAGAGAATTCCACCTTCCCCATGGCTGGAAACCTGGCCATGGGAATGGGTGTCTATCCCTCAGGGTGGGAGTCAGCACATGGGCAATGGGACGACACCCACTCCTGAGGGCCGCCCTGGACACAAACAGGCATTGTGACGCTCAGCCTGAGCATACTTTCAAAGAAGCCCTCTCGGTTGCACCACCAGGATCCCTCATTGCAGGCCTGGTATGCCCATAGGCCCAAATCCTACCACTTGGTGGGATTTTCCAGGCTCCCAGACCCAGAGCCTGTCTCTGGAATCCCTGTTTTGGGGCACCCTTAAGATTGAAAATAGCACTCTTCCCCTCCCGAAAAGCCATCAAACTATTGGTAGCCGCCAGTATCCTTAAAGAGGAAAAATCTCCCATGGACCCATGAGACCACAGCTGCATTCCGAGGCCACCCTGGACACACAATCCAGATATAAAAGCCTGTGCTTCTGCCTTCGAGTCATTCGAGTTACTGTTCCTGACAAGTAACCTTCCAGGTCTATGCACTGCCATGCGATAACCCGGGTTTGTGTGTGCAGACTTCTCTCCCAAAACCATGGCTCACATGACCTCCAGGATGGGGTCTCTGGAGCCACACCACAGGACTGTGCCTGCCATCCCCAATGGAAATTGTGCCTGTCACAGTTATCCAAACCCTCCAGAGTAGGTTGAAACATGCAAGGCCCCTGTAGCCACCCCAATATTGGAAAGTACTCTGGACACAAGTGCGCAGTCTGAAACACCCTGATCACTTACATCCAGGCAGACACCCAAGTCAACTGTTCAGAATCTGAAGATTGAACCTCTCATGTCCCTGGGACCTCATTAAAACCCTAGATTAGGTTGTCAGACATCTGTCTTCTGAGGCCTGTTCTTGAACGTGAACTTATGATACAACATGTGGTCACTCAGCCACACAACACTACATCTCCTGTCCCCAGAAGGAAACTGTGCTCTTCGACCTGTGTTAAACCCTCAGGGTAAGAGAATCCTGCATGGCACCTTAACCACCAACATATTCTAAGATCTACCTGATAACAAACCAGCATTGTGACCCATCTGCAAGAGATTCCATGTCAACTCAAGGCCTTGGTACTTCGCCCCAGAGCCAACTTAATGAACCTGCCATATTCCTCAGCTGCATTGGTCAATGGAGGTGTGCTTTCCAGGCATCCATGCGGAAGGGCTCTGCTACCCATACTTTTCACATGGGGGGCCTTGGATCAAACAAACCAGACTCCACCTGTCCAGGAGGAAAAGCAACCTTGCTGTTTGGAGCATCTCACATGCATCAGTGTGGGGAACCCCCCATGGCCTCTTGATGCCACTCCTCCATTTCTCAGTCATCATAGACACAAACTCCAGTGTGAGCAAACATCTGACATTCACCCTCACTCAGGTGCTGGATATTTTTTTTTGTTGGCCATCATAGATACAAACTCCATTGTGAGCAGACATCTGACCCTTTCCCGTTCTTAGGTGCTGGAGATCTCAAAACAACTGCTGCACATTGGAACGGCCATGTACTCTGCACTGAGCTTAACCATAGCTTGTGTTTTCAGCCTTCTGTTCTCACACTCCTCGCCTTCATGCCCTCCATATTGGGAATTTTGAAGCCACAATGCAACCTTCTGTTTGCCCACTAGAAAAAGAAGTACTCTATGGGTCTGTGTGAAACCCCACATGAGTATCAACCTGCACGGCCCTCTATGGCACTCCAATATCATAGGACACCCTGTGCACTAATGCTCTGTCTGACACAGACCGAACACTGACCTCCTGGCAGCCACCCAGATAGCAGGCCCCATATTTTACAATTGTGATTTGCCTTGACCTGAGTCCTTCATCTTGAACCAACCTTGGTATTCATGTACCTGCCCCAAACATAGCTCAAATTCCTGTGCATGGGGGAACCTGAAGCACAAAAGAGTACTTCTCCTTCGCCATGGCAGGAAAACTAAATGCTGAGATGGTGGTCCAACCTACAGATTTGGATCCAGGTGCATGGAACAAGAGACAATGCCCACTCAGGATGGGTAGCTGGCCACAAACAGGCATTGTGACCCTCACCCTGAGACCCATTTCCAACAAGTCCCTATGAGAGCTTGACCAGGGCCCCACAGAGCGGGCCTGTCATCCCTAGGCCCAAATCCTAAGCCTTTGTGGGGTTATCCAGGTACCAGGACACAGAACCATCTCTGGAATCCCGGTTTTGACAGGAAACCTGACATGGTAAACCGCGCTCTCTCCTTCCCCCAGTAAGACACGAGACTCTTGGGTGCTGGTCAAAAACCCCAAAGATGTAGAATATCACATGGACACATGAGGACACCCCACTATTCCAAGGCCATCCTAGACACAATCCAGACAGAAAAGCCTTTCCTGCTGCCTCCCAGCCACACGAATTTCAAATCCCGTGGAGCTGTCCCCAGGGTCTGCAGATCGGGCCTGCCATCAACTCGCCCCTAACTCTTAACCCAATTTTGTGTCAGAAGACTTTTTAGTCCTAGAGCGCTTAACCACATGTCCTCCAGGATGGGTCCGCCAGAACCACACTACATCACTGGGCCTGCTCTCTGGAGGAAACTCTGCCTGTCTCAGTTGCCCAAACCCTCCAGATTAGGAGAAACCTGCAAGGCCCCTAAGCCCATCCCAATTTCATAGGCTGCTCTGGAAAAAATGCACAGTCTGACACAGCCTCAGCACCTACCTCCAGGAAGACACGCAGGTCAAAGGCCCTGAGTCCGAAGGTTGAACATGACATGCCCCTACAACCTCATCAGAACACTAGCCTAGGTATTCAGGCCTCTGTGCCCAGAGGCCTGTTCTGGAAATTCAACATATGATCCGACACGTTGTTGTTGAGCCATACAAGAGAACCCCTCCCGTCCTGAGAAGGAAACCTGGCTCCTGGGAACTGGGTCTAACCCTCAGGTAGGAGAATCCTGCATGGCCGCAGACTCACCACCACATTCTAAGGTCTCCCTGGACACCAAGCAGCATTGTGACTCATTAGACTGAGAACATCCATCAACTTAGATCACTTGGAAATTGGAACAAAAAGCAGCAGATCAAGCCTGCCCTGTTCCTCGGCTGCAATGGTAATGCAAGGAAGGCTTCCCACGCCTCCTTACAGAGAGCTCTGTTCTCGAATCTTTCCATATGGGGGATTCTGGAGCCCTCTAAGCGGACTTCCCCTGTACCGCAGTAGGACACCTTGCTGTTTGGAGCAGCTCACAAGGCCCTGCTTGGGAAAACCTCCAAGAATTCTTGAGGCCAAGCCACAGTTCGTTGACCATCATGGATACAAACTCCAGTGTGAGCAGACATCTCACCCTCACCCATACTCAGGTGCTGGGGATCTCGAAACAACCACTGCACATTGGAATGGCCATGTGCTCAGCACTGAGCTTATCCGTGGCTTGTGTTTTCAGATTTCTGTCCTCACACTCCTCACCTACAAGCCCTCCATATTGGGGATTCTGGAGCCACAATGCAGCCTTCTGTCTGCCCACCAGAAATAAGAAGTGCCCTATGGGTCTTCACAGAAACCGACATGAGGATCCTCCTGCACGGCCCTCAGTGGCATCCCAATATAATAGGCCAAACTCTGCACAAATGCTCTGTCTGACACAGCCCAATCCCCGACCTCTTGTCAGCCACCCAGATAGTGGGCCCCATATCCTGCAGGTGGGTCCAGCCTTGGCCCGAGGTCATCATATCGAACCAACCTGAGTATTCAGGTATCTGTCCCAGACTTAACTCAAATTCCTGCCCATAGGGGACCCTGAAGCACAAAAGAGTAATCCTCCTTCGCCATGGCATGAAAACTGAATGTTGACATGGCTGTCCAACCCTCAGAGTGAGAGCCAAGTGCATGGCCCATGAGACCATGCCCACACAGGATGGGCAGCTAGGCAGCTGTGACCCTCAGAATGAGAACCCTTTCCAAAGAATCCCCTTGGGAGTTGGACCAGGATCCAACAGAGTGGGCCTGTCATGCCCCTAGGCCCAAAACCGAAGCCTTGATTGGGTTTTCCAGGTGCCTGGACCCAGAACCCATCTCTGGAATCCCTGTTTGAACAGGACCCCTGAGATGGAAAACAGTGTTTTCCTTTTCCTCAGAAACACATCAAACTCTTGGGTGCCAAGCAGAATCCCCAGAGTGGAAGAATATCCCATGGATCCATGAGGTCACCTTTCCATTTTGTGGCCATCCTAGACACACAATCCAGACAGAAAAGCCTGTGCTCCTCACTCTCAGCCACCTGAATTTCAAATCCCGAGAAGCTTCCCTCAGGGTCTTCAGATCGGGACTGCCATCACCTCGCTCTTAACTCTTACCCGAGTTTGTGTCTGAAGTCTTTGGTCCCAAAGTCCTGACCAACATGCCTTCCAGGATGGGGCCTCTAGAACCACACAACATCACTGGGCATGGTCTCCTGAGGAAACTCTGCCCATCTCAGTTTCCAAAAACGTCCAGATTAGGAGAAAACTGCAAGGCCCCTGAGTCCACACCAATTTCATAGGCCGCTCTGGAAAAAGTGTACATCCTGACACAGACTCATCACCTACCTCCAGGATGACATGCAGGTCAATGGCACTGAGTCCAAAGATTGAACCTGCCGTGCCCCTAAAACCTCATCAGAACCCTAGCTTACGTTTTGAGGCCTTTCTCCCCAGAGGCCTATTCTGGAAATTCAACATATGGTCCAAACTGTGGTCCATGAGCCATAGAAAAGAACACCTTCAGTGCCAAGAAGGAAACCTGGCTCCTGGGTACTGGGTCTAATCCTCAGGATAGAGAATCCTGCATGGCCCGAGAGCTGCCCCCACATTCTAAGTTCTCCCGGGACACCAAGCAGCATTGGGACCCATTAGATTGAGAACTTCCATCAACGCAGATCACTTGGAACTTGGAATCAGTGTCATTGGATCAAGCCTGCCCTGTTCCTCAGCTGCAATGGTTACGTGAGATGGGCTTCCCAGGCCTCCATTCAGAGAGCTCTGCTATCGAATCTTCCATATGGGGGACCCTGGAGACCAGTAAGTGGACTTCTCCTGTCCTGCAGTAGAACACCTTGATTTTTTGAACAGCTCACAAGCTCCAGCTTGGAAAATCCTCCAAGAATTCTTGAGGCCACCCCACCATTCGTTGGCCATCAGGGATACAAACTCCAGCGTGAGCAGACATCTGACCCTCGCCCAGGTGCTGAAGATCTCGAAACAACTGCTGTACATTGGAACGGACATGTGCTTGGCACTGAGCTTAACCGTAGCTTGTGTTTTCAGACTTCTGTCCTCACACTCCTCGCCTGCAAGCCCTCCATCTTGGGTATTCTGGAGCCATAATGCAGCCATCTGCTTGCTCACCAGAAAGAGGAAGTTCCCTAAGGGTCTGAGCAGAAACCCCACATGAGCATCCAGTTGCACAGCTCTCAATGGCACCCCAATATCATAGGCCGCCCTCTGTATGAATTCTATGTCTGACACACCTCGAGCCCAACCTCCTGTCAGCCACCCAGACAGCGGGCCCCATATCCGGCAGGTGGGTCCTGCCTTGGCCTGAGGATTTCATCTCAAAGCAACTGGGTATTCAGGTACCTGCGCCAGAACTTAGCTCAAATCCATGCCCATGGTGGACCCTGAAGCACAAAACAAGTACACCTCCTTCCCCATGGCAGAAAAACTGAATGTTGGGATGGCTGTCCAACCCTCAGAGTGGGAGCCAAGTGCATGGCCCGTGAGACCACGCCCACTCAGCATCGGCATCTGGGCACAAACAGGCACTGTGACCCTCAGCCTGAGAACCATTTCCAACAAGCCCCCTCGGGAGCTATACCAGGTGAACATAGAGTGGGCCTGTCATGCCCCTAGGCCCAAATCCTAAGCCTTGTTGGGGTGATCCAGGCTCCCGGACACAGAACCCATCTCTGGAATACCTGTTTGGAGCGGACCCCTGACACGAAAACCGCACTCCCCCCATCCCCCAGAAAGACACCAAACTCGTGGGTGCTGGGCAGATTTCCCAGAGAAGTAGAATATCACATGGACCCATGAGGCCACCTCTCCATTTCGTGGCCATATTAGACATACAAATCAGACAGAAAAGCCTGTGCTCCTGCCTCCCAGCCATCCGAATTTCAAATCCTGAGGAGATGCCCTCAGGGTCTGCACATCGGGTCTGCCATCACCTCGCCCCTAACTCTTACCCGAGTTTGTGTCTGAAGACTTTGGACCCAAAGTCCTAACCCATATGCTCTCCAGGATGGGGCCTCCAGGACCACACCACATCACTGGGCCTGTTCTCCCGAGGAATCTCAGCCCGTCTCAGTTTCCCAAACCCACCAGATTAGGAGAAACCTGCAAGGCCCCTAAGACCACCCCAATTTCCTAGGCCGCTCTGGAAAAAAATGCACAGTCTGACATAGCCTCAGAACATACCACCAGGAAGACACACAGGTCAATGGGAAGGGATGAATGGCCTAAGACCATGGCAGATCCAATGTGCTGGGTGTGTGGCCAACTGTCTCAGTGTCTGTCAGAAGGTCTGGGCTCAGGCTATTTAAGACAGAGCATTAGTGCTTAGGGTAGCCTATGCAATTGAGGTGTTGCTGAGGGCCGAGGAGGTTGATTTTATTTTGGGTTTCTCGGCAATGCCATAGACAATGATTTTTTTTTTTCCCCTAGGCGGAAGGCAGAGTGCTTTGTTGTGGCCCCAGAACTCCCAATCAGGAGGGCTTTTGGGCCAGAAGTGTGAGGACAGAAGTCTGAAAACAAAAGGTAGGGTGAGGTTTGGGGCCAAGGGCATATCAGGCCCACTCTGCAGAGACTGAATCGAAATTTCCTGCATTTGAAGTCAGGGTGAGGATCAGACATTGGCTGAGGCTGGAGTTTGTGTCCATTAGGACACCTTCATGAAGCAGGGGCTTCATGAGGCCAAGGAAGTTTTCCCATGCTGAGTTTGGAGGTTGCTCCAAACCACAAGGTTTCCTTTCACGTGACAGTTGAGTCCTGTTGGATGGCACCAGGACGTCCCATATGGAAGGACTGGAGAGCAGGGTTCGAAGGATGGATCGTTGTACAGCAGGCCTCGCATTCCCATTGGCCATTAGCGACAAGACATGTTTGATCTGCTGGCTCTGGGGCAAACTACCCAGGGGGCTGATTTGAAATGGACTCTCCTGAGGATGCATCATAATGTGGGTTTTTGTCCATGGAGACCTAGGAATGTGCTGGTGGTTCAGGGGCCCTGCAGAATTCGCCTACCTGAAGGGTTTGATAAAGCTTCCATAAGAAAGCTCCCAATGTGGAGACAAGAGAGTTTCAGTTTGGTGCCTCAGAGAAGCCCCATATGCTGGTCTTCGAAACCAGTCCTCTGAGGAGTGACATCTGGAAACCAAATCTAGGGTTCATATTAGGGCCTAGGGGCCTGTCCGTTTCAATCTTCTGTCTCTGGGGACACTGTCTGAGTGTGTAAGTGGGGATAGTTGCTCAGCTGGTGTCAGAGTGCCCCTCTTAGTCCAGGGCAGCCTACACTATTGGGATGGCCTCAGGGGCCTTGGAGGTTTTTCCTAACCTGTAGGGTTGTGGTAAATGGATTGGTCACATTTTCCTTGGAGAGGACAGTCACAGTTTTTGGTGTGGCTCCATAGGCCCTAGCCTGGAGGATGTGTGGGACCAGGCTGTGGGCACAGAATTCTGAAAACATAACCTCAGCTTAAGTGTGGCACCGAGGGTATGGCAGGCATTATCTACAGACTGAGAGGGGAGCTCCTTCGCTTATGAAAGAAGGGCTAGTGGGAGGCGTTCCCTCAGGCTTTTGTCTCTGGATGTTGTGTCCAGGATAGCCATGGATTGTAGGGGTGGCCTCAGGGTCTAGGGATGAGTATCCCTCTCTGGGGATTTGGACCAGTTCCCAAGAGTTTGGGGTCATTTTGTGGGAAGGGTGGAGTCCTGTTGTCTGGCTCAGGTGTCTCTCCAAGAGAGGAGTTCCAGAGCAGAGGCCCATGAACTGGCGACTGGAAAACTCGAACTCTGGTGACGATTGGGAGCTTGGTGGCTTGGCGAGCCCCAAGCTCGGTGGCTTGGCTCTTGTTCCAGGCGCTGAGAGGCCTTACTTCGACATGAGGCTCATGCTGAGGGTCACAATGTGAGTTTGTGCCCAAGGCGCCACTCAAGTTTGGGCGTGGCTTCAGGGGCCATGAAGTTTTCTCCTACCCTGAGGGTGTGACTCCATGCCAAGAGCAAGATTTACAGCCATGGGGAAGGAGTAGTTATGATTTATGCTTCAGGTACCCAACTGTGTGGGTATTTGATATAATGTCTACATTCAGATGTCTGAGAAGCCAGGTTGAGAATAGATGATGGCCTAAGGCCATGGCGTGTCTGATGTGCTGGGTGTGCGGCCAGCTGTCTCCTTGTCTGTCGGGACATCTGGCCTCAGTCTGTGTCAGACAGAGCATTAGTGCCAGGGCAGCCTATCCAACTGGGGTACGGTCAAGGCCCGAGTAGGTTGCTCCTCATTTGGTGTTTCTGGAGAGCCCCGTAGGGCAACGTTCTTCTTCTGGTGGGCAGGAAGAGGGCTGCGTTGTGGTTCCAGAATTCCGAGTCTGGAGGGATTGTTTGCCAGGAGTGTGAGGAAGGAAGTCTGAAAACACAAGCTAGCGTTAGGTTTGGGGCCGAGGGCATGGCAGGCCCACTCTACAGAGGCTGAATCAAGATCTCCTGCATCTGAGGTCAGGGCAAGTATGAGATGTTGCCTGAGGCTAGAGTTTGTGTCCATGAGGGCCCCTTCCTGATGGGGGTTGGGGCTTCATGAGGCTAGGGAGGTTTCCCTAGGATGGGAGTTGTAAGTTATTCTAAATCTCAAGGTTTCCTTCTGCAGGACAGTCGAGTCCTATTTGATGGTTCCAGGATGCCCTGTATGGAAAGACTCGAGAGCAGAGGTCTAAGCATGCATGCCTGGAAATGCCACCTCACATTCCCACTGTTTTGTCAGGACAAGGCAGGCTAAATCTGCGGGCTCTTGGGTGAGCTACCCAAAGGGCTGAGTTGAAGTGACTTCTCCTGAGGATGGGTCATAATGTGTGTTGATGGCAATGGAGACCTTGAAATGTGGTGGTGGCTCAGGGTCTTTGCAGGATTCTCCAACCTGAAGGGTTTGACACAGCTCCAACAAGGAAGCTTCTCATGTGGAGACGAGAGGTGTTCTGTTTGGTGCCTCAGGAAAACCCCATATGCAGGTCTTCGAACCCAGGCCTCTGAGGAGTGACACCTGGAAACCAAAGCAAGAGTTCATATTAGGGCCTAGGAGCCTGTGCGGTTCAATCTTCTGTATCTGTGGACATCTGTCTGCATGCCTGCATGGAGGTAGTTGCTCATCTTGTGTCATAATGTCCCTATTTGTCCAGGGCAGCATACAGTAGTGGGATGTCCTCGGGGCCCTTATGGTTTCTCCTATTTTGTAGGGTTGTGGCCAATGGAATGGGCACAGTTTCCTAGGAGAGTGCAGGCACAGTCCTGTGATATGGCTCCAGAGCACCCCCCCCCTGGAGGCTGTGTGTGCCAGGGCTGTGGAGACAGATCTCCGAAAACACAAACTTGGCTCAGGTTTGGGGCCAAGGTTATGGCAGGTCTGATCTCCAGTCCGTGAGGGGAGCAGCTCTGGATATGAAAGAAGAGCGAGTGGAAGGCAGTCACTCAGGCTTTTGTCTCTGGGTGTTGTGTCCACGATGGCTGTGTAATGTAGGGGTTGCCTCATGGGCCAAGGAAGAGTCTCCCTCGCTGGGGATTGGCCAAGTTCCTAAGTGTTTGTGGTCATTCTGTGGGAAGGGAAGAGAACTGTTTTCTGCCACAGGTATCCCCCTACTAGAGGGATTGTAGAGCAGAGCAGTGGGTACTGACAACTGGAATACCCGCCATCTGGTTAGTCCTGGGTGCCTATGAGTATGGCAAGCCCCATATGCAGGCTCTTGGTCCAGCCATTGAGAGGCGTTACTTGATTAAGGGACTCAAACGCTGAGGGTCACAATGCGTGTTTGTGTCCAAGGCACCCTCAAGCATGGGCGTGGCCTCATGGTCTATGCAAGTTTCTCCTACACTGAAGGTTTGACTCACTGCCAATAACAAGTTCTCTTGTCATGGGGAAGGAGGAGTTCTGACTTGTGTGTCAGGTTCCCCCCTATGCAGGGATTGGAGATAAGGTCTAGGTTCCGATGCCTGAAAACCCAGATTGGGAAGGGATGATGACCTAAGGCCGTGGTGGGTCCAATGTGCTGGGTGTGCAACCAGCTGTCTTGGTCTGTTGGAAGGTCTGGGCTCACGTTCTGTAAGACAGAGCATTAGTGCTTAAAGTAGCCTATGCAATTGGGGTGTTGCCGAGGGCCAAGCAGTTTGATCCTCATTTGGGGTTTCTTTGCAACGGTATAGACAATATTTTCTTCTGGGGGACAGGTAGAGTGCTTCCTTGTGGCCCCAGAATTCCCAATCGGGAGGGCTTGTGGGCCAGGAGTGTGAAGACGGAAGTCTGAAAACACAAGTCAAGGTGAGGTTTGGGGTCAAGGGCACGCAGGCCCATTCTGCAGAGGCTGAATCGAAATCTCCTGTATCTGGATTCAGGGTGATGATCAGACGTTGGATGATGCTGGAGTTTGTTTCCGTGATGGCCCCTTGATGAAACGGGGGCTTCAAGAGGCCAAGGCAGTTTTCCCACACTGGATTTGTGAGTTGCTCCAAACCACAAAGTTTCCTTCTGCAGTAGAGTCAAGTCCTTTTGAATGGCTAAAAGGACGTCCCATACAGAAGGACTGGAGAGCAGGGTTCGAAGGGTGGATGCCTGTACAGCATACCATGCATTCCCATTGTCTATTTGCGACAAGACATGTTTGATCTGTTGGATCTGAGGCATGCTAACCAGGGTGCTGTGTTGAAATGAACTCTCCTGAAGATGGGTCGTAATGTGTGTTTGTGTCCATGGAGACCTTAGAATGTGCTGGTGTTTCAGGGCCCTACAGATTTCGCCTATCTGAAGGGTTTGATACAGCTCCAATAAGAAAATTCCCCATGTGGAGATGAGAGAGGTTCTGTTTGGTGCCTCAGGAAAGCCTCATATGCTGTTCTTTGAACCCAGGCCTCTGAGGAGTGACACCTGGAAACCAAAACAAGAGTTCATATTAAGCCTAAGGGCTGTCCGGTTCAATCTTCTGTCTCTGCGGACATCTGTCTGCGTGTCTGCATGGATGTAGTTGCTCACCTTTGTCAGAATGTCCCTGTTTGTTCAGGGCGGCTTACAGTAGTGGGATGTCCCTAGGGGCCTATCCGATTCATTTTCTATGTGAATATCTGTCTGTGGGTCTGAGTGGAAGTAGTTGCTCAGTTGTTGTCAGATCACCCCTGTTTGTCCTGGGCGGCCTACACTATTGGGATCGCCACGGTGACTTTGTAGGTTTCTCTTAATTTTCAAGGTTGTGGCAAATGGAATGGGCAGAATTCTTTTGGAAAGGGAAGGCACAGTTTTGAGGTGTGGATCCAAGGGCCCAAGCGTGGAGGGTTTGTGGGTCAGGGCTCTGGGGACAGAAGTCTGAAAACACAAACTCGGCTTAAGTTTGTGGATGTAGGTATGGCAAGCCGATCTACAGACCATGAGGAGAGCTCTTCGGGATATGAACAAATGGCGAGTGTGAGGCGCTTTCTCAGGCTTTTGTCTCTGGATTTTGTGTCAACGATGGCCGTGGAATGTCAGGGAGGACTCATGGTCCATGGACGAGTCCCTCTCTATGTATTTGGCACGTTCTCAAGAGTTTTGGGTCAATGGGTAGGATGGGATGAGTCATTTCTGTTTTGTTACCTCAGGTGTCCCACCAAAATAGGGATTCCAGAGCAGAGCCCTGGTGAGGGGAGACTGGACAGCCTGACCTCTAGTTAAAGATTGTGCCCTAGGGGGATGGCAAGTCCAATATGCCATCCCTTGGTCCAGCCTCTGAAAGGCCTTACTTGAGGACAGAACTCACGCTGAGAGTCCCAGTGCATGTTCTTACCCTGGTGGCACTCAAACAACCAATCTTCAGGAAACCCCCATATGCTGATATTGGAAACCAGGCCTCTGAGGAGAGATACCTGGAAACCAAAGCAATGGATCCGATTAGGGCCTAAGGGGCTGTCCGGTTCAATCTTCTTCCTTGGGGACTTCCATCTTTGGTATGAGGGGAGGTAGATGCTCAGCAGGTGTCAGATCGCCCTTGTTTGTCCTGGGCAGCCTACACTACTGGGATGACCTCGGGGAATTTGGAAGTTTCTCCTAATTTGTATGATTGTGGACAATGGAATGGGCAGAATTCCTGTGGAGTGGGCAGGCACAGTCCTGATGTGTGCCTCCAGGGGTCCCAGCCTGGAGGGTGTGTGGGCCAGGACTGTGGGGACAGAAGTCTGAAAACTCAAACTCGGCTTAGGTTTGGGGACGAAGGTATGGCAGGCCCGATCTACAGACCATGAGGAGAACTCTTCGGGTTATGAAGAAAGCGAGTGTGAGGCGCTTGCTCAGGCTTTTTGTCTCTGGATTTTGTGTCACCAATGGCCGTGGAATATCGGGGAGGCCTCATGGGCCATGGACGAGTCTTCCTCTCTGTGGATTTGGCCCAATCACAATTGTTTTGGGTCAATCTGTGGGAAGGGAGGAGTCCTTCCAGGTTTTTTTGTTTGTTTGTTTTTTTACCTCAGGTGTCCCACAAAAAGAGGGATTTCAAAGCAGAGCTCTGGGGAAGGGCGAATGGACAACCCAAAATCTGGTTAAAAATTGGGGCCTAGCCACATGGCAAGCCCAATATGCCGTCTCTTGATCCAGCCACTGAGAGACCTTACTTGAGGGTCACAATGCGTGTTTGTGAGCAGCGCAGCCCTGAAGCATGGGCGGGGCCTCATGGGCCACACTGGTTTAAACTACACTGAACATTGGACAACATGCCAACCACAAAGTTTCTTGCCATGGGGAAGGAGTTCTGATTTCTGCATCATGTTCAACCCTGGACAGTGGTTGGTGATTAGGTCTAGGTTCTGAATCCTGAAAACTGAGGTTGGGAAGAGATGACAACCTAAGGCCATGTCAGGTCCGATGTAGTCAGTGTGCAGCCAGCTCTGGGTGTGGGTTGGGAAGTCCTGGCTTAGGGTATGTCAGTCAGGACATTAGTGCCCAGGGTAGACTGTATAATTGGGGACTAGTTGTGTTGCATGCAGGTTGATCCTCATTTGGAGTTTCTGGTTTGCCTCATAGGGCAACGTTTTTCTTCTGGATGGCAGGCAGAGTGCTGTATTGTGGCTCTGGTATTGCCATACTGGAGGGCTTGTGGGCCAAGGGTGTGAGGATGGAAGTCTGAGAAAAGAAGCTAGGCTTATGTTTCAGGGCGGGGGCACGGCAGACACACTGTGCAGAGCTGAGTCGAGATCTCGTGCATCTGAATCAGGGCGAGGATCAGACATGGCCCAGACTGGAGTTTCTATCCATGATGGCCCTTTCATGAAGGGTAAAGGGCATCACGGGGCAAAGGAGGTTGTCCCACGATGGGGTTTGTGAGATTCTCCAAGCCGCAAGGATTCCTTGTCCGGGACAATTGAGACCTGTTGAATGGCTCCAGAACCTCTCATATGGAAGGACTCCAGAGGAGGGTTCTAAGGGTGGATGTCTGGGCAGCCTGCATCGCATTCCAATTGTCTTCTTGCCACAAGACAGGTTCGATCGGCTGGCTGTGGGGGAGTAACCGAACATCCTGCAATGGGCTAAAATGTGGGTTTGTGTCCATGGAGACCTTGAAATTGTGCAGTGGCACCGGGGCCCTGAATGATTCCCCTAACTGGAGGTTTTGACACAGATCCGACGAACCGTTTCCCATGTGTAGATGAGATGTGTTCTGATGGGGCCCTCTGGAAAACCCCATATGCTGATATTGGAAACCAGGCCTCTGGGGAGATAAGCATGGAAACCAAAGCAATGGATCTTATTAGGGCCTAGGGGCCTTTCTGGTTCAATCTTCTTCAATGGGGACGTCTGTCTATGGGTCTGAGTGGAAGTAGGTGCTCAGCTGGTGTCAGATCGCCCCTGTTTGTCCTGGGCAGCCTAGACTATTGGGATGGCCTCGGGAACTTTGGAGGTTTCTCCTAATCTGTATGGTTGTGGCCAATGGAATGGGCAGAATTCCCTTGGAGAGGGCAGGCATATTCTTGTGGTGTGGCTCCAGGGTTCCCAGCCTGGAGAGTGTGTGGGCCAGGGCTGTGGAGACAGAAGGACATAGGTATGGCAGGCCTGATCTACAGACCGTCCAGAGAACTCTTTGGGATATGAACAAAGGGAATTTGTGAGGTGCTTGCTCAGGCTTTTGTCTCTGGATTTTGTATCAAAGATAGCCGTGGAATGTTGGGGTGGCCTCATGGGACATGGACGGGTCTCCCTCTCTGGCGATTTATCCCAATCCCAAGAGTTTGGGGTTATTCTGTTGGATGGGAGGAGTCCATTCTGGTGTTTGTTTATCATATATATATATATATATATATATATATATATATATATCCACCAAAAGAGGAATTCAAGAACAGAGCCCTGAGTGGGGCGACTGGACAACCCGACCTCTAGTTAAGATTGGGGGCCTAGGGGCATGGCAAGCCCCATATGCAGGCTATTGGTGAGCCACTGAGAGACTTTACTTGAGGGTAGGGCTCATGCTGATAGTCACAATAAATGTTTGTTCCCAATGCTGCCTTCTAGCATGGGTGAAGCCTCAGGGCCATGCTGGTTTCTCCCTACACTGAACATTGGACAACATAACAAACACAAGGTTTCTTGCCATGAGGAAGGAGGAGTTCTGATTTCTGCATCATGTTCACCCCTGGGCAGTGATTGGAGATAAGATATAGGTTCTGAAGCCTGAAAACCAAGGTTAGGAAGAGATGACAACATAAGGCCATGGCGGGTCTGATGTGCTCAGTGTGCGGCTAGCTGTCTGGGTGTCGGTCGGGAGGTCCGGGGTCAAGCTGTGTCTGGCAGGGCATTAGTGCCCAGGGTGGACTATGTAATTGGGGTACAGTCGAGTGGTGTGCAGGTTGATCCTCATTTGGGGTCTCTGGGTAGCCCCAGAGGTCAATGTTTTTTCTTCTGGAGGGCAGGCAGAGTGCTGCATAATGGCTCCAGAATTGCCAGACTGGAAGGCTTGTGGGCCTGGAGTGTGAGGACTGAAGTCTGAGAAAACAAGCTAGGCATAGGTTCAGGGTGGGGGCACTGAATGCACACTCTATAGAGGTGAATTGAGATGTTATGCATCTGAAGTCAGGGCTAGGATCAGATGTTGGAAGGTTGGAGTTTCTGTCCATGATGGCCCCTTCAGGAAGGGGTTGGGGCAACACGAGGCCATGGAGTTTTTCCCTCGTTTGGAGTTTTGAGATGCTCCAAAGCACTGGAACTCCTTCTGCAGGACAATGGAGACATGTTGGATGGCTTAAGGACGTCGCATATGGAAAAACTCCAGAACAATGTTCTAAAATTTGATGCCTTGGCAGCCCTCTTCATATTCCAATTGACTCCTTGGGACAAGAGAAGTTCACTCTGCTGGCTCTGGGGGAGCAACAGAGGGGGATGTGTTGAAATCGACTCTCCTGGGGATGGTCCATAATATGGGTTTGTGTCCATGGAGACCTTGGAATGGGGCAGTGGCACTGGAACCCTGGAGGATTCTCCTAACCTGAGGATTTGACACAGCCCCAATGAGCACATTTCCCATGTGGAGACGACATGTGTTCTGATCGGTGCTTCAGGAATCCCCCATATGCTGGTATTGGAAACCAGTCCTCTGTGGAGATGCCTGGAAACCAAAGCAATGGATCCAATTAGGGCCTAGGGGCCTGTCCTGTTCAATCTTCCTCACAGGGGTCATCTGTCTACGGGTCTGAGTGGAGGTAGTTCCTCCTGGTGTCAGATCACCCCTGTTTGTCCTGGGGTGTCGACACTATTGGGATAGCCTCAGGCACTTCGGAGGTTTCTCCTAATTTGTACGGTTTTAGCCAATGGAATGGGCAGAATACCCTTGAAGAAGGCATGCACAGTCCTGAGGTGTCACTCCAGGGACCCCAGCCAGGAAGGTGTGTGGGCCAGGGCTGTGGGGACAGAAGTCTGAAAACACAAACTTGGCTTAGGTTTGGGGACGTAGGTATGGCAGGCCAAATCTACAGACTGTGAGGAGAACTCTTTGGGATACGAACAAAAGGTGAGTGTGAGGTGCTTGCTCAGGCTATTGTCTCTGGATTTTGTGTCACCAATGGCTGTGGAATGTCGAGGTGACCTCAAGGGTCATGGACGAGTCTCCCTCTCTGGAGATTTGTTCCAATCCCAGGACTTTGGGGTGATTCTGTGGGATGGGAGGAGTCCGTCCTGTTTTTTTTCTTTTTACCTCATGTGTCCCACCAAAAGAGGGATACCAGAGCATAGCCCTGGGGAGGGGCGAATGGACAAATCGACCTCTGATTAAGGATGGGCGCCTAGGGGCCTGGCAAGCCCCATATGCAGGCTCTTAGTACAGCCACTGACAGGCCTTACTTGAGGACAGGACTCACGCTGAGGTTCACAATGCTTGTTTGTGCCCAATGCAGTTCTCAAGCATGGGCGGGGCCTCATGGACCATGCTGGTTTCCCCTACTCTGAATGTTGGAAACCATGCCAACCACAAGGATTCTTTCCATGGAGGAGGTGTTCTGATTTCTGCATCACATTCACCACCGGGAAGTGATTGGAGTTAAGGTCTAGGTTTTGAAACCTGAAAAACGAGGTTGGGAAGAGATGACCACCTAAAACCATGGTGGGACCAATGTGCTCAGTGTGCGGCCAGCTATCTGGGTGTTGGTCAGGAGGTGCAGGATCAGGCTGTGTCAGACAGAGCATTAGTGTCCAGGGTAGACTGTATAATTGGGATACAGTCGAGTTGCTTTCAGGTTGATCCTCATTTGGGGTTAGTGGGTAGCCCCATAAGGCAACGTTTGTCTTCTGGAGTTCAGGCAGAGTGCTGAATTGTGGCTCCAGAATTGCCAAGCTGAGGGCTTGTGGGCCAAGGGTGTGAGGACGGAAGTCTGAGAACACAAGCTAGGCATAGGCATTGGGGTGAGGGCACGGCAGGCACACTGCAGAGCTGAATCGAGATCTCATGCATCTGAAGTCAGGGCAGGTTCAGACGATGGCTCAGGTTGGAGTTTCTGTCCATGATGGCCCTTTCATGAAGGGAAGGAGGCATCATGATGCTATTGAGGTTTTCCCATGATGGTAGTTGTGAGAATCTCCAAAATGCAAGGATTCCTTCTTCGGGACAATTAAGACCTGTTGGGTGGCCAGCACATCCCGTAAGGACGACTCCAGAGAAGGGTTCTAAGGATGGATGCATGGGCTGCCCGCCTCACATTCCAATTTTCTCCTTGCGATAAGACAGATTTGATCTGTGCTCTCTGGTGGAGCAACCGAGGGCACTGAGTTGAAATGGACTCTCCTGCGCATGGGTCATAATGTGGGTTTGTGTCCATGGGGACCTTAGAATGGGGTGGTGACACCAGGGTCATGAAGTTTTGTACTAATCAGAGGTTTTGACACAGTTCCCATGTGCAAGTTTCCCATATGGAGACGAGATTTGTTCTGGTGAGTGCCTCAGGAAAGCCTCATATGCTGCTATTGGAAACCAGGCCTCTGAGGAGAGATGGCTGGAAACCAAAGCAATGGATGTGCTGAAGTCCTAGGGGCCTGTCCAGTTCAATTTTCTTCTCTGTGGACATCTGTCTCCAGGTCTGAGTGCAGGTAGTATCTCAGCTTGTGGCAGATAGCCCCTGTTTGTCCCGGGTAGCCTACAAACTTAGGATAGCCTTGGGGACTCTGGAACTTTCTCCTAATTTGTTCTGACTGGTGCCACCCCGACATTCCACAACCATCGTTGACACAAAATCCAGACAAAAGCCAGAGCAAGCGCCTCACTCTCGCTCTTTGTTCATATCCCAAAGAGTTCTAATGATCTGTAGATGGGCCTGCCATACCTACATCCTCAAACCTAAGCTGAGTTGCTGTTTTTAGACTTTTGTCCCCACGGCCTTGGCCCACACACCCTCCAGGCTAGGGCCCTTGGAGCCACACCTCAGGATTGTGCCTGCCCTCTCAAAGGGAATTCTTCATATTCCATTGGCCACAACCATATAAATCAGGAGAAATCTCCAATGTCCCTGGGACCATCCCAATATTGTAGGCCGCCCGGGACAAACAGGGGTTATCTGAAACTAGCTGAGCAACTACCTCCACACAGACTCGGAGACAGATGTCCCCAGGGAGGAACATTGAACTGGACAGGCCCCTAGGCCCTAATCAGATCCATTGCTTTGGTTTCCAGACATCTCTCCTCAGAGGCCTGGTTTCCAATACCAGCATATGGGGGATTCCTGAGACACTCACCAGAAAAATCTCGTTTCCACATTGGAAATGTACTCTTTGGAGCTCTGTCAAAACTTCCGGTTTGGAGAATCCTTCAGGGCCCCAGATCCGCTGCTCCAATCCAAGGTTTCCATGGACACAAACGCACAATATGACCCATCCTCAGGAGAGTCCATTTCAACTCAGCCCCCTCATATGCTCCCCCGGAGACAGCAGATCAAACCTGCTTTGTCGCTAAGAAATAATTGAAACGTGTGGCGGGCACACCACGCATCCATCCTTAGAATCATGCTCTGGAGTCATTCTGTATGGGACCTCCAAAAGCCATCCAACAGTTCTTGAGGGTCCTACAGAAGGAATGTTTGCAGTTTGGAGCATCTCACAATTCCCATCGAGGGAATACCAACATGGCCTCTTGAGAACCTTCCCCTCATTAAGAGGCCATCATGGACAGGAACTCCAATCTGAGCCAAAGACTGATCCACACCCTGAGTTCAGATGCATGAGATCTCGATTAAGTTCTGCAGAGTGTGCCTGCCATGCCTTCGCCCCGAAACCTAAGCCTAACTTGTGTTCTCAGACTTCCGTCCTCACACTCCTGGTCCACAAGCCTTCCAGTTTTGGAATTCTGGAGCCACAATGCAGCACTCTGCCTGCCCCACAGAAGAAAAACATTGCCCTATGGGGCTACCCAGAAACCCCAAATGAGGATCAACCTACATGCCACTTGACTGTACCCCAATTATACAGTCTACGCTGGGCACTAATGCCCTGTCTGACACAACCTGAGTCCAGACCTCCTGAATGACCCGCAGACAGCTGGCCGCACACTGAGCACATCAGACCCGACTATGGCCTTAGGTCACCATCTCTTCCCAACATCGGTTTTCAGGATTTAGAACCTATACCTTATCTCCAATCACTGCCCAGGGTTGAACATGATGCAGGGATCAGAACTCCTCCTTCTGCATGGCGAGAAACCATGTGGTTGGCATGTTGTTGAACGTTCAGAGTAGGAGAAACCAGTGTGGCTCATGGGGCCCCACCCATGCTTGAGGGCCAGGTTGGGCACAAACTCGCATTGTGACACTCAGTGTGAGCTCTGTACTCAAGTAAGGCCTCACAGTGGCTGGACCAGGAGCCAGCATATGGGACTTGCCATGTCCTTAGGCCTCCAATCTAAAGCAGAGGTCGGGTTCTCCAGTCTCCCCTCCCCAGGGCTCTCCTCTGGAATCCGTCTTTTGTTGGGACACTTGAGGTTAAAAAAAAAAAAAAACAGAAAGGACTCTCCTCCCATCCTAAAGAATGACCCCTAACTCTTGGGAATTGGCCAGATCGCCAGAGAGAGATACATATCCATGGCCAATGAAGCCACCTCAACATTCCCCTAACTCTTGGGAATTGGCCAGATCGCCAGAGAGAGATACATATCCATGGCCAATGAAGCCACCTCAACATTCAACGGCTATCGTTGATACAAAATCCAGACAAAAGCCTCAGCAAGCGCCTCACAGTTGCTCTTTGTTCATATTCCGAATAGTTCTCCTCAAGGTCTGTGGATCGGGCCTGCCATACCTCCATCCCCAAACCTAATCTGAGTTTGTGTTTTTAGGCTTCTTCTGACACCACAATCCTGGACCACACACCCTCCAGGCTGGAGTCTCTGGAGCCACAACTCAGGACTGTGCCTTCCCTCTCCAAGGGAATTCTGCCCATTCCATTGGCCACAACTGTACAAATTATACGAACCTCCTAAATCCCCAAAGTTATCCCAATGGTGTAGGTTGCCCGAGACAAACAGGAGCGATCTGCCACCAGCTGAACAACTACCTTCACTCAGATCCGTAGGCAGATATCCCCAGAGAAAAATATTGAACCCAACATGCCCTTAGGCCCTAATCAGATCCATTGCTTTGATTTCCAGTCATCTCTTCCCAGAGGCCTGGTTCCCAATACCAGCTTTTGGGGTTTCCTGAGGCACCGATCAGAACAAATGTCGTCTCCACAAGTTAAACGCGCCCTTTGGAGCTGTGTCAAAACCTCCAGTTAGGAGACTCCTTCAGGGCCTCATTGCCACCGCCCAATTCCAAGGTCTCCATGGACACAAACCCACATTATGACCCATCCAAGGGAGAGTCCATTTTGACTCAGCCCCCTCGGTTGCTCCCTGAGACCCAGCAGATCAAAAATATCTTTTTGCTAGGAGACAATTGGAATGTGAGGCATTCTGCCCAGTCATCCATCCTTAGAACCCTGTTCTGGAGTCATTTTCTATGGGACGTCCTGGACTAATACAACAGGTTTCAACTGTCCGGGAGAAGGAATCCTTGATGTTTGGAGCATCTCACTATTCCCATCATGGGAAAACCTCCATGGCCTCATCATGCCTGTCCCCCTTCATGAAGGGGCCATCATGGACAGAAACTCGAACCTGAGCCTACATCTGATCCTCGCCCTGACTTCAGATGCCCGAGATGTCGATTCAGCACTGCAGAGTGTGCCTGCCGTGCCCTCGCCCCGAAACCTAAGCCTAGCTTGTGTTCTCAGACTTCCATCCTCACACTCTTGGCCCACGAGCCCTCCAGTTTGGGAATTCGGGAGACACAATGCAGCACTCTGCCTGCCCTCCAGAAGAAAAACGTTGCCCTCTGGGGCTACCCAGAAACGCCAAATGAGGATCAACCTGCACGCAACTCTACTGTACCCAATTATACTGTCTACCCTGGGCACTAATGCCCTGTCTGACACAGCCTGAGCATGGACCTCCCGACCCACACACACACAGCTGGCCGCACACTGAGCACATCGGACCAGCCATGGCCTTAGGTCATCATCTCTTCCCAACCAGGGTTTTCAGGTTTCAGAACCTAGACCTTAACTCCAATCACTGCCCCGGGGTGAGTGTGATGCAGAAATCAGAACTCCTCCTTACCTCATGGCAAGAAACCTTGTGGTTGGCATGTTGTCCAACGTTCAGTGTAGGAGAAACCAGTGTGGACCATGAGGACCCTCCCATGCTAGAGGGCCGCGTTGGGCACAAACACACATTGTGACCCAAAAAGTGAGCCCTGTCCTCAAATAAGGACACTCAGTGACTGGAACAAGAGCCCACATATGGGGCTTGACATGTCCCAAGGCCCCCAGTCTTAACCAAAGGTCAAGTTTTCCAGTCGTCTCTCCCCAAGGCTCTGCTCTGTAATCCCTCTTTTGGTGGGACACCTTAGGTAAAAAAATAATAATAATAATAAAAGAAAGAAAGAAAGAAAGAAAGAAAGAAAGAAAGAAAGAAAGAAAGAGAGAAAGAAGAAAAAAAGAAAGAAAGAAAGAAAGAAAGAAAGAAAGAAAGCAAGCATTTCTCCCATCCTACAGAATTACCCCAATCTCTTGGGATTGGGCCAAATCTCCGCTGAGGGAGAACCGTCCGTGGCCTATGAGGCCACCTCGACATTTCCTGGCTATTTTTGACACTAAACCCAGAGACAAAAGACTTAGCAAGTGCCTCACACTTGCCCTTTCTTCATATTAAGAAGAGTTCTCCTCTTGGTCTGTATTTCAGGCCATCCATACCTTCGTCACCAGCCCTAAGCCGAGTTAGTGTTTTCAGACATCTGTCCCCACAGTCAGGACTGTGCTTGTCCCCTCCAAGGGAATTCTGCTCATTCCTTTGAACACAACCTGACAGATTAGGAAAAACCTCCAAAGTCCCCAAGGCCATCTCAACACTGTCAGGCGCCCAGGACAAAGAGGGGCGATCTGTCACAAGCTGAGCAACGATCTCAACTCACCCGTAGACAGATATCCCAAGAGAAGAAGATTAAACTGGACAGGCCCCTAGAACGTAATTGGTTCCATTGCTTTTGATTCTAAGCATCTCTCCTCAGAGGCCTGGTTTCCAATACCAGCATATGGGGGTTTCTGGAAGTGACAATCAGAACAAATCTCATCTCCACATGGGAAACTTGCTCATCGGAGCTGTGTCAAAACCTCCAGTTAGGAGAAACCTTCAGGTACATGGAGCTACTGCCCTGTTCCAAGGTTTCCATGGACACAAGCCTACATTATGACCCATCCTCAGGAGATTCCATTTCAACTCAGCCCCCTCGGTTGCTCCCCCAGAACCAGCAGATTGAACCTGCCTTGTTGCTAGGAGACAGTTGGAATGACAGGTGGGCTCTCCAGCCATCCACCTTAAAACACTGCTCTGGCGTCGTTCCATATGGGACGTCCTTGAGCCATCCGACAGGTCTCGACTGGCCCGCAGAAGCAATCCTTGCCGATTAGAGCATCTCACAACTCCCATTGAGGGAAAACCTCCATGGTCTCTTCATGCCCCACCCTCATGAAGGGGGATCATGAACAGAAACTCCAACCTGAGCTAACATCTGATCCTCGCCCTGACTTCAGATGCACGAGATCTCGATTCAGCTGTTCATAGCCTGCCCTGCTATCGCCCCCAAAACCTGGCCTAGCTTATGATCTCAGACTTCTGTCCTCACATTCCTGGCCCACAAGCCCTCCAGTTTGGGAATTCCAGAGCCACAATGCAGCACTCTGCCTGCCCTCCAGAAGAAAAACGTTGCCTATGGGGCTACCCAGAAACCACAAGTGTGGATCAACCTGCCCGCTATTCGACTGTACCCCAATTATACATACTAGCCTGGGCCCTAGTGTCCTGTCTGACACACCTTGATCCCGGATCTCCCGACCGACACCCAGACAGCTGGGGCCACACCTCTGGACTGTGCCTGCCCTTCAAGGGAATTCTGTCCATTCCTTTGGCCACAACCATACAGATTAGGAGAAAACTCCGAAGACCCCAAGACCATCCCAATACTGTCCGCCACCCAGGACAAACAGGGGCGATCTGACACCAGCTGAGCAATGACCTCCACTCAAACCCAGAGACAGATGTCCCCAGAGAAGAAGATTGAAACAGACAGGCCCCTAGGCTCTAATCAGATCCATTGCTTTGGTTTCCAGGCATCTCTCCTCAGAGGCCTGGTTTCCAATACCAGCATATGGAGGTTTCCTGAGGCACCAATCAGAACAAATCTCGTCTCCACATGGGAAACTTGTTCTTTGGAGCTGTGTCAATACCTCCGATTAGGAGAATCATTCAGGGCACTGGCACCACTGCCCCATTCCAATGTCTCCATGGACACAAACCCACATTATGACCGATCCACAGTAGAGTCCATTTCAACTCATCCCCCTCGATTGCTTCTCCAGAACCAGCAGATCAAATCTGCCTTGCCGCTAGGAGACAATTGGAATGCAAGTTGGGATGCCCAGGCATCCATCGTTAGAACCCTGCTCTTCAGAAGTTCCTTATGGGACGTCCTGGATCCATCCAACAGGACTCGACTGTCTCACAGAAGGATTCCCTGCTGTTTGGAGCATCAGAAATTCCCACTGTGGGAAAACCTCCATTGCCTCGTGATGCCTCCTCCCAATTTCATTGAGGGGCCATCATGGACAGAAACTCCAACCTGAGCCAACGTCTGATCCTGCCCTGACTTCAGATGCACGAGATCTTGATTCAGCTCTTCAGAGTGTGCCTGTCATGCCCTCGGCTCGAAACCTAAGCCTAGTTTGTGTTCTCAGACTTCTGTCCTCACACTTCTGGCCCACAAGCCCTCCAGTCTGGCATTCCAAAGACACAATGCAGCACTATGCCTGCCCTCAAGAAGAAAAATGTTACCATATATGGCTAACCAGAAACACCAAATGAAGATCAACCTGCACGCCACTTGACTGTACCCCAAATATAGAATCTAGCCTGTGCACTAAAGCCCTGTCTGACACAGCCTGAGCCCAGACCTCCCGACCGACACCCAGACAGCTGGCCGCACACTGAGAACATCAGACACGCCATAGCCTTAGCTAGTCATCTCTTCCCAACCTCGGTTTTTAGGCTTCAGAAACTGGACCTTATCTCCCATCTCTGCCCAGGGGTGAACGTGATGCAGAAATCCGAACCCCTACTTTCCCATGGCCAGAAACCTTGTGCTTGGCATGTTGTCCAACGTTCAGTGTAGGAGGAACCAGCATGGCAAATGAGGCCCGGCCATGCTTGAGGGGTGCCATGGGCACAAACATACATTGGGACCCTCAGCGTGAGCCCTGTCCTCAAGTAAAACCTCTCAGTGACTGGACCAACAGCTCGCATATGGGGATTGACATGCCCCTAGACCTCCAATTTTAACCAGAGGTTGAGATGTCTAGTCACCCCTATTCAGGGCTATGCTCTGGAATCCCTCTTTGTTGGGACACCTGAGGTAAATAAATACAGAAAAGCTCCTCCCATGCACAGAATGACCCAAACACATGGGATCAGACCAAATCCACAGAGAGAAAGAATTTTCCATGGCCCATGAGGCCACCTCAACATTCCACGGCCACCGTTGACACAAAATCCAGAGATAAAAGCCTGAGCAATCGCCTCACACTCGCTTTCTGTTCATAGCCCAAAAATTTCTCCTCAGGGTCTGCAGATCATGTCTGTCATACATATACCCCACCTGAGCCAAGTTTGTATTTTCAGACTTCTGTCCCCACAGTCCTGACCCACACACCCTCCAGGCTGGGGCCTCTGGAGCCACACTTCAGGCCTGTGCCTTCCCTCTCCAGGGGAATTCTGCCCATTCCATTGACCAAAATCTTACAGATTAAGAGAAAACTAAAAATTCCCCGAGGCCATCCCAATAGTGTAGGCCACCCAGGAAAAACAGGGGAGATCTGTCACAAGCTGAGCAACGACCTCCACTCAGACCTGTAGTCAGATATCCCCAGAGAAGAAGATTTAACTGGACAGGCACCTAGCCCCTAATCGGATCCATTGCTTTTGTTTCCAGGTATCTCTCCTCAGAGGCCTGGTTTCCAATAACAGCATATGGGAGTTTCTGGAGGTACCAATCAGAACAAATCTCGTCTCCACATGGGAAACTTGCTCTTTGGTGCTGTCTCACAACCTCTAGTTACAATCAACCTTCAGGTCCCTCAGCCACCGCCCCCTACAAGGTCTCCATGGACGCAAAGCCACATCATGACCCCTCCTCAGGAGAGCACATTTCAACTCAGCTCTCTCTGTTTATCCCCCAGAGCCAGCAGATTGAACCTGCCTTGTCACTAGGAGACAATTGGAATGTGAGTTGGGCTGCCGAGGCATCCATCGTTGGAACCCTGCTCTGGAGAAGTTCCTTATGGGGCATCCTTGATCCTTTCAACAGGCCTCAACTGTCCCGCAGAAGGAATCCTTGTGGTTTGCAGCATCACACACTCCACCGTGGGAAAACCTCCATTGCATCGTGATGCCACAACCTTCATGTAGGGGACATCATGGACAGAAACGCCAACCTGAGACAATGTCTGATCCTCGCCCTGACTTCAGATGCACGAGATCTCGATTCAGCTCTGCAGAGTGTGCCTGCCGTGCCCTCGCCCCAAAACCTAAGCCTAGCTTGTGTTCTCAGACTTTCATCATCACATTCCTGGCCCATAAGCCCTCCAGTTTGGGAATTCTGGAGATACAATGCAGCAATATGCCTGCTCTCCAGAAGAAAAACTTTGCCCTATGGGACTACCCAGAAACGCCAAATGAGGATCAACCTGCATGCCACTGGACTGTACCCCAATTATACAGTCTAGCCTGGGCAGTAATGCCCACTCTGGCACAGACTGGGCCCAGACCTCGTGACCGACACCCAGATAGCTGGCCTCACAATAAGCACATCGGACACACCATGGCCTTAGGTCATCATCTCTTCCCACCCTCGGTTTTCAGGCTTCAGAACCTAGACCTTATCTCTACTCACTGCCAAGCGGTGTACGTGATGCAGAAATCAGAACTCCTCCTTCCCCATGACCATAAACCTTATGGTTGGCAATTTGTCCAGTATTCAGTTTAGGAGAAACCAACATGGCCCATGAGGCCCTGGCCATGCTTGAGGGCCGCAATGGGCACATACACACATTGGGACCCTCAGCGTGAGCCCTGTCCTCAAGTAAATCCTCTCAGTCGCTGGGCCAAAAGCCCACATATGGTGCTTGCCATGCCCCTAGTCCCCCAATCTTAACGAGAGCTTGAGATGTCTAGTCACGCTTACTGAGGTCTCTGCTCTGGAATCCCTCTTTGGTGGGACACATGAGGTAAAAAATAAATAAATAAATAGAGAAAGGACCCCTACCATCCAAAGAATTACCTTAAACACTTGGAATCTTGCCAAATCCACAGAGAGAAAAACTCGTCCCTGGCCGATGAGGCCAGCCCGACATTCCACGGCCACCATTAACACAAAGTCCAGAGACAAAAGCCTGAAAAAGCACCTCACACTTGCCCTTTCTTCATAGCCCCCAAAATTCTCCACACACTCTGTAGATCCTGCCTGCCATACCTATGTCCCCATACCTAAGCCGAATTTGTGTTTTCAGACTTCTGTCTCCATTGTCCTGGCCCACACACTCTCAAGGCTGGGACCCCTGGAGCCACACCTCAGGACTGTGCCTGTGCTCTCCAAGGGAATTCTGCTCATTACTTTTGACACAACCCTACAGATTAGGAGAAACCTCCAAAGTGCCCGAGACCATCCCAATAGTGTAGGACATCCAGGACAAACAAGGGCAATCTGACACAAGCTGAGCCACTACCTCCACTCAGACCCGTAGACAGATGTGCCCAGAGAAGAAGATTGAACATGACAAGCACCTAGGCCCTAATTGGATCAATTTCTTTTGTTTCCATGCATCTCTCCTCAGAGGCCTGGATTCCAATACCAGCATATGGAGGTATCCGGAGGTACCAATCAGAACAAATCTCGTCTCCACATGGGAATCTTGCTCTATGGAGCTGTGTCAAAACCTCCAGTTAGGAGTAAACTAACTGGACAGAAATGGACAGAAACTCCAACCTGAGCCAAAGCCTGATCCTCGCCCTGACTTCATATTCACGAGATCTTGATACAGCTCAGCAGAGTGTGCTTGTCGTGCCTTCGCTCTGAGACCAGGCATCTCTCCTCAGAGGCCTGGTTTCCAATACCAGCTTATGGGGTTTCCTGAGGCAACATCAGGACAAATCTCGTCTCCACATGGGAAACTTGTGCTTTGGAGCAGTGTCAATACCTCTAGTTAGGAGAAACCTTCAGTTCCCTGGAGCCACCGGCCCATTCCAAGGTCTCCATGGACACAAAGTCACATTATGACCACTCCTCAGGAGAGTCCATTTCAACTCAGCCCCCTCGGTTGCTCCTGAGAGCCATCAGATCGAACTAGTCTTGTCGCTAGGAGACAATTGGAATGCGAGTTGGGCTGCCCAGACATCCATCATTAGAACCCCGCACTGGAGAAGTTCCTTATTAGGTGTCCTTGATCCATCCAACAGGTCTCGAGGGTCCCGCAGAAGGAATCCTTGTGGTTTGCAGAATCACACACTTGCACAGTAGCCTAACCTCCATGGCCTCGTGATGCCCCCACCTTCAGGTAGGGGACATCATGGACAGAAACTCCAACCTGAGGCAATGTCTCATCCTCTCCCTGACTTCAGATGCATGAAATTGTGATTCAGCACTGCAGAGTGTGCCTTCCATACCCTCGCCCCAAAACCTAAGCCTATCTTTTTTTCCCCTACTTCTGTCCTCACACTCCTTGATTACAATCCCTCCAGATTGGGAATTCTGGAGACACGATGCAGCACTCTACCTGCCCTCCAGAAGAAAAACGTTGCCATATGGGGCTACCCAGAAACACCAAATGAGGATCAACCTGCATGCCACTCGACTGTACCCCAATTATACAGTCTAGCCTGGGCAGTAATGCCCAGTCTGAGGCAGACTGAGCCTGGACCTCGTGACTGACACCCAGAGAGCTGGCCACACACTGAGCACATCAGACACGCCATAGCCTTAGGTGGTCATTTCCTCCGAACCTTGGTTTTCAGGCTTCAGGATCTAGACCTTATCTCCACCCACTGCCAAGCGGTGTACGTGATGCAGAAATCAGAACTCCTCCTTCCCCATGACCAGAAACCTTGTGGTTGGCATGCTGTCCAACATTCAGTGTAGGAGATACCAGCATCGCCCATGAGGCCCTGGCCATGCTTGAGGGCCGAGATGGGCACAAACACACATTGGGACCCTCAGCGTGAGCCCTGTCCTCAAGTAAAGCCTCTCAGGGGCTGGACCAAGAGCCCACATATGGGGCTTACCATGACCCTAGTCCCCCAATATTAACCAGAGTTTGAGAAGTCTGGTCACCCCTACTCAGAGCTCTTCTCTGGAATCCCTCTTTGGTGGGACACATGAGGTAAAAAAAAAATAGAGAAAGGACTCCTACCATACAAAGAATGACCCCAAACACTTGGAATCAGGCCAAATCCCCAGAAAGAAAAACTTGTCCATGGCCGATGAGGCCAGCCTGACATTCCACGGCCACCATTGACACAAAATCCGGAGACAAATGCCTGATAAAATGCCTCACACTCGCTTATTGATCATAGTCCGAAAAATTCTCCTCACAGTCTGTAGATCGAGCCTGCCATACCTATGTCCCCAAACCTAAGCCGAGTTTGTGTTTCAGATTTCTGTCCCCACAGTCCTGGCCGACACATCCTCTAGGGTGGGTCCCCTGGAGAGACACTTCAGGACTGTGCCTGCCCTCTCCAAGGGAATTCTGCTCATTCCTTTGGACACAACACGACAGATTAGGAAAAACCTCCAAAGTCCCCGAGACCATCCCAATAGTGTCAGCCACCCAGCACAAACAGGGGTGATCTGTTACAAGCTGTGCAACTACCCCCACTCAGACCCATAGACAGATATCCCCAGAGAAAAAGATTGAAACGGACAGGCCCCTAGGCCCTAACTGGATCCATTGCTTTTGATTCCAGGCATCTCTCCTCAGAGGCCTGGTTTCCAATACCAGCATATGTGGGTTCCCGGAGGAATCAATCAGTACAAATCGTGTCTCCACATGGGAAACTTGCTATTTGGAGCTGTGTCAAAACCTCCTGTTAGGAGAAACCTTCAGGTACACGGAGCCAATGCCCCATTCCAAGGTCTCCATGGACACAAACCCACATTATGACCCATCCTCAAGAGAGCATATTTCAACTCAGGCCCCTTGGTTGCTCCCCCAGAGCCAACGATCAAACCTGCCTTATCACAAGTAGATAATTGGAATGCGAGGCAGGTTGCTCAGGATTCCCTCCTTAGAACCCTGCTCTGGCGTTGTTCCATAATGGACATCCTGGAGCCATCCGACAAGTCTCAACTATCCGGCAGAAGGAATCCTTGGGAATTGGAGCATCTCACTACTCCCATCTTGGAAAAACCACCATGGCCTCATGATGCACTGCCCCTTCGTGAAGGGGGAAAATGGACAGAACCTCCACCCTAAGCCAAAGTCTGATCCTCGCCCTGACTTCATATCCATGAGATCTCGATTCAGCTCAGCAGAGTGTGCCTGCTATGCCCTCGCTTTGAAACCTACACCTAGCTTGTGTTCTCAGACTTCCTTCCTCACACTCCTGGGCCACAAGACCTCCAGTTTGGGAATTCTGGAGCCACAATGCAGCACTCTGTCTGGCCTCCAGAAAAAAAACTTTGCCCTATGGGACTACCAAGGAACCCCAAATGAGTATCAACCTGGACCCCACTAGACTGTATCCCAATTGTACAGTGTACCCTGCACACTCATGTGCTGTCTGACACAGCCTGAGCCCAGACCTCCCAACCGACACCTGGACAGCTGGGGCCATACCTCAGGACTGTGCCTGCCCTCTCCAAGGGAATTCTGCCCATTCCATTGGCCACAACCCTACAGATTACGAGAAACCTCCAAACACCCCGAGACCATCCCAATAGTGTAGGCCTCCTGGGAGAAAGAGTGGCAATTAGACGCAAGCTGAGAAATGACCTCCATTCAGAACTGTGGACAGATGTACCCAGAGAAGAAGTTTGAAGTGGACAGGCCCTAATCGGATCCATTGCTTTGGTATCCAGGCATCTCTCCTCAGAGTCCTGGTTTCCAATACCAGCTTATGGGGTTTCCTGAGGCAACAATCAGAACAAATCTCATCTCCACATGGGAAACTTGCTCTTTGGATCTTTGTCAATACTTCTGGTTAGGAGAATCCTTCAGGGCGCCAGCGCCATTGCCCCATTCCAAGGTCTCCATGGACACAAACCCACATTATGACCCATCCTCGGGAGACTCCATTTCAACTCCTCCACCTATGTTGCTCCCCCAGAGCCAGCAGAGCGAACCTGTGTTGTCACTAAGAGAAGATTAGAATACGAGCTGGGCCTCCAAGGCATCCATCGTTATAACCTGCTCTGGAGAAATTTTTTTTATGAGACGTCCTTGATCCATCCAACAGGTCTCGACTGTCCCGCAGAAGGAATCCTTGTGGTTTGCAGCATCACACAATCCCACCATGGGAAAAACTCCATGGCCTCATGATGTCCCCACCTTCATGTAGGAATCATCATGGACAGAAACTCCAACCTGAGGCAATGTCTTTTATTTGCCCTGACTTCAGTGCACAAGATCTCAATTCAGCTCTGCAGAGTGTGCCTGCAGTGCCCTTGCCCCAAAACCTATGCCTAGCTTGTGTTCTCAGACTTCTGTCCTTCCACTCCTGGCTCATAAGCCCTCCAGTTTGGGAATTCTGGAGATACAATGCAGCAATCTGCCTGCCTTACAGAAGAAAAACATTGCCCTATGGGGCTACCCAGAAACCCGAAATGAGGATCAGCCTGAATGCCACTCGACAGTACCCCAATTATATAGTCTAGCATGAGCAGTAATGCCCTGTCTGACTCAGCCTGAGCCCAGACCTCATGACCGACACCCAGACAGCTGGCCGCACACTGAGCACATCGGACATGCCATGGCCTTAGGTTGTCATCTCTTCCCAACTTCGGTCTTCAGGCTTCAGAACCTAGACCTTATCTCCACTCACTGCCAAGCGGTGTACGTGATGCAGAAATCAGAACTTCTTCCCCATGACAAGAAACCTTGTGGTTGGCATGTTGTCCAACATTCAGTGTAGGAGAAACCAGCGTGGCCCATGAGGCCCCGGCCATGCTTGAAGGACGCGATGGGCACAAACACACATTGGGACCCTCAGCGTGAGACCTGTCCTCAAGTAAAGCCTCTCATGGGTGGACCAAGAGCCTGCATATGGGGCTTGCCATGCCCCTAGTCCCCCAATCTTAATGAGAGCTTGAGATGTCTAGTCACGCCTACTCAGGTCTCTGCTCTGTTATCCCTCTTTGGGGGAACACCTGAGGTAAAAAACAAAACAAAACAAGACAAACAAACAAACAAACAAAAGGCAGAAAGGACTCTTCCCATCCACAGAATGACCCCAAACACTTGGGATCTGGCCAAATCCCCAGAGAGATAGACTCGTCCATGGCATGGCCCATGAGGCCACCCCGACATTCCACGGCCACTGTTAACACAAAATCCAGAGACAACAGCCGAGCAAGCGCCTCACACTCGCCATTTGTTCATAGTCCAAAAAATTCTCCTCACAGTCTGTAGATCGGGCCTGCCATACCTATGTCCCCAAACCTAAGGCGAGTTTGTGCTTTCAGACTTTTGTCCCAACAGCTCTGGCCCACACACCCTCCAGGCTGGGTCCCCTGGAGCCAAAACTCAGGACTGTGCCTGCCCTCTCCATAGGAATTCTGCCCATTTCATTGGCCACTACTGTGCAGATTAGGTGAAACCTCCAAAGTCCCTGAGGCCATCCCAATCGTGTAGGTCGCCCAGGACAAACAGGCGTGATCTGTCACAAGCTGAGCAAAGACCTCCACTCAGACCTGTAGACAGATAGCCCCAGAGAAGAAGATAGAACTGTACAAGCACCTATGCCCTAATTAGATCTATTGTTTTTGTTTCCAGGCATCTCTCCTCAGAGGCCTGGTTTCCAATATCATCATATGGGGGTTTTCTGAGGTACTAATCAGAACAAATCTCGTGTCCACATGGGCAACTTTTCTTTGGAGATGTGTCAAAACCTCTAGTTGGGAGAAACCTTTAGTTCCTTGGAGATACTACCCCATTCCAAGGTCTCCATGGACACAGACCCACATTATGACCCATCCACAGGAAAGTCCATTTCAACACAACCCCTTTGGTTCCTCACCCAGAGCCAGCACATTGAACCTGTCTTGTCGCTAGGAGACAATTGGAATGCGTGGCGGGCTCTCTAGGCCTCCACCCTTAGAACCCTGCTCTGGCGTCTTTCCGTATGGTACGTCCTGGTGCTATCTGACAGGTTTCAAATGTCCTGAACAATGAAACCTTGCAGATTGGTGCATCTCACAACAACCATCTTGGGAAAACCTCCATGGCCTTATGACGCCTGCCCCACTTCATGAAGGGGGATCATGGAGAGAAATGCCCACCTGAGCCAACGTCTGATGCTCGCTCTGACTTCATATGCACAAGATCTCTATTTAGCTCTGCAGAGTGTGCCTGCCATGCCCTCGACCCAAAACCTAAGCTTAGCTTGTGTTCTCAGACTTCCGTACTCACTCTCCTGGCCCACAAGCCCTCCAGTTTGGGAATTCCAGAGCCACAATGCAGCACTATGCCTGCCCTCCAGGAAAAAAAAAAAGTTGCCCCTGGGGCTACCAAGAAAGGCCAAATGAGGTCAACCTACATGCCACTCGATTCTACCCCAATTATACAGTCTACCCTGCTCACTAATGCCCTGTCTGACACAGCCTGAGCTGGGACCTCTTCACCGACACCCAGTCAGCTGGGGCCTCACCAAAGGATTGTACTACCTTCTGCCAGGGAATTCTGCCCATTGCACTGGCCACAACCCTAAAGATTAGGAGAAACCTCCAATGTCCACGAGACCATGCCAATAATGGAGCCCGACCGGGACAAACAGGGGCAATCTTACACATGCTGAGCAACGACTACCACACAAAACCATAGACTGATGTTCTCAGAGAAAAAGATTGAAGTGGACAGACCCCTAGGCCCTAATCGGATACATTGCTTTGGATTCCAGGCATGTCTCGTCAGATGTCTGGTTTCCAATACCAGCTTATGGGGTTTCCTGAGGCAACAATCAGAACAGTTCTCGTCTCCACATGGGAAACTTGCTCTTTCGAACTGTCTCAAAACCTCCATTTAGGAGAATCTTTCAGGGCGCCAGAGCCACTGCCCCATTCCAAGGTCTCCATGGACACAAGGCCACATTATGACCCATCCTCAGGAGAGTCCATTTCAACTCACCCCATCCATTGTTAACCCAGAGCCAGCAGATCAAACCTTCCTTGTTGCGGGAGAAAATTGGAATACCAGTTGGGCTGCCCAGGCATCCATCGTTAGAACCCTTCTCTATAGAAATTTTTTATGGGGTGTCCTTGATCCATTCAACAGGTCTCGACGACGGTCCCATAGAAGGAATCCTTGTGATTTGCAGCACCACAGTCTCGCACAGTGGGCAAAACTCCATGGCCTCGTGATGCCCCCACCTTCATGTAGGGGACATCATGGACAGAAACTCCAACCTGAGGCAATCTCTGATCCTCGCCGTGACTTCAGATGTGTGAGATTGTGATTCAACACTGCAGAGTGTGCCTGCTGTGCCCTCGCCCCGAAACCTAAGCCTAGATTGTGTTTTCAGACTTCTGTCCTCACACTCCTGGATCACCATCCCACCAGTTTGGGAATTCTGGAGACACGATGCAGCACTTTACCTGCCCTCCAGAAGAAAAACGTTGCACTATGGGTCTACCCAGAAACCCCAAATGAGGATCAACCTGCATGCCGCACGACTCTAACCCAATTATACAGTCTAGCCCGGGCCATAATGCCCAGTCTGACACAGACTGAGCCCAGACCTCGTGACCGACACCCAGACAGGTGGCCGCACAATGAGCACACGGACACGCCATGGCCTTAGGTCATCATTTCTTCCGAAACTCGGTTTTCAGGCTTCAGAATCTCGACCTTATCTCCACCTACTGCCGAGCGGTGTATGTGATGCAGAAATCAGATTCCTCCGTCCCCATGACCAGAAACCTTGTGGTCGGCATGTTGTCCAATGTTCAGTGTAGGGGATACTAGTGTAGCCCATGAGGCCCCACCATGCTTGAGGGACGCGATGGCACAAACACACACTGGGACCCTCTGCATGAGTACTATCCTCAAGTAAGGACTCTCAGGGGCTGTAAAAAGAGCCCACATATGGGGCTTGCCAGGCCTCTTGTCCCCCAAACTTGACCAGAGCTCAAGTCTGGTTAAATCTTGTCCACCCTACTCAGAGCTTTTTTCTGCAATCCCTCTTTGGTGGGACACATAGGTAAAAAAAAAAAAATAGAGAAAGGTCTCCAACATCCCAAGAGTGATCGCAAACCCTTGGGATCAGGCCAAATTCCCAGAAAGAAAAGTTTGTCTATGGCTGATGAGGCCTGCCTGACATTCCATGGCCTCTGTTGATGCAAAATCCAGAGATAAAAGCCTGATAAAGTGCCTCGTGCTCGCTCGTTGATCATAGCCCAAGAAATTCTTCTCACAGTCTGTAGATCCAGCCTGCCATACCTATGTCGCCAAACCTAAGCCGAGTTTGTGTTTTCAGACTTCTGTCCCCACATCCTGACCCACACATCCTCTAGGGTGGAACCCCTGGAGCGACACCTCAGGACTGTGCCTACCCTCTCCAAGGGAATTCTGCTCATTCCTTTGGACACAACACGACAGATTAGGAGAAACTTCCAACGTCCCCGGGGCCATCCCCATAGTGTCAGCCACCCAGCACAAACAGGGGTGATCTGTCACAAGCTGCACAACTACCCCCACTCAGAGCCATAGACATATATCCCCAGAGAAAAAGATTGAACGGGACAGACACCTAGGCACTAATTGGATCCATTGCTTTTGATTCCAGGCATCTCTCCTCATAGGCCTAGATTCCAATACCAATATATGTGGGTTCCCGGAGAAATCAATCAGTACAAATAGTGTCTCCACAGGGGAAACTTGCTTTTTAGAGCTGTGTCAAAACCTCCTGTTAGGAGAAAACGTTGGTACACGTAGCCACTGCCCCATTCCAAGGTCTATATGGACACAAACACACATTATGACCCATCCTCAAGAGAGCACATTTCAACTCAGGCCCCTTGGTTGCTTTCCCAAAGCCAACGATCAAACCTCCCTTATCACAAGTAGGTATTTGTAATGGGAAGTGGGCTGCTCAAGGTTCCATCCTTAGAACCCTGCAATGGTGTCGTTATGTAATGGATGTTTTGGAGCCATCCTACAGGTCTCAACTGTCCGGAAGAAGGAATCCTTGGGGATTGGAGCATCTCACTACTCCTATCTTAGGAAAACCACCATGGCCTCATGATGCACCTGCCCCTTCGTGAAGGGGGCAAATGGACAGAAACTCCACCCTAAGCCAAAGTCTGATCCTCGCCCTGACTTCATATCCACGAGATCTCGATTCACCTAGCACAGTGTGCCTGCTGTGCCCTCGCTCCGAAACCTAGGCCTAGCTTGTGTTCAAAGACTTCCTTCCTCACACTCCTGGGCCACAAGCCCTCCAGTTTGGGAATTCGGGAGCCACAAGGCAGCAATCTATCTGACCTCCAGAAGAAAAACTTTGCCCTATGGGTTACCAAGAAACCCCAAATGAGTATAAACCTGCACCCCCACTCGACTTTACCCCAATTGTACAGTGTACCCGGCACACTCATGCGCTGTCTGACACAGCCTGAGCCGAGTCCTCCCAACCGACCACCGGACACCTGGGGACACACCTCAGGATTGTGCCAGGCCTCTCCAACAGAATTCTGTACATTCCATTGGCCACATCCCTACATATTACGAGAAACCGCCAAATACCCCGAGACCATCCCAATAGTATAGGCCTCCCGGGAGAAACGGTGGCGATTAGACACAAGCTGAGAAATGACCTCCATTCAGAACCATGGACAGAGTTTCCCAGAGATGAAGTTTGTATCAGAGAGGCCCTAATCAGATCCATTGCTTCGGTATCAGGCATCTCTACTCAGAGGTCTGGTTTCCAATACCAACTTAAGGGATTTCCTGAGGCAACAGTCAAAAAAAATATCGTCTCCACATGCGAAACTTGCTCTTTGGATCTGTGCCAATACCTCCGGTTAGGAGAATCCTTCAGGACACCAAGGCCACTGCCCCATTCCAAGGTCTCCATGGACACAAAGCCACGTTATGATCCATACTCGGGAGACTCCATTTCACTCAACCCCCTATGTTGCTCCCCCAGTGTCAGCAGAGCTAACCTGCGTTGCTGCTAAGAAAGATTGGAATACGAGTTGGGCTTCCCAGGCATCCATCTTTAGAACCTGCTCTGGAGAAATTTTTTATAGGACGTCCTTGATCCATCCAACAGCTCTCCACTGTCCCGAAGAAGGAATACTTTTGGAAAGCATCATCACACAATCCCACCGTGGGATAAACTCCATGGCTTCGTGATGTCCCCACCTTCATGTAAGGATCATCATGGAGAGAATCTCCAACCTGAGGCAATGTCTGATCCTCGCCCTGACTTCCGATGCATGAGATCTCGATTCAACTCTGAAGAGTGTGCCTTCCGTGCCCTTGCCCCAAAACCTAAGCGTAGCTTGCGTTCTCAGACTTCCATCCTTCCACTCCTGGCTCAGAAGCCCTCCAGTTTCGGAATTCTGGAGACACAATGCAGCAATCTGCCTGCCTTCTAGAGGAAAAACATTGCCCTATGGGGCTACCCAGAAACCCTAAATGAGGATCAATCTGCACACCACTCTACAGTACCCCAATCACACATTCCAGCATGTGCAGTAATATCGTCTGACTCAGCCTGAGCCCAGACCTCCTGACCGACACCCAGACAGCTGGCCACACACTGAGCACATTAGACATGCCATGGCTTTAGGCCGTAATCTCTTCCCTACTTTGGTCTTCAGGCTTCAGAACCTGGATCTTATGTCCACTCATTGCCGCGCGGTGTATGTGATGCAGAAATTAGAACTTCTCCTTCCCCATGGCAAGAAACCCTGTGGTTGGCATGTTGTCCAACATTCAGTGTAGGAGAAAACAGCGTGGCCCATGAGGCCCCAGCAATGCTTGAGGGCCGTGATGGGCACAAACACACATATGGACCCTCAGAGAGAGCCCTGTCCTCAAGTAAAGCATCTCAGTTCCTGGACAAGGAGCCCGCATATGGGGCTTGCCATGCCCCTAGTCCCCCAATCTTAATGAGAGCTTGAGATATCTAGTCACACCTACCCAGGTCTCTGCTCTGTTATCCCTCTTTGGCGGGAAACCTGAGGCAAAACAAAACAAAACAAAACAAAACAAGATAATCAAACAAACAAACAAAGAAAAGGCAGAAAGGACTCTTCACATCCACAGAATGACACCAAACACTTGGGATCTTTCCAAATCCCCAGAAAGAAAGACTCGTCCATGGCCCATGAGGACACCCCGACATTCCAAGGCCACTGTTGACACAAAATCCAGAGACTTTAGCCTAAAAAGCGCCTCACACACGCATTTGTTCATAGCCCAAAAAATTCTTCTCACAGTCTGTAGATTGGGCCTGCCATACCTATGTCCCCAAACCTAAGCCAAGTTTGTGTTTTCAGACTTCTGTCCCAATAGCTCTGGCCCACACACCCTCCATGATGGGTCCCCTGGAGCAAAAACTCAGGACTGTGCCTGCCCTCTCCATAGGAATTCTGCCCATTTCATTGGCCACTACCATACAGATTAGGTGTAACCTCCAAAGTCTCTAAGGCCATCCCAATACTGTAGGTCGCCCAGGACAAACAGGGGTGATCTGTCCAAAGCTGAGCCAAGACCTCAACTCAGACCCATAGACAGAGAGTCCCAGAGAAGAAGATAGGACCGTTCAGGTACGTACACCCTCATTAGTACTATTGTTTTTGTTTCCAGGCATGTCTCCTCAGAGGCCTGGTTTCCAACACCAACATATGGGGGTTTTCTAGGTATCAATCAGAACAAATCTCGTGTCCACATGGGCAACTTTTCTTTGGAGACGTGACAAAACCTCTAATTGGGAGAAACCTTCAGGTCCCTGGAGATACTGCCACATTCCAAGGTCTCCATGGACACAGACCCACATCATGACCCATCCTCAGGAGAGTCCATTTCAACACAGCCCCTTGAGTTGCTCACCCAGAGCCAGCACATTGAACCTGTCTTGTCGCTAGGAGACAATTGGAATGCGTGGCGGGCTCTCTAGGCCTCCACCCTTAGAACCCTGGGGTGGCGTCCTTACGTATGGTACGTCCTGGAGCCATCCGACAGGTTTCGAATGTCCTGGCCAATGAAGCCTTGCAGATTGGAACATCTCACAGCAACCATTGTGGGAACACCTCCATGGCCTTATGATGCCTGCCCCACATCATGAAGGGGGATCATGGACAGAAAGGCCCAACCTGAGTCAATGTCTGATGCTCGCCCTGACTTCAAATGCACGAGATCTCGATTTAGCTCTGCAGAGTGTGCCTGCCGTCCCTCGTCCCAAAACCTAAGCTTAGCTTGTGTTCTCAGAATTCTGTCCTCACTCTCCTGGTCTACAAGCCCTCCAGTTTGGGAATTCCAGAGCCAATGAAGCATTATCTCCGGCCTCCAGGAAAAAAAAAAAAAAAAGAAAAAGAAAAAAAAGAAAAAAAAAACATGCCCCTGGGGCTACCAAGCAACGCCAAATGAGGTCAACCTATATGCCACTCGCCGCTACCCCAATTATACAGTCTACCCTGCGAACTAATGCCCTGTATGACACAGCCTGAGAAGGGACCTGTTGACCGACACCCAGTCAGCTGGGGCCACACCAAAGGACTGTCCTACCTTCTCCAAGGGAATTCTGCCCTTTCTAGTGACCACAACCCTACAGATTAGAAGAAATCTCCAACGTCCCCGAGACCATACCAATATTGGAGACTGCCTGGGACAAACAGGGGCGATTTGACACATGCTGAGGAATGACTACCACACAAAACCATAGACTGATGTTCTCCGAGAAAAAGATTGAAATGGACAGGCCCCCAGACCCTAATCAGATACATTGCTTTGGATTCCAGGCATCTCTCCTCAGATGTCTGGTTTCCAATACCTGCTTATGGGGTTTCCTGAGGCAACAATCAGAACAGATCTCGTCTCCACATGGGAAACTTGCTCTTTGGACCTGTCTCAAAACCTCCAGTTAGGAGAATCCTTCAGGGCGCTGCAGCCACTGCCCCATTCCAAGGTCTCCGTGGACACAAAATCACATTATGACTACTCTTCAGGAGAGTCCATTTCAACTTAGCCCCCTTGCTTGCTTCCCAGAGCCATCAGATCGAACTGGTCTTGTCGCTAGGAGACAATTGGAGTGCGAGTTGGGCTGCCCAGGCATCCACCCTTAGAACCCAGTTCTGGAGAAGTTCCTTATGGGGTGTCCTTGATCCATTCAACAGGTCTTGATGACGGTCCGGTAGAAAGAATCCTTGTGGTTAGCAGCACCACACTCTTGCACAGTGGGCAAACCTCCATGGCCTCGTGATGCCCCCACATTTATGTAGGGGACATCATGGACAGAAACTCCAACCTGAGGCAATGTCTGATCCTCTCCCTGACTTCAGATGTGTGAGATTGTGATTCAACACTGCAGAGTGTGCCTGCTGTGCCCTCGCCCCGAAACCTAAGCCTAGCTTCTGTTTTCAGACTTCCTTCCTCAAACTCCTGGATCACAATCCCTCCAGTTGGGAATTCTGGAGACATGATGCAGCACTCCATCGGCTCTCCAGAAGAAAAACGTTGCCCTATGGGTCTACCCAGAAACCCCAAATGAAGATCAGCCTGCATGCCACTCGACTGTACCCCAATTATACAGTCTAGCCTGGGCTGTAATGCCAAGTCTGACACAGACTGAGCCCGGACCTCGTGACCGACACCCAGACAGGTGGCCGCACAATGAGCACATCGGACACGCCATGGCCTTAGGTCATCATTTCTTCCGAAACTCGGTTTTCAGGCTTCAGAATCTAGACCTAATCTCCACCTACTGCCGAGCGGTGTATGTGATGCAGAAATCAGAATTCGTCCCTCCCCATGACAAGAAACCCTGTGGTTGGCATGTTGTCTAACGTGTCAGTGTAGGGGATACCAGTGTGGCCCATGAGGCCCCGACCATGCTTGAGGGCCGCGAAGGGTACAAACACACATTGGGACCTTCAGCATGAGTACTATCCTCAAGTAAAGCCTCTCAGGGGCTGCACCAGGAGCCCGCATATGGGGCTTGCCATGACCCTAGTCCCCCAAACATAACCAGAGCTCAAGTCTGGTTAAAACTGGTCCCCCCTACTCAGAGCTCTTTTCTGCAAACCCTCTTTGGTGGAACACATGAGGTAAAAAAAAAAAAAAAAAAAAAAAAGAGAGAGAGAGAGAGAGAGAAAGGACTCCAACCATCCAAAGACTGATCGCACACCCTGGAATGAGGCCAAATTCCCAGAAAGAAGAGCTTGTCTATGGCTGATGAGGCCAGCCCGACATTGCAAGGCTACCGTTGATGCAAAATCCGGAGACAAAAGCCTGATAAAAAGCCTCACACTCACTCATTGATCATAGCCTGAAAAATTCTTCTCACAGTCTGTAGATCGAGCCTGCCATACCTATGTCCCCAAACCTAAGCCAAGTGTTTGTTTTCAGACTTCTGTTCCCACAGTCCTGGCCCACACATCTTCTAGGGTGGGTCCCGTGGAGAGACACCTCAGGACTGTGCCTGCCCTCTTCAAGGGAATTCTGCTCATTCCTTTGGACACAACACGACAGATTAGGAGAAGCTTCCAATGTCCCGGAGGCCATCCCCATAGTGTCAGCCACCCAGCACAAACAGGGGTGATCTGTCACAAGCTGCACAACTACCCCCACTCAGACCCATAGACAGATATCCCCAGAGCAAAAGATTGAACCGGACAGGCACCAAGGCCCTAATTGAATCCATTGCATTTGAGTCCAGGCATCTCTCCTCATATGCCTGGTTTCCAAACCAGATTTCCCGGAGAAATCAATCAGTACAAATTGTGTCTCCACATGGGAAACTTGCTTTTTGGCGCTGTGTCAAAACCTTCCGTTAGGAGAAACCTTTGATACACGGAGCCTCTGCCCCATTCCATGGTCTCCATGGACACAAACACACATTATGCCTCATCCTCAAGAGAGCACATTTCAACTCAGGAACCTTGGTTGCTTCCCCAGAGCCAATGATCAAACCTGCCTTATCACAAGTAGATATTTGGAATGGGAAGCGGGCTGCTCAAGGTTCCATCCTTAGAACCCTGCTCTGGTGTCGTTCTGTAATGGACGTTTTGGAGCCATCCTACAGGTCTCAAGTGTCCGGCAAAAGGAATCCTTGGGGATTGGAGCATCTCACTATTCCTATCTCGGGAAAACCACCATGGCCTCATGATGCACCTGCCCCTTCATGAAGGGGGAAATGGACAGAAACTCCACCCTAAACCAAAGTCTGATCCTCGCCCTGACTTCAAATCCACGAGATCTCGATTCACCTAGCAGAGTGTGCCTGCTGTGCCCTCGCTCCGAAACCTATGCTTAGCTTGTGTTCAAAGACTTCTTTCCTCACACTCCTGGGCCACAAGCCCTCCAGTTTGGGAATTCTGGAGCCACAAGGCAGCAATCTATCTGACCTCCAGAAGAAAAACTTTGCCCTATGGGTTACCAAGGAACCCCAAATGAGTATCAACCTGCACCCCCACTCGAATGTACCCCAATTGTACAGTGTACCCGGCACACTCATGCGCTGACACAGCCAGAGCTCAGTCCTCCCGACCGCCACCCGGACACCTGGGGCCACACCTCAGGACTGTGCCTGGCCTCTCCAATGGAATTCTGCACATTCCATTGGCCACATCCCTACATATTACAAGAAACCTCCAAATACCCTGAGACCATTCCAATAGTGTAGGCCTCCCGGGAGAAACAGTGGCGATTAGACGCAATTGATAAATGACCTCCATTCAGAACCATGGACAGATGTTCCCAGAGACGAAGTTTGAAGAGTCGAGGCCCTAATCGGATCCATTGCTTTGGTATCCAGGCATCTCTCCTCAGAGCTCTGGTTTCCAATAACAGCTTATGGGGTTTCCTGAGGCAACATTCAAAAAAAAATATCGTCTCCACATGCGAAACTCGCTCTTGGGATCTGTGTCAATACCTCCGGTTAGGAGAATCCTTCAGGACGCCAGCGCCACTGCCCCATTCCAAGGTCTCCATAGACACAAAGCCACGTTATGGCCCATCCTCGGGAGACTCCATTTCAACTCAACCCCCCATTATGGTCCCCCAGAGCCAGCAGAGCGAACCTGCGTTGCTGCTAAGAAAGATTAGAATACTAGTTGGGCATCCCAGGCATCCATCGTTAGAACCTGCTCTAGACAAATTTTTTATGAGACGTCCTAGATCTATCCAACAGGTCTGGACGATACCGCAGAAGGAATCCTTTTGGATTGCATCATCACACAATCCCACCGTGGGATAAACTCCATGATTCGTGATATCCCCACCTTCATGTAAGGATCATCATGGAGAGAAACTCCAACCTGAGGCAATGTCTGATCCTCGCCCTGACTTCAGATGCATGAGATCTCAATTCAGATCTGCAGAGTGTGGCTTCCGTGCCCTTGCCCCAAAACCTAAGCGTAGCTTGTGTTCTCAGACTTCCGTCCTTCCACCTCTGGCTCACAAGCCCTCCAGTTTGGGAATTCTGGAGACACAATACAGCAATCTGCCTGCCTTCTAGAAGAAAAACATTGCCCTATGGGGCTACCCAGAAACTCCAAATGAGGATCAGCCTGCAAGCCACTCGACAGTACACCAATCACACAGTCCAGCATGAGCAGTAATGTCGTCTGACTCAGCCTGAGCCCAGACGTCGTGACCAACACCCAGACAGCTGGGCACACACTGAGCTCATCAGACATGCCATGGCCGTAGGACGTAATCTCTTGCCTACTTTGGTCTTCAGGTTTCAGAACCTAGATCTCATCTCCACTCACTGCTGCGCGGTGTATGTGATGCAGAAATTAGACCTTCTCATTCCCCATGGCAAGAAACCCTGTGGTTGACATGTTGTCCAACATTCAGTGTAGGAGAAAACAGCATGGCCCATGAGGCCCCGGCCATGCTTGAGGGCCGCGATGGGCACAAACACACATTGGGACCCTCAGAATGAGCCCTGTCCTCAATTAAAGCATCTCAGTTCCTGGACAAAGAGCCCGCATATGGGGCTTGCCATGCCCCTAGTCCCCCAATCTTAGTGAGAGCTTGAGATGTCTAGTCACGCCTACTCAGGTCTCTGCTCTGTTTTCCCTCTTTGGTGGGACATCTGAGGCAAAAAACAAAACAAAACAAGACAAACAAACAAATAAAGAAAGAAAAGGCAGAAAGGACTCTTCACATCCACAGAATGACACCAAACACTTGGGATCTGGCCAAATCCCCAGAAAGAAAGACTCGTCCATGGCCCATGAGGACACCCCGACATTCCACGCCCACTGTTGACACAAAATCCAGAGACTACAACCGAGTAAGCACCTCACACACGCATTTGTTCATAGCCCCAAAAATTCTTCTCACAGTCTGTAGATTGGGCCTGCCATACCTATGTCCCCAAACCTAAGCCAAGTTTGTGTTTTCAGACTTCTGTCCCAATAGCTCTGGCCCACACACCCTCCATGATGGGTCCCCTGGAGCAAAAACTCAGGACTGTGCCTGCCCTCTCCATAGGAATTCTGCCCATTTCATTGGCCACTACCATACAGATTAGGTGAAACCTCCAAAGTCTCTGAGGCCATCCCAATACTGTAGGTCGCCCAGGACAAACAGGGGTGATCTGTCCAAAGCTGAGCCAAGACCTCAACTCAGACAGAGAGTCCCAGAGAAGAAGATTGGACCGTTCAGGTACGTACACCCTCATTGGTACTATTGTTTTTGTTTCCAGGCATGTCTCCTCAGAGGCCTGGTTTCCAACACCAACATATGGGAGTTTTCTGAGGTGCCAATCAGAACAAATCTCGTGTCCACATGGGCAACTTTTCTTTGGAGACGTGACAAAACCTCTAATTGGGAGAAAACTTCAGGTCCCTGGAGATACTGCCACATTCCAAGGTCTCCATGGACACAGACCCACATCATGACCCATCCTCAGGAGAGTCCATTTCAACACAGCCCCTTGAGTTGCTCACCCAGAGCCAGCACATTGAACCTGTCTTGTCGCTAGGAGACAATTGGAATGCGTGGCGGCTCTCTAGGCCTCCACCCTTAGAACCCTGGGGTGGCGTCCTTACGTATGGTACGTCCTGGAGCCATCCGACAGGTTTCGAATGTCCTGGCCAATGAAGCCTTGCAGATTGGAACATCTCACAGCAACCATTGTGGGAACACCTCCATGGCCTTATGATGCCTGCCCCACATCATGAAGGGGGATCATGGACAGAAAGGCCCAACCTGAGTCAATGTCTGATGCTCGCCCTGACTTCAAATGCACGAGATCTCGATTTAGCTCTGCAGAGTGTGCCTGCCGTCCCTCGTCCCAAAACCTAAGCTTAGCTTGTGTTCTCAGAATTCTGTCCTCACTCTCCTGGCCTACAAGCCCTCCAGTTTGGGAATTCCAGAGCCAATGAAGCATTATCTCAGGCCTCCAAAAAAAAAACAAAAACACCCACACAAACAAAAAAAAAACAAAACACCACACAACCAAACACACAAAAAACCCAGAAAAAAAAAGAAAAAAAAAAAAAAACTTGCCCCTGGGGCTACCAAGCAACGCGAATTGAGGTCAACCTATATGCCACTCGCCGCTACCCCAATTATACAGTCTACCCTGCGAACTAATGCCCTGTATAACACAGCCTGAGAAGGGACCTGTTGACCGACACCCAGTCAGCTGGGGCCACACCAAAGGACTGTCCTACCTTCTCCAAGGGAATTCTGCCCTTTCTAGTGACCACAACCCTACAGATTAGAAGAAATCTCCAACGTCCCCGAGACCATACCAATATTGGAGACTGCCTGGGACAAACAGGGGCGATTTGACACATGCTGAGGAATGACTACCACACAAAACCGTAGACTGATGTTCTCCGAGAAAAAGATTGAAATGGACAGGCCCCTAGGCCCTAATCGGATACATTGCCTTGGATTCCAGGCATCTCTCCTCAGATGTCTGGTTTCCAATACCTGCTTATGGGGTTTCCTGGGGCAACAATCAGAACAGATCTCGTCTCCACATGGGAAACTTGCTCTTTGGACCTGTCTCAAAACCTCCAGTTAGGAGAATCCTTCAGGGCGCTGGAGCCACTGCCCCTTTCCAAGGTCTCCGTGGACACAAAATCACATTATGTCTACTCTTAAGGAGAGTCCATTTCAACTCAGCCCCCTTGCTTGCTTCCCAGAGCCATCAGATCGAACTGGTCTTGTCGCTAGGAGACAATTGGAGTGCGAGTTGGGCTGCCCAGGCATCCACCCTTAGAACCCAGTTCTGGAGAAGATCCTTATGGGGTGTCCTTGATCCATTCAACAGGTCTCGATGTCGGTCTGGTAGAAGGAATCCTTGTGGTTAGCAGCACCACACTCTTGCACAGTGGGCAAACCTCCATGGCCTCGTGATGCCCCCACATTCATGTAGGGGACATCATGGACAAAAACTCCAACCTGAGGCAATGTCTGATCCTCGCCCTGACTTCAGATGTGTGAGATTTTGATTCAACACTGCAGAGTGTGCCTGCTGTGCCCTCGCCCCGAAACCTAAGCCTAGCTTGTGTTTTCAGACTTCCATTCACACTCCTGGATCAAAATCCCTCCACGTTGGGAATTCTGGAGACACGATGCAGCACTCTACCTGCCCTCCAGTAGAAAAATGTTGCCCTATGGTCTACACAGAAACCCCAAATAAGGATCAACCTGCATGCCACTCGACTGTACCCCAATTATACAGTCTAGCCTGGGCAGTAATGCACAGTCTGACACAGACTGAGCCCGGACCTCGTGACCGACACCAAGACAGCTGGCCGCACAATGAGCACATCGGACACGCCATAACCTTAGGTCATCAATTCTTCCGAACCTCGGTTTTCAGGCTTCAGAATCTAGACCTTTTCTCCACCTACTGCCGAGCGGTGTATATGATGCAGATATCATAATTCCTCCTTCCCCATGACCAGGAACCTTGTGGTTGGCATGTTGTAATGTTCAGTGTAGGGGATACCAGTGTGGTCCATGAGGCCCCGACCATGCTTGAGGGCCGCTATTGGCAAACACACATTGGGACCCTCAGCATGAGTACTATCCTCAAGTAAAGCCTCTAAGGGGCTGAACCAGGAGCCCGCATATGGGGCTTGCCATGACCCTAGTCCCCCAAACTTATCCAGAGCTCAAGTCTGGTTAAGTCTGGTCCACCCTACTCTGAGCTCTTTTCTGTAATCCCTCTTTGGTGGGACACATGAGGTAAAAAAAATATATATATATAGAGAGAGAGAAAGGACTCCAACCATCCAAAGAGTGATTCCAAACCTTTGGAAACAGGCCAAATTCCCAGAAAGAAAAGCTTGTCTATGGTTGATGAGGCCAGCCCGACATTGCAAGGCTACCGTTGATGTAAAATCCGGAGACAAAAGCCTGATAAAAAGCCTCACACTCGCTCGTTGATCATAGCCTGAAAAGTTCTTCTCACAGTCTGTAGATCGAGCCAGCCATACCTATGTCCTCAAACCTAAACCAAGTGTTCGTTTTCAGACTTCTGTCCCCATCGTCCTGACCGACACATCCCCTAGGGTGGGTCCCCTGGAGAGACACCTCAGGACTGTGCCTGCCCTCTCCAAGGGAATACTGCTCATTCCATTGGACACAGCATGACAGATTAAGAGAAGCTTCCAACGTCCCTGAGGTTATCCCCATTGTGTCAGCCACCCTGAAACAAACAGGGTTGATCTGTCACATGCTGGGCAACTACACCCACTCAGACCCATAGACAGATATCCCCAGAGCAAAAGATTGAACGGGCCAGACACCTAGGCCCTAATTTGATCCTTTGCTTTTGATTCCCGGCATCTCTCCTCCTTTGCCTGGTTTCCAAACCAATATATGTGAGTTACCGGAGAAATCGATCTGTACAAATTGTGTCTCGACATGGGAAACTTGCTTTTTGGAGCTGTGTCAAAACCACTCGTTAGGAGAAACCTTTGGTACACAGAGCCTTTGCCCCATTCCAAGGTCTCCATGGACACAAACACACATTATGACCCATCATCAAGAGAGCACATTTCAACTCAGGCACCTTGGTTGCTTCCCCAGAGCCAACGATCAAACCTACCTTATCACAAGTAGATCTTTGGAAAGGGAAGCAGGCTGATCAAGGTTCCATCCTTAGAACCCTGCCTGGTGTTGTTCTATAATGGACGTTTTGGAGCCATCCTACAAGTCTCAAGTGTCCGGCAGAATGAAATCTTGGGGATTGGAGCATCTCACTAATCCTATCTTGGGAAAACCACCATGGCCTCATGATGCACCTGCCCCTTCGTTAAGGGGGGAAATGGACAGAAACTCCACCCTAAGACAAAGTCTGATCCTCGCCCTGACTTTATATCCACGAGATCTCGATTCACCTAGCACAGTGTGCCTGCTGTGCCCTCGCTCTGAAACCTACACCTAGCTTGTGTTCAAAGACTTCCTTCCTCACACTCCTGGGCCACAAGCCTTCCAGTTTGGGAATTCGGGAGCCACAAGGCAGCAATCTATCTGACCTCCAGTAGAAAAACTTTGCCTTATGGGTTACCAAGAAACCCCAAATGAGTATCCACCTGCACTCCCACTCGACTGTACCCCAATTGTACAGTGTACCCGGCACACTCATGCACTGTCTGACACACCCTGAGCCCAGTCCTCCCGACCGACACAGGGACACCTGGGGCCACACCTCAGGACTGTGCCTGGCCTCTCCAACGGAATTCTGCACATTCCATTGGCCACATCCCTACATATTACGAGAAACCTCCAAATACCCCGAGACCATCCCAATAGTGTAGGCCTCCCGGGAGAAACATTGGCAATTAGACGCAAGGTGAGAAATGACCTCCATTCAGAACCATGGACAGATGTTCCCAGAGACGAAGTTAGAAGCGGAGAGGCCCTAATCGGATCCATTGCTTTGGTATCCAGGAAACTCTCCTCAGAGCTCTGGTTTCCAATACCAGCTTATAGGGTTTCCTGAGGCAACAATCAAAAAAATATCGTCTCCACATGTGAAACTTGCTCTTTGATTCTGTGTCAATACCTCAGGTTAGGAGAATCCTTCAGGACGCCAGCACCACTGCCCCAAGCCAAGATTTCCATAGACACAAAGCCACGTTATGACCCATCCTCGGGAGACTCCATTTCAACTCAACCCCCATGTGGCTCCCCCAGAGCCAGCAGAGCGAACCTGCGTTGCTGCTAAGAAAGATTAGAATACGTGTTGGGCTTCCCAGGCATCCATCGTTAGAACCTGCTCTAGAGAAATTTTTTTATGAGACGTCCTTGATCCAACCAACAGGACTCGACTGTCTCACTTAAGGAATCCTTATGGTTTGCATCATCACACAAACCCACCGTGGGATAAACTCCATGGCTTCGTGATGTCCCCACCTTCATGTAAGGATCATCATGGAGAGAAGCTCCAACCTGAGGCAATGTCTGATCCTCCCCTGACTTCCGATGCATGAGATCTCGATTCAACTCTGCAGAGTTGCCTTCCGTGCGCTTGCCCCAAAACCTAAGCCTAGCTTGTGTTCTCATGCTCCCGTCCTTTCACTCCTGGCTCACAAGGCCTCCAGTTTGGGAATTCTGGAGACACAATGCAGCAAGCTGCCTTCCTTCTAGAAGAAAAACATTGCCCTATGGGGCTACCCAAGAACCCAAAATGAGGATCAGCCTGAACGCCACTCGACAGTGCCCCAATCATACAGTCCAGGATGAGCAGTAATGTCGTCTGACTCAGCCTGAGCCCAGACCTTGTGACCGACACCCACACAGCTGGCCACACACTGAGCACATCAGACATGCCATGGCTTTAGGCCTTCATCTCTTCCCTACTTTGGTGTTCAGGCTTCAGAACCTAGATCTTATCTCCACTCACTGCCGCGCGGTGTTTGGGATGCAGAAATTAGAACTTCTCCTTCCTCACAGCAAGAAACCCTGTGGTTGGCATGTTGTCCAACATTCAGTGTAGGAGAAAATAGCATGGCCCATGAGGCCACAGCCATGCTTGAGGGCCGCGATGGGCACAAACACACATTGGGACCGTCAGAGTGAGCCCTATCTCAAGTAAAGCATCTCAGTTCCTGGACAAAGAGCCCGCATATGGGGCTTGCCATGCCCCTAGTCCCCCAATCTTAGTGAGAGCTTGAGATGTCTAGTCATGCCTACTCAGGTCTCTGCTCTGTTATCCCTCTTTGGTGGAACACTTGAGGCAAAAACATAAAAAACACAAAAGAAGACAAACAAACAATCAAACAAACAATGAAAAGGCAGAAAGGACTCTTTACATCCACAGAATGACCCCAAACACTTGGAATCTGACCAAATCCCCAGAGAGAAAGACTAGTCCATGGCCGATGAGGAAACACTGTCATTCCACGGCCAATGTTGACACAAAATCCAGAGACAACAGCCGAGCAAGTGCCTCACACAGGCATTTGTTCATAGCCCAAAAATTCTTCTCACCGTCTGTAGATTGGGCCTGCCATTCCTACGTCCCCAAACCTGAGCCAATATTGTGTTTTCAGACTTCTGTCCCAACAGTTCTGGCCCACACACCCTCCATGATGGGTTCCCTGGAGCCAGAACTCAGGACTGTGCCTGCCCTCTCCATAGGATTTCTGCCCATTTCATTGGCCACAGTCGTATAGATTAGGTGAAACCTCCAAAGTCTCTGAGGCCATCCCAATACTGTAGGTCGCCCAGGACAAACAGGGTGATCAGTCACAAGCTGAGCCAAGACCTCCACTCAGACCCATAGACAGATAGTCCTAGAGAAGAAGATAGGACCGTATAGGTACGTGCACCGTCATTGGATCTATTGGTTTTGTTTCCAGGCATGTCTCCTCAGAGGCCTGGTTTCCAACACCATCATATGGGAATTTTCTGAGGTACCAATCAGAACAAATCTCGTGTCCACATGGGCAACTTTTCTTTGGAGACGTGTCAAAACCTCTAGTTGGGAGAAACCTTCAGGTCCCTGGAGATATTGCCACATTCCAAGGTCTCCATGGACACAGACCCACAACTTGATCCATCATCAGGAGAGTCCATTTCAACACAGCCCATTCAGGTGCTCAGCCAGAGCCAGCACATTGAACTAGTCTTGTTGCTAGGAGACAGTTGGAATGCGTGGCCGGCTCTCTAGGCCTCCACCCTTAGAACCCTGCTGTGGCGTCCTTCCGTATGGTATGTCCTGGAGTCATCTGACAGGTTTCGAATGTCCTGGCCAATGAGTCCTTGCAGACTGGAACATCTCACAACAACCATCATGGGAAAACCTCCATGGCCTTATGATGCCTGCCCCAGTTCATGAAGTGGGATCATGGACAGAAACGCCCATCCTGAGCCAATGTCCGATGCTCGCCCTGACTTCAGATGCACGAGATCTCGATTTAGCTCTGCAGAGTGTGCCTGCCGTGCCATCGTCCCGAAGCCTAAGCGTAGCTTGTGTTCTCAGAATTCGTCCTCACTCTCCTGGCCGACAAGCCCTCCAGTTTGGAATTCCGGAGCCACAATGAAGCATTATATCCGCCATCAATAAAAAAAAAAAAAAAAGAAAGAAAAGAAAAAAAGAAAAAAAAAGGAAGAAAAAAAAAAGAAAAACAAACTTGCCCCTGGGGCTACCAAGAAACGCCAAATGAGGTCAACCTATATGCCACTCGACTCTACACTAATTATACAGTCTACCCTGCAAACTAATGCCCTCTCTGACACAGCTTGAGACGGGACCTCTTGACTGAAACCCAGTCAGCTGGGGCAACACCAAAGGACTGTCCTACCTTCTCCAAGGGAATTGTGCCCAATCCAGTGACCACAACCCTACAGATTAGAAGAAAATTCCAAAGTCTCCGAGACCATACCAATCGTGGAGACTGCCTGGGACAAACAGGGTGGTTTGACACATGCTGAGGAATGACTACCATACAAAACTGTAGACTGATGTTCTCAGAGAAAAAGATTAAAGTGGACAGGGCCCTAGGCCCTAATCGGATACATTGCTTTGGATTCCAGGCATCTCTCCTCAGATGTCTGGTTTCCAATATCAGCTTATGGGGTTCCCTGAGGCAACAATCAGAATAGATCTCGTCACCACATGGGAAACTTGCTCTTTGGACCTGTCTCAAAACCTCCAGTTAGTAGAATCCTTCAGGGCGCTGGAGCCACTGCCCCATTCCAAGGTCTCCGTGGACACAAAATCACATTATGACTACTCCTCGGGAGAGTTCATTTCAACTCAGCCCCCTTGCTTGCTCCCCAGAGCCATCAGATCGAACTGGTCTTGTCGCTAGGAGACAATTGCAATGCGATTTGGGCTGCCCGGGCATCCATCCTTAAAACCCAGTTCTAGAGAAGTTCCTTATGGGGTGTCCTTGATCCATTCAACAGGTCTCGACGACGGTCCCATAGAAGGAATCCTTGTGATTTGCAGCACCACAGTCTCGCACAGTGGGCAAAACTCCATGGCCTCGTGATGCCCCCACCTTCATGTAGGGGACATCATGGACAGAAACTCCAACCTGAGGCAATCTCTGATCCTCGCCGTGACTTCAGATGTGTGAGATTGTGATTCAACACTGCAGAGTGTGCCTGCTGTGCCCTCGCCCCGAAACCTAAGCCTAGATTGTGTTTTCAGACTTCTGTCCTCACACTCCTGGATCACCATCCCACCAGTTTGGGAATTCTGGAGACACGATGCAGCACTTTACCTGCCCTCCAGAAGAAAAACGTTGCACTATGGGTCTACCCAGAAACCCCAAATGAGGATCAACCTGCATGCCGCACGACTCTAACCCAATTATACAGTCTAGCCCGGGCCATAATGCCCAGTCTGACACAGACTGAGCCCAGACCTCGTGACCGACACCCAGACAGGTGGCCGCACAATGAGCACACGGACACGCCATGGCCTTAGGTCATCATTTCTTCCGAAACTCGGTTTTCAGGCTTCAGAATCTTGACCTTATCTCCACCTACTGCCGAGCGGTGTATGTGATGCAGAAATCAGATTCCTCCGTCCCCATGACCAGAAACCTTGTGGTCGGCATGTTGTCCAATGTTCAGTGTAGGGGATACTAGTGTAGCCCATGAGGCCCCACCATGCTTGAGGGACGCGATGGCACAAACACACACTGGGACCCTCTGCATGAGTACTATCCTCAAGTAAGGACTCTCAGGGGCTGTAAAAAGAGCCCACATATGGGGCTTGCCAGGCCTCTTGTCCCCCAAACTTGACCAGAGCTCAAGTCTGGTTAAATCTTGTCCACCCTACTCAGAGCTTTTTTCTGCAATCCCTCTTTGGTGGGACACATAGGTAAAAAAAAAAAAAAAATAGAGAAAGGTCTCCAACATCCCAAGAGTGATCGCAAACCCTTGGTATCAGGCCAAATTCCCAGAAAGAAAAGTTTGTCTATGGCTGATGAGGCCTGCCTGACATTCCATGGCCTCTGTTGATGCAAAATCCAGAGATAAAAGCCTGATAAAGTGCCTCGTGCTCGCTCGTTGATCATAGCCCAAGAAATTCTTCTCACAGTCTGTAGATCCAGCCTGCCATACCTATGTCGCCAAACCTAAGCCGAGTTTGTGTTTTCAGACTTCTGTCCCCACATCCTGACCCACACATCCTCTAGGGTGGAACCCCTGGAGCGACACCTCAGGACTGTGCCTACCCTCTCCAAGGGAATTCTGCTCATTCCTTTGGACACAACACGACAGATTAGGAGAAACTTCCAACGTCCCCGGGGCCATCCCCATAGTGTCAGCCACCCAGCACAAACAGGGGTGATCTGTCACAAGCTGCACAACTACCCCCACTCAGAGCCATAGACATATATCCCCAGAGAAAAAGATTGAACGGGACAGACACCTAGGCACTAATTGGATCCATTGCTTTTGATTCCAGGCATCTCTCCTCATAGGCCTAGATTCCAATACCAATATATGTGGGTTCCCGGAGAAATCAATCAGTACAAATAGTGTCTCCACAGGGGAAACTTGCTTTTTAGAGCTGTGTCAAAACCTCCTGTTAGGAGAAAACGTTGGTACACGTAGCCACTGCCCCATTCCAAGGTCTATATGGACACAAACACACATTATGACCCATCCTCAAGAGAGCACATTTCAACTCAGGCCCCTTGGTTGCTTTCCCAAAGCCAACGATCAAACCTCCCTTATCACAAGTAGGTATTTGTAATGGGAAGTGGGCTGCTCAAGGTTCCATCCTTAGAACCCTGCAATGGTGTCGTTATGTAATGGATGTTTTGGAGCCATCCTACAGGTCTCAACTGTCCGGAAGAAGGAATCCTTGGGGATTGGAGCATCTCACTACTCCTATCTTAGGAAAACCACCATGGCCTCATGATGCACCTGCCCCTTCGTGAAGGGGGCAAATGGACAGAAACTCCACCCTAAGCCAAAGTCTGATCCTCGCCCTGACTTCATATCCACGAGATCTCGATTCACCTAGCACAGTGTGCCTGCTGTGCCCTCGCTCCGAAACCTAGGCCTAGCTTGTGTTCAAAGACTTCCTTCCTCACACTCCTGGGCCACAAGCCCTCCAGTTTGGGAATTCGGGAGCCACAAGGCAGCAATCTATCTGACCTCCAGAAGAAAAACTTTGCCCTATGGGTTACCAAGAAACCCCAAATGAGTATAAACCTGCACCCCCACTCGACTTTACCCCAATTGTACAGTGTACCCGGCACACTCATGCGCTGTCTGACACAGCCTGAGCCGAGTCCTCCCAACCGACCACCGGACACCTGGGGACACACCTCAGGATTGTGCCAGGCCTCTCCAACAGAATTCTGTACATTCCATTGGCCACATCCCTACATATTACGAGAAACCGCCAAATACCCCGAGACCATCCCAATAGTATAGGCCTCCCGGGAGAAACGGTGGCGATTAGACACAAGCTGAGAAATGACCTCCATTCAGAACCATGGACAGAGTTTCCCAGAGATGAAGTTTGTATCAGAGAGGCCCTAATCAGATCCATTGCTTCGGTATCAGGCATCTCTACTCAGAGGTCTGGTTTCCAATACCAACTTAAGGGATTTCCTGAGGCAACAGTCAAAAAAAATATCGTCTCCACATGCGAAACTTGCTCTTTGGATCTGTGCCAATACCTCCGGTTAGGAGAATCCTTCAGGACACCAAGGCCACTGCCCCATTCCAAGGTCTCCATGGACACAAAGCCACGTTATGATCCATACTCGGGAGACTCCATTTCACTCAACCCCCTATGTTGCTCCCCCAGTGTCAGCAGAGCTAACCTGCGTTGCTGCTAAGAAAGATTGGAATACGAGTTGGGCTTCCCAGGCATCCATCTTTAGAACCTGCTCTGGAGAAATTTTTTATGAGACGTCCTTGATCCATCCAACAGCTCTCCACTGTCCCGAAGAAGGAATACTTTTGGAAAGCATCATCACACAATCCCACCGTGGGATAAACTCCATGGCTTCGTGATGTCCCCACCTTCATGTAAGGATCATCATGGAGAGAATCTCCAACCTGAGGCAATGTCTGATCCTCGCCCTGACTTCCGATGCATGAGATCTCGATTCAACTCTGAAGAGTGTGCTTCCGTGCCCTTGCCCCAAAACCTAAGCGTAGCTTGCGTTCTCAGACTTCCGTCCTTCCACTCCTGGCTCAGAAGCCCTCCAGTTTCGGAATTCTGGAGACACAATGCAGCAATCTGCCTGCCTTCTAGAGGAAAACCATTGCCCTATGGGGCTACCCAGAAACCCTAAATGAGGATCAATCTGCACACCACTCTACAGTACCCCAATCACACATTCCAGCATGTGCAGTAATATCGTCTGACTCAGCCTGAGCCCAGACCTCCTGACCGACACCCAGACAGCTGGCCACACACTGAGCACATTAGACATGACATGGCTTTAGGCCGTAATCTCTTCCCTACTTTGGTCTTCAGGCTTCAGAACCTGGATCTTATGTCCACTCATTGCCGCGCGGTGTATGTGATGCAGAAATTAGAACTTCTCCTTCCCCATGGCAAGAAACCCTGTGGTTGGCATGTTGTCCAACATTCAGTGTAGGAGAAAACAGCGTGGCCCATGAGGCCCCAGCAATGCTTGAGGGCCGTGATGGGCAAAAACACACATATGGACCCTCAGAGTGAGCCCTGTCCTCAAGTAAAGCATCTCAGTTCCTGGACAAGGAGCCCGCATATGGGGCTTGCCATGCCCCTAGTCCCCCAATCTTAATGAGAGCTTGAGATATCTAGTCACGCCTACCCAGGTCTCTGCTCTGTTATCCCTCTTTGGCAGGAAACCTGAGGCAAAACAAAACAAAACAAAACAAAACAAGACAATCAAACAAACAAACAAAGAAAAGGCAGAAAGGACTCTTCACATCCACAGAATGACACCAAACACTTGGGATCTTTCCAAATCCCCAGAAAGAAAGACTCGTCCATGGCCCATGAGGACACCCCGACATTCCAAGGCCACTGTTGACACAAAATCCAGAGACTTTAGCCTAAAAAGCGCCTCACACACGCATTTGTTCATAGCCCAAAAAATTCTTCTCACAGTCTGTAGATTGGGCCTGCCATACCTATGTCCCCAAACCTAAGCCAAGTTTGTGTTTTCAGACTTCTGTCCCAATAGCTCTGGCCCACACACCCTCCATGATGGGTCCCCTGGAGCAAAAACTCAGGACTGTGCCTGCCCTCTCCATAGGAATTCTGCCCATTTCATTGGCCACTACCATACAGATTAGGTGTAACCTCCAAAGTCTCTAAGGCCATCCCAATACTGTAGGTCGCCCAGGACAAACAAGGGTGATCGGTCCAAAGCTGAGCCAAGACCTCAACTCAGACCCATAGACAGAGAGTCCCAGAGAAGAAGATAGGACCGTTCAGGTACGTACACCCTCATTAGTACTATTGTTTTTGTTTCCAGGCATGTCTCCTCAGAGGCCTGGTTTCCAACACCAACATATGGGGGTTTTCTAGGTATCAATCAGAACAAATCTCGTGTCCACATGGGCAACTTTTCTTTGGAGACGTGACAAAACCTCTAATTGGGAGAAACCTTCAGGTCCCTGGAGATACTGCCACATTCCAAGGTCTCCATGGACACAGACCCACATCATGACCCATCCTCAGGAGAGTCCATTTCAACACAGCCCCTTGAGTTGCTCACCCAGAGCCAGCACATTGAACCTGTCTTGTCGCTAGGAGACAATTGGAATGCGTGGCGGGCTCTCTAGGCCTCCACCCTTAGAACCCTGGGGTGGCGTCCTTACGTATGGTACGTCCTGGAGACATCCGACAGGTTTCGAATGTCCTGGCCAATGAAGCCTTGCAGATTGGAACATCTCACAGCAACCATTGTGGGAACACCTCCATGGCCTTATGATGCCTGCCCCACATCATGAAGGGGGATCATGGACAGAAAGGCCCAACCTGAGTCAATGTCTGATGCTCGCCCTGACTTCAAATGCACGAGATCTCGATTTAGCTCTGCAGAGTGTGCCTGCCGTCCCTCGTCCCAAAACCTAAGCTTAGCTTGTGTTCTCAGAATTCTGTCCTCACTCTCCTGGTCTACAAGCCCTCCAGTTTGGGAATTCCAGAGCCAATGAAGCATTATCTCCGGCCTCCAGAAAAAAAACAAAAATAAAACAACAAAAAAAAAAAACAGAAAAAAAAGAAAAAAAAAACATGCCCCTGGGGCTATCAAGCAACGCCAAATGAGGTCAACCTATATGCCACTCGCCGCTACCCCAATTATACAGTCTACCCTGCGAACTAATGCCCTGTATGACACAGCCTGAGAAGGGACCTGTTGACCGACACCCAGTCAGCTGGGGCCACACCAAAGGACTGTCCTACCTTCTCCAAGGGAATTCTGCCCTTTCTAGTGACCACAACCCTACAGATTAGAAGAAATCTCCAACGTCCCCGAGACCATACCAATATTGGAGACTGCCTGGGACAAACAGGGGCGATTTGACACATGCTGAGGAATGACTACCACACAAAACCATAGACTGATGTTCTCCGAGAAAAAGATTGAAATGGACAGGCCCCCAGACCCTAATCAGATACATTGCTTTGGATTCCAGGCATCTCTCCTCAGATGTCTGGTTTCCAATACCTGCTTATGGGGTTTCCTGAGGCAACAATCAGAACAGATCTCGTCTCCACATGGGAAATTTGCTCTTTGGACCTGTCTCAAACCTCCAGTTAGGAGAATCCTTCAGGGCGCTGCAGCCACTGCCCCATTCCAAGGTCTCCGTGGACACAAAATCACATTATGACTACTCTTCAGGAGAGTCCATTTCAACTCAGCCCCCTTGCTTGCTTCCCAGAGCCATCAGATCGAACTGGTCTTGTCGCTAGGAGACAATTGGAGTGCGAGTTGGGCTGCCCAGGCATCCACCCTTAGAACCCAGTTCTGGAGAAGTTCCTTATGGGGTGTCCTTGATCCATTCAACAGGTCTTGATGACGGTCCGGTAGAAAGAATCCTTGTGGTTAGCAGCACCACACTCTTGCACTGTGGGCAAACCTCCATGGCCTCGTGATGCCCCCACATTTATGTAGGGGACATTATGGACAGAAACTCCAACCTGAGGCAATGTCTGATCCTCGCCCTGACTTCAGATGTGTGAGATTGTGATTCAACACTGCAGAGTGTGCCTGCTGTGCCCTCGCCCCGAAACCTAAGCCTAGCTTGTGTTTTCAGACTTCCTTCCTCAAACTCCTGGATCACAATCCCTCCAGTTGGGAATTCTGGAGACATGATGCAGCACTCCATCGGCTCTCCAGAAGAAAAACGTTGCCCTATGGGTCTACCCAGAAACCCCAAATGAAGATCAACCTGCATGCCACTCGACTGTACCCCAATTATACAGTCTAGCCTGGGCTGTAATGCCAAGTCTGACACAGACTGAGCCCGGACCTCGTGACCGACACCCAGACAGGTGGCCGCACAATGAGCACATCGGACACGCCATGGCCTTAGGTCATCATTTCTTCCGAAACTCGGTTTTCAGGCTTCAGAATCTAGACCTAATCTCCACCTACTGCCGAGCGGTGTATGTGATGCAGAAATCAGAATTCGTCCCTCCCCATGACAAGAAACCCTGTGGTTGGCATGTTGTCTAACGTGTCAGTGTAGGGGATACCAGTGTGGCCCATGAGGCCCCGACCATGCTTGAGGGCCGCGAAGGGTACAAACACACATTGGGACCTTCAGCATGAGTACTATCCTCAAGTAAAGCCTCTCAGGGGCTGCACCAGGAGCCCGCATATGGGGCTTGCCATGACCCTAGTCCCCCAAACATAACCAGAGCTCAAGTCTGGTTAAAACTGGTCCCCCCTACTCAGAGCTCTTTTCTGCAAACCCTCTTTGGTGGAACACATGAGGTAAAAAAAAAAAAAAAAAAAAGAGAGAGAGAGAGAGAGAGAGAGAGAGAAAGGAATCCAACCATCCAAAGACTGATCGCACACCCTGGAATGAGGCCAAATTCCCAGAAAGAAGAGCTTGTCTATGGCTGATGAGGCCAGCCCGACATTGCAAGGCTACCGTTGATGCAAAATCCGGAGACAAAAGCCTGATAAAAAGCCTCACACTCACTCATTGATCATAGCCTGAAAAATTCTTCTCACAGTCTGTAGATCGAGCCTGCCATACCTATGTCCCCAAACCTAAGCCAAGTGTTTGTTTTCAGACTTCTGTTCCCACAGTCCTGGCCCACACATCTTCTAGGGTGGGTCCCGTGGAGAGACACCTCAGGACTGTGCCTGCCCTCTTCAAGGGAATTCTGCTCATTCCTTTGGACACAACACGACAGATTAGGAGAAGCTTCCAACGTCCCGGAGGCCATCCCCATAGTGTCAGCCACCCAGCACAAACAGGGGTGATCTGTCACAAGCTGCACAACTACCCCCACTCAGACCCATAGACAGATATCCCCAGAGCAAAAGATTGAACCGGACAGGCACCAAGGCCCTAATTGAATCCATTGCATTTGAGTCCAGGCATCTCTCCTCATATGCCTGGTTTCCAAACCAGATTTCCCGGAGAAATCAATCAGTACAAATTGTGTCTCCACATGGGAAACTTGCTTTTTGGCGCTGTGTCAAAACCTTCCGTTAGGAGAAACCTTTGGTACACGGAGCCTCTGCCCCATTCCATGGTCTCCATGGACACAAACACACATTATGCCTCATCCTCAAGAGAGCACATTTCAACTCAGGAACCTTGGTTGCTTCCCCAGAGCCAATGATCAAACCTGCCTTATCACAAGTAGATATTTGGAATGGGAAGCGGGCTGCTCAAGGTTCCATCCTTAGAACCCTGCTCTGGTGTCGTTCTGTAATGGACGTTTTGGAGCCATCCTACAGGTCTCAAGTGTCCGGCAAAAGGAATCCTTGGGGATTGGAGCATCTCACTATTCCTATCTCGGGAAAACCACCATGGCCTCATGATGCACCTGCCCCTTCATGAAGGGGGAAATGGACAGAAACTCCACCCTAAACCAAAGTCTGATCCTCGCCCTGACTTCACATCCACGAGATCTCGATTCACCTAGCAGAGTGTGCCTGCTGTGCCCTCGCTCCGAAACCTATGCCTAGCTTGTGTTCAAAGACTTCTTTCCTCACACTCCTGGGCCACAAGCCCTCCAGTTTGGGAATTCTGGAGCCACAAGGCAGCAATCTATCTGACCTCCAGAAGAAAAACTTTGCCCTGTGGGTTACCAAGGAACCCCAAATGAGTATCAACCTGCACCCCCACTCGAATGTACCCCAATTGTACAGTGTACCCGGCACACTCATGCGCTGACACAGCCAGAGCTCAGTCCTCCCGACCGCCACCCGGACACCTGGGGCCACACCTCAGGACTGTGCCTGGCCTCTCCAATGGAATTCTGCACATTCCATTGGCCACATCCCTACATATTACAAGAAACCTCCAAATACCCTGAGACCATTCCAATAGTGTAGGCCTCCCGGGAGAAACAGTGGCGATTAGACGCAATTGATAAATGACCTCCATTCAGAACCATGGACAGATGTTCCCAGAGACGAAGTTTGAAGAGTCGAGGCCCTAATCGGATCCATTGCTTTGGTATCCAGGCATCTCTCCTCAGAGCTCTGGTTTCAAATAACAGCTTATGGGGTTTCCTGAGGCAACATTCAAAAAAAATATCGTCTCCACATGCGAAACTCGCTCTTGGGATCTGTGTCAATACCTCCGGTTAGGAGAATCCTTCAGGACGCCAGCGCCACTGCCCCATTCCAAGGTCTCCATAGACACAAAGCCACGTTATGGCCCATCCTCGGGAGACTCCATTTCAACTCAACCCCCCATTATGCTCCCCCAGAGCCAGCAGAGCGTAACCTGCGTTGCTGCTAAGAAAGATTAGAATACTAGTTGGGCATCCCAGGCATCCATCGTTAGAACCTGCTCTAGACAAATTTTTTATGAGACGTCCTAGATCTATCCAACAGGTCTGGACGATACCGCAGAAGGAATCCTTTTGGATTGCATCATCACACAATCCCACCGTGGGATAAACTCCATGATTCGTGATATCCCCACCTTCATGTAAGGATCATCATGGAGAGAAACTCCAACCTGAGGCAATGTCTGATCCTCGCCCTGACTTCAGATGCATGAGATCTCAATTCAGATCTGCAGAGTGTGGCTTCCGTGCCCTTGCCCCAAAACCTAAGCGTAGCTTGTGTTCTCAGACTTCCGTCCTTCCACCTCTGGCTCACAAGCCCTCCAGTTTGGGAATTCTGGAGACACAATACAGCAATCTGCCTGCCTTCTAGAAGAAAAACATTGCCCTATGGGGCTACCCAGAAACTCCAAATGAGGATCAGCCTGCAAGCCACTCGACAGTACACCAATCCCACAGTCCAGCATGAGCAGTAATGTCGTCTGACTCAGCCTGAGCCCAGACGTTGTGACCAACACCCAGACAGCTGGGCACACACTGAGCTCATCAGACATGCCATGGCCGTAGGACGTAATCTCTTCCCTACTTTGGTCTTCAGGTTTCAGAACCTAGATCTCATCTCCACTCACTGCTGCGCGGTGTATGTGATGCAGAAATTAGATCTTCTCATTCCCCATGGCAAGAAACCCTGTGGTTGACATGTTGTCCAACATTCAGTGTAGGAGAAAACAGCATGGCCCATGAGGCCCCGGCCATGCTTGAGGGCCGCGATGGGCACAAACACACATTGGGACCCTCAGAATGAGCCCTGTCCTCAATTAAAGCATCTCAGTTCCTGGACAAAGAGCCCGCATATGGGGCTTGCCATGCCCCTAGTCCCCCAATCTTAGTGAGAGCTTGAGATGTCTAGTCACGCCTACTCAGGTCTCTGCTCTGTTATCCCTCTTTGGTGGGACATCTGAGGCAAAAAACAAACAAAACAAACAAAACAAGACAAACAAACAAATAAAGAAAGAAAAGGCAGAAAGGACTCTTCACATCCACAGAATGACACCAAACACTTGGGATCTGGCCAAATCCCCAGAAAGAAAGACTCGTCCATGGCCCATGAGGACACCCCGACATTCCACGGCCACTGTTGACACAAAATCCAGAGACTACAGCCTAGCAAGCGCCTCACACACGCATTTGTTCATAGCCCAAAAAATTCTTCTCACAGTCTGTAGATTGGGCCTGCCATACCTATGTCCCCAAACCTAAGCCAAGTTTGTGTTTTCAGACTTCTGTCCCAATAGCTCTGGCCCACACACCCTCCATGATGGGTCCCCTGGAGCAAAAACTCAGGACTGTGCCTGCCCTCTCCATAGGAATTCTGCCCATTTCATTGGCCACTACCATACAGATTAGGTGAAACCTCCAAAGTCTCTGAGGCCATCCCAATACTGTAGGTCGCCCAGGACAAACAGGGGTGATCTTTCCAAAGCTGAGCCAAGACCTCAACTCAGACCCATAGACAGATAGTCCCAGAGAAGAAGATTGGACCGTTCAGGTACGTACACCCTCATTGGTACTATTGTTTTTGTTTCCAGGCATGTCTCCTCAGAGGCCTGGTTTCCAACACCAACATATGGGGGTTTTCTGAGGTGCCAATCAGAACAAATCTCGTGTCCACATGGGCAACTTTTCTTTGGAGACGTGACAAAACCTCTAATTGGGAGAAACCTTCAGGTCCCTGGAGATACTGCCACATTCCAAGGTCTCCATGGACACAGACCCACATCATGACCCATCCTCAGGAGAGTCCATTTCAACACAGCCCCTTGAGTTGCTCACCCAGAGCCAGCACATTGAACCTGTCTTGTCGCTAGGAGACAATTGGAATGCGTGGCGGGCTCTCCAGTCCTCCACCCTTAGAACCCTGGGGTGGCGTCCTTACGTATGGTACGTCCTGGAGCCATCCGACAGGTTTCGAATGTCCTGGCCAATGAAGCCTTGCAGATTGGAACATCTCACAGCAACCATTGTGGGAACACCTCCATGGCCTTATGATGCCTGCCCCACATCATGAAGGGGGATCATGGACAGAAAGGCCCAACCTGAGTCAATGTCTGATGCTCGCCCTGACTTCAAATGCACGAGATCTCGATTTAGCTCTGCAGAGTGTGCCTGCCGTCCCTCGTCCCAAAACCTAAGCTTAGCTTGTGTTCTCAGAATTCTGTCCTCACTCTCCTGGCCTACAAGCCCTCCAGTTTGGGAATTCCAGAGCCAATGAAGCATTATCTCCGGCCTCCAGAAAAAAAACAAAAATAAACAAACAAACAAAAAAAAAAACACCAAACAAACAAACAAACAAAAAAACCAGAAAAAAAAGAAAAAAAAAAACTTGCCCCTGGGGCTACCAAGCAACGCGAATTGAGGTCAACCTATATGCCACTCGCCGCTACCCCAATTATACAGTCTACCCTGCGAACTAATGCCCTGTATAACACAGCCTGAGAAGGGACCTGTTGACCGACACCCAGTCAGCTGGGGCCACACCAAAGGACTGTCCTACCTTCTCCAAGGGAATTCTGCCCTTTCTAGTGACCACAACCCTACAGATTAGAAGAAATCTCCAACGTCCCCGAGACCATACCAATATTGGAGACCGCCTGGGACAAACAGGGGCGATTTGACACATGCTGAGGAATGACCACCACACAAAACCGTAGACTGATGTTCTCCGAGAAAAAGATTGAAATGGACAGGCCCCTAGGCCCTAATCGGATACATTGCTTTGGATTCCAGGCATCTCTCCTCAGATGTCTGGTTTCCAATACCTGCTTATGGGTTTTCCTGGGGCAACAATCAGAACAGATCTCGTCTCCACATGGGAAACTTGCTCTTTGGACCTGTCTCAAAACCTCCAGTTAGGAGAATCCTTCAGGGCGCTGGAGCCACTGCCCCTTTCCAAGGTCTCCGTGGACACAAAATCACATTATGTCTACTCTTCAGGAGAGTCCATTTCAACTCAGCCCCCTTGCTTGCTTCCCAGAGCCATCAGATTGAACTGGTCTTGTCGCTAGGAGACAATTGGAGTGCGAGTTGGGCTGCCCAGGCATCCACCCTTAGAACCCAGTTCTGGAGAAGATCCTTATGGGGTGTCCTTGATCCATTCAACAGGTCTCGATGTCGGTCTGGTAGAAGGAATCCTTGTGGTTAGCAGCACCACACTCTTGCACAGTGGGCAAACCTCCATGGCCTCGTGATGCCCCCACATTCATGTAGGGGACATCATGGACAAAAACTCCAACCTAAGGCAATGTCTGATCCTCGCCCTGACTTCAGATGTGTGAGATTTTGATTCAACACTGCAGAGTGTGCCTGCTGTGCCCTCGCCCCGAAACCTAAGCCTAGCTTGTGTTTTCAGACTTCCATTCACACTCCTGGATCAAAATCCCTCCACGTTGGGAATTCTGGAGACACGATGCAGCACTCTACCTGCCCTCCAGTAGAAAAATGTTGCCCTATGGTCTACACAGAAACCCCAAATGAGGATCAAACAGCATTCCACTTGACTGTACCCCAATTGTACAGTATACCATGGGCATTAATGCCCTGTCTGACACAGACTGAGCCCGCACATTGTGACCGACACACAGACATCTGGCCACACACTGAGCACATAGGACCCGCCAGGACCTTAGGTCTTCATCTCTTCCCAACCTCGGTTTTCAGGCTTCAGAGTCTAGACCTTATCCCCACCTACTGCCGAGCGGTGTATATGATGCAGATATCATAATTCCTCCTTCCCCATGACCAGGAACCTTGTGGTTGGCATGTTGTAATGTTCAGTGTAGGGGATACCAGTGTGGTCCATGAGGCCCCGACCATGCTTGAGGGCCGCTATTGGCAAACACACATTGGGACCCTCAGCATGAGTACTATCCTCAAGTAAAGCCTCTAAGGGGCTGAACCAGGAGCCCGCATATGGGGCTTGCCATGACCCTAGTCCCCCAAACTTATCCAGAGCTCAAGTCTGGTTAAGTCTGGTCCACCCTACTCTGAGCTCTTTTCTGTAATCCCTCTTTGGTGGGACACATGAGGTAAAATATATATATATATATAGAGAGAGAGAGAGAAAGGACTCCAACCATCCAAAGAGTGATTCCAAACCTTTGGAAACAGGCCAAATTCCCAGAAAGAAAAGCTTGTCTATGGTTGATGAGGCCAGCCCGACATTGCAAGGCTACCGTTGATGTAAAATCCGGAGACAAAAGCCTGATAAAAAGCCTCACACTCGCTCGTTGATCATAGCCTGAAAAGTTCTTCTCACAGTCTGTAGATCGAGCCAGCCATACCTATGTCCTCAAACCTAAACCAAGTGTTCGTTTTCAGACTTCTGTCCCCATCGTCCTGACCGACACATCCCCTAGGGTGGGTCCCCTGGAGAGACACCTCAGGACTGTGCCTGCCCTCTCCAAGGGAATACTGCTCATTCCATTGGACACAGCATGACAGATTAAGAGAAGCTTCCAACGTCCCTGAGGTTATCCCCATTGTGTCAGCCACCCTGAAACAAACAGGGTTTATCTGTCACATGCTGGGCAACTACACCCACTCAGACCCATAGACAGATATCCCCAGAGCAAAAGATTGAACGGGCCAGACACCTAGGCCCTAATTTGATCCTTTGCTTTTGATTCCAGGCATCTCTCCTCCTTTGCCTGGTTTCCAAACCAATATATGTGAGTTACCGGAGAAATCGATCTGTACAAATTGTGTCTCGACATGGGAAACTTGCTTTTTGGAGCTGTGTCAAAACCACTCGTTAGGAGAAACCTTTGGTACACAGAGCCTTTGCCCCATTCCAAGGTCTCCATGGACACAAACACACATTATGACCCATCATCAAGAGAGCACATTTCAACTCAGGCACCTTGGTTGCTTCCCCAGAGCCAACGATCAAACCTACCTTATCACAAGTAGATATTTGGAAAGGGAAGCAGGCTGATCAAGGTTCCATCCTTAGAACCCTGCCTGGTGTTGTTCTATAATGGACGTTTTGGAGCCATCCTACAAGTCTCAAGTGTCCGGCAGAATGAATTCTTGGGGATTGGAGCATCTCACTAATCCTATCTTGGGAAAACCACCATGGCCTCATGATGCACCTGCCCCTTCGTTAAGGGGGGAAATGGACAGAAACTCCACCCTAAGACAAAGTCTGATCCTCGCCCTGACTTTATATCCACGAGATCTCGATTCACCTAGCACAGTGTGCCTGCTGTGCCCTCGCTCTGAAACCTACACCTAGCTTGTGTTCAAAGACTTCCTTCCTCACACTCCTGGGCCACAAGCCTTCCAGTTTGGGAATTCGGGAGCCACAAGGCAGCAATCTATCTGACCTCCAGTAGAAAAACTTTGCCTTATGGGTTACCAAGAAACCCCAAATGAGTATCCACCTGCACTCCCACTCGACTGTACCCCAATTGTACAGTGTACCCGGCACACTCATGCGCTGTCTGACACACCCTGAGCCCAGTCCTCCCGACCGACACAGGGACACCTGGGGCCACACCTCAGGACTGTGCCTGGCCTCTCCAACGGAATTCTGCACATTCCATTGGCCACATCCCTACATATTACGAGAAACCTCCAAATACCCCGAGACCATCCCAATAGTGTAGGCCTCCCGGGAGAAACATTGGCAATTAGACGCAAGGTGAGAAATGACCTCCATTCAGAACCATGGACAGATGTTCCCAGAGACGAAGTTAGAAGCGGAGAGGCCCTAATCGGATCCATTGCTTTGGTATCCAGGAAACTCTCCTCAGAGCTCTGGTTTCCAATACCAGCTTATAGGGTTTCCTGAGGCAACAATCAAAAAAATATCGTCTCCACATGTGAAACTTGCTCTTTGATTCTGTGTCAATACCTCAGGTTAGGAGAATCCTTCAGGACGCCAGCACCACTGCCCCAAGCCAAGATTTCCATAGACACAAAGCCACGTTATGACCCATCCTCGGGAGACTCCATTTCAACTCAACCACCCATGTGGCTCCCCCAGAGCCAGCAGAGCGAACCTGCGTTGCTGCTAAGAAAGATTAGAATACGTGTTGGGCTTCCCAGGCATCCATCGTTAGAACCTGCTCTAGAGAAATTTTTTTATGAGACGTCCTTGATCCAACCAACAGGACTCGACTGTCTCACTTAAGGAATCCTTATGGTTTGCATCATCACACAAACCCACCGTGGGATAAACTCCATGGCTTCGTGATGTCCCCACCTTCATGTAAGGATCATCATGGAGAGAAGCTCCAACCTGAGGCAATGTCTGATCCTCCCCTGACTTCCGATGCATGAGATCTCGATTCAACTCTGCAGAGTTGCCTTCCGTGCGCTTGCCCCAAAACCTAAGCCTAGCTTGTGTTCTCATGCTCCCGTCCTTTCACTCCTGGCTCACAAGGCCTCCAGTTTGGGAATTCTGGAGACACAATGCAGCAAGCTGCCTTCCTTCTAGAAGAAAAACATTGCCCTATGGGGCTACCCAAGAACCCAAAATGAGGATCAGCCTGAACGCCACTCGACAGTGCCCCAATCATACAGTCCAGGATGAGCAGTAATGTCGTCTGACTCAGCCTGAGCCCAGACCTTGTGACCGACACCCACACAGCTGGCCACACACTGAGCACATCAGACATGCCATGGCTTTAGGCCTTCATCTCTTCCCTACTTTGGTGTTCAGGCTTCAGAACCTAGATCTTATCTCCACTCACTGCCGCGCGGTGTTTGGGATGCAGAAATTAGAACTTCTCCTTCCTCACAGCAAGAAACCCTGTGGTTGGCATGTTGTCCAACATTCAGTGTAGGAGAAAATAGCATGGCCCATGAGGCCACAGCCATGCTTGAGGGCCGCGATGGGCACAAACACACATTGGGACCCTCAGAGTGAGCCCTATCTCAAGTAAAGCATCTCAGTTCCTCGACAAAGAGCCCGCATATGGGGCTTGCCATGCCCCTAGTCCCCCAATCTTAGTGAGAGCTTGAGATGTCTAGTCATGCCTACTCAGGTCTCTGCTCTGTTATCCCTCTTTGGTGGAACACTTGAGGCAAAAACATAAAAAACACAAAAGAAGACAAACAAACAATCAAACAAACAATGAAAAGGCAGAAAGGACTCTTTACATCCACAGAATGACCCCAAACACTTGGAATCTGACCAAATCCCCAGAGAGAAAGACTAGTCCATGGCCGATGAGGAAACACTGTCATTCCACGGCCAATGTTGACACAAAATCCAGAGACAACAGCCGAGCAAGTGCCTCACACAGGCATTTGTTCATAGCCCAAAAATTCTTCTCACCGTCTGTAGATTGGGCCTGCCATTCCTACGTCCCCAAACCTGAGCCAATATTGTGTTTTCAGACTTCTGTCCCAACAGCTCTGGCCCACACACCCTCCATGATGGGTTCCCTGGAGCCAGAACTCAGGACTGTGCCTGCCCTCTCCATAGGATTTCTGCCCATTTCATTGGCCACAGTCGTATAGATTAGGTGAAACCTCCAAAGTCTCTGAGGCCATCCCAATACTGTAGGTCGCCCAGGACAAACAGGGTGATCAGTCACAAGCTGAGCCAAGACCTCCACTCAGACCCATAGACAGATAGTCCCAGAGAAGAAGATAGGACCGTATAGGTACGTGCACCCTCATTGGATCTATTGTTTTTGTTTCCAGGCATGTCTCCTCAGAGGCCTGGTTTCCAACACCATCATATGGGAATTTTCTGAGGTACCAATCAGAACAAATCTCGTGTCCACATGGGCAACTTTTCTTTGGAGACGTGTCAAAACCTCTAGTTGGGAGAAACCTTCAGGTCCCTGGAGATATTGCCACATTCCGAGGTCTCCATGGACACAGACCCACAACTTGATCCATCATCAGGAGAGTCCATTTCAACACAGCCCATTCAGGTGCTCAGCCAGAGCCAGCACATTGAACTAGTCTTGTCTCTAGGAGACAGTTGGAATGCGTGGCGGGCTCTCTAGGCCTCCACCCTTAGAACCCTGCTGTGGCGTCCTTCCGTATGGTATGTCCTGGAGTCATCTGACAGGTTTCGAATGTCCTGGCCAATGAGTCCTTGCAGACTGGAACATCTCACAACAACCATCATGGGAAAACCTCCATGGCCTTATGATGCCTGCCCCAGTTCATGAAGTGGGATCATGGACAGAAACGCCCATCCTGAGCCAATGTCCGATGCTCGCCCTGACTTCAGATGCACGAGATCTCGATTTAGCTCTGCAGAGTGTGCCTGCCGTGCCATCGTCCCGAAGCCTAAGCGTAGCTTGTGTTCTCAGAATTCGTCCTCACTCTCCTGGCCGACAAGCCCTCCAGTCTGGAATTCCGGAGCCACAATGAAGCATTATATCCGCCATCCAGAAAAAAAAAAAAAAAAAGAAAGAAAAGAAAAAAAGAAAAAAAAAGGAAGAAAAAAAAAGAAAAACAAACTTGCCCCTGGGGCTACCAAGAAACGCCAAATGAGGTCAACCTATATGCCACTCGACTCTACACTAATTATACAGTCTACCTTGCGAACTAATGCCCTCTCTGACACAGCTTGAGACGGGACCTCTTGACTGACACCCAGTCAGCTGAGGCAACACCAAAGGACTGTCCTACCTTCTCCAAGGGAATTGTGCCCAATCCAGTGACCACAACCCTACAGATTAGAAGAAAATTCCAAAGTCTCCGAGACCATACCAATCGTGGAGACTGCCTGGGACAAACAGGGTGGTTTGACACATGCTGAGGAATGACTACCATACAAAACTGTAGACTGATGTTCTCAGAGAAAAAGATTGAAAGTGGACAGGGCCCTAGGCCCTAATCGGATACATTGCTTTGGATTCCAGGCATCTCTCCTCAGATGTCTGGTTTCCCATACGAGTTTATGGGGTTTCCTGAGGCAACAATAAGAACAGATCTCGACTCCCCATGGGAAACTTGCTCTTAGAACCTGTCTCAAAACCTCCAGTTAGGAGAATCCTTCAGGGCGCTGGAGCCACTTCCTCATTCCAAGGTCTCCGTGGACAAAAAATCACATTATGACTACTCCTCGGGAGAGTCCATTTCAACTCAGCCCCCTTGCTTGCTCCCCAGAGCCATCAGATCGAACTGGTCTTGTCGCTAGGAGAAAATTGCAATGTGAGTTGGGCTGCCCAGGCATCAATCCTTACAACCCAGCTCTGGAGAATTTCCTTAAGGGGTGTCCTTGATCCATTCAACAGGTATCGACGACTGTCTTGTAGAAGAATCCTTGTCGTTTGCAGCACCACACTCTCGCACAGTGGGCAAACCTCCCTGGGCTCGTGATGCCCCCACCTTCATGTAGGGGTCATCATGGACAGAAACTCCAACCTGAGGCAATGTCTGATCCTAGCCCTGACTTCAGATGCGTCAGATTGTGATTCAACACTGCAGAGTGTGCCTGCTGTGCTCTCGCCCCAAACCCTAAGCCTAGCTTGTGTTTTCAGACTTCCTTCCTCACACCCCTGGATCACAATCCCTCCAGTTTGGGAATTCTGGAGACATGATGCAGCACTCCCCCTGCCCTCCAGAAGAAAAAAACGTTGCCCTATGGGTCTACCCAGAAACCCCAAATGAGGATCAACCTGCATGCCACTCGACTCTACCTCAATTATACAGTCTAGCCTGGGCAGTAATGCCTAGTCTGACACAGACTAAGCCCGAACCCTGTGACCAACATCCAGACAGCTGGCCGCACAATGAGCATATCAGACAAGCCATGGCCTTAGGTCATCATTTCTTCCAAACCTTGGTTTTCAGGCTTCAGAATCTAGACCGTATCTCCACCTACTGCCGAGAGGTATATGTGATGCAGAAATCAGAATTCCTCCTTCCCCATGACCAGAAACCTTGTGGTTGGCATGTTGTCCAACGTTCAGTGTAGGGGATACCAGTGTGGCCCATGAGGCCCCGCCCAAGCTTGAGGGCCGCTATGGGCACAAACACACATTGGGACCCTCAGCATGAGTACAATCCTCAAGTAAAGCCTCTCAGGGGCTGCACCAGGAGCCCGCATATGGGGCTTGCAATGACTCTAGTCCCCCAAACTTAACCAGAGCTCGAGTCTGGATAAGTCTGGTCTACCCTACTGAGAGCTGTTTTCTGTAATCCTTCTTTGGTGGGACACATGTAGTAAAAAAAAAAAAAAATAGAGAAAGGACTCCAACCATCCAAAAAGTGATCGCAAACCCTTGGAATCAGGCCAAATTCCCAGAAAGAAAAGCTTGTCTATGGCTCATGAGGCCAGCCCGACATTCCAAGGCCACCGTTGATGCAAAATCCTGGGACAAATGCCTGATAAAAAGCCTCACACTCGCTCGTTGATCATAGCCTGAAAAATTCTTCTCACAGTCTGTAGATCAAGCCTGCCATACCTATGTCCCCAAACCTAAGCCAATTTCGTGTTTTTAGACTTCTGTCCCCACCGTCCTGGCCCACACATCCTCTAGGGTGGGTCCCCTGGAGACACACCTCAGGACTGTGCCTGCCATCTCCAAGGGAATTCTGCTCATTCCTTTGAACACAACACGACAGATTAGGAGAAACTTCCAAAGTCCCCGAGGCCATCCCCATAGTGTCAGCCACCCAGCACAAACAGGGTTGATCTCTCACAAGCTGCACAACTACTCCCACTCAGACCCATAGTCAGATATCTCCAGAGCAAAATATTGAACGAGACAGGCACCTAGGCCCTAATTGGATCCATTGCTTTTGATTCCAGGCATCTCTCCTCATAGGCCTGGTTTCCATTACCAATATATGTGGGTTCCCGGAGAAATCAATCCGTACAAAGTGTGTCTCCACATGGGAAACTTGCCTTTGGAGCTGTGTCAAAACCTCCTGTTAGGAGAAACCTTTGGTACATGGAGCTACTGCCCCATTCCAAGGTCTCCATGGACATAAACACACATTATGACCCATCATCAAGAGAGCACATTTCAACTCAGGCACCTTGGTTGCTTCCCCAGAGCCAACGATCAAACCTGCCTTATCACAAGTAAATATTTGGAATGGGAAGTGGGCTGCTCAAGGTTCCATCCTTAGAACCCTGCTCTGGTGTCTTTCTGTAATGGATGTATTGGAGCTATCCTACAGGTCTCAACTGTCCGGCAGAAGGAATCCTTGGGGCTTTTAGAATCTCACTACTCCAATCTTGTGAAACCCACCATAGCCTCATGATGCACCTGCCCCTTTGTGAAGGGGGGAAATGGACAGAAAATCCACCCTAAGCCAAAGTCTGATCCTCGCCCTGACTTCATTTCCACGATTTCTTGATTCACCTTGCAGAATGTGCCTGCTGTGCCCTCGCTCCAAAACCTACGCCTAGCTTGTGTTCAAATACTTCCTTCCTCACACTCCTGGGCCACAAGCCCTCCAGTTTGGGAATTCTGGAGCGACTAGGCAGCAATCTATCTGACCTCCAAAAAAAAACTTTGCCCTATGGGTTACCAAGAAACACCAAATGAGTATCAGCCTGCACCCACACTAGACTGTAACCCAATTGTACAGTGTACCGGGCACACTCATGTGCTGTCTGACACAGCCTGAGCCCAGTCCTCCCGACCGATACCCGGACACCTGGGGCCATACCTCATGACTGTGCCTGGCCTCTCCAAGGGAATTCTGCCCATCCATTGGCCACATCCTTATATATTACAAGAAACCTCCAAATACCCCGAGACCATCCCAATAGTGTAGGCCTCCCGGGAGAAACAGTGGGGATTAGTCGCAAGCTGAGAAATGACCTCCATTCAGAACCATGGACAGATGTTCCCAGAGACGAAGTTTGAAGCAGAGAGACCCTAATCAGATCCATTGCTTTGTTATCCAGGCATCTCTCCTCAGAGCTCTGGTTTCCAATATCAGCTTATGGGGTTAACTGAGACAACAGTCAAAAAAATATCGTATCCACATGCGAAACTTGCTCTTTGGATATGTGTCAATAACTCCGGTTAGGCGAACCATTAAGGACGCCAGCGCCACTGCCCCATTCCAAGATCTCAATGGACACAAAGCACATTATGACCCATCATCGGGAGACTCCATTTCAACTCAAACCCCCATGTTGCTCCCCCAGAGTCAGCAGAGCACACCTGCCTTGCTGCTAAGAGAAGATGAGAATACGAGTTGGGCTTCCCAGGCATACATCGTTAGAACCTGCTCTGGAGAAATTTTTTATGAGATGTCCTTGATCCATCCAACAGGTCTCGACTGTCCCGCAGAAGGAATCCTTTTGGTTTTCATCATTACACAATCACACCTTGGGTTAAACTCCATGGCTTCGTGATGTCCCCACCTTCATGTAAGGATCATCATGGAGAGAAACTCCAACCTGAGGCAATGTCTGATCCTCGCCCTGACTTCCGATGCATGAGATCTCGACTCAGCTCTGCAAGTGTGCCTTCCGTGCCCTTGCCCCAAAACCTAAGCCTAGCTTGTGTTCTCAGACTTCTGTCCTTCCACTAATGGATCACAAGCACTACATTTTGTGAATTCTGGAAACACAATGCAGCAATCTGCCTGCCTTCCAGAAGAAAAACATTGCCCTATGGGCTACCCAGAAACCACAAATGAGGATCAACCTGCACGCTACTCGATAGTACCGCAATCACAAAGTCCAGCATGAGCAGTAATGCCGTCTGACTCAGCCTAAGCCCAGACCTCGTGACCGACACCCAGATCTGGGCACACACTGAGCACATCAGACATGCCATGGCCTTAGGCCGTCAACTCTTCCCTACTTTGGTCTTCAGGCTTCAGAACCTAGATCTTATCTCCACTCACTGCCACGCGGTGTATGTGATGCAGAAATTAGGATTATCCTTCAAGGAAGAAACCCTGTGGTTGGCATGTTGTCCAACATTCAGGGTAGGAGAATGCAGCATGGTCCATGAGTCTCCGGCCATGCTTGAGGGCCGCGATGGGCACAAACACACATTGGGACCCTCAGAGTGAGCCCTGTCCTCAAGTAAAGCATCTCAGTTCCTGGACAAAGAGCCCGCATATGGGGCTTGCCATGCCCCTAGTCCCCCATTCCTAGTGAGAACTTGAGATGTCTAGTCACGCCTACTCAGGTCTTTGCTCTCTTATCCCTCTTTGGTGGGACAACTGAGTAAAAAAAAAAAAAACAAAACAAGAAAAACAAACAAACAAACAAAAGGCAGAAAGGACTCTTCACATCCACAGAATAACCCCAAACACTTGGGATCTGGCCAAATCCCCATAGAGATAGACTCGTTCATGGCCGATGAGGACACTCCGACAATCCACGGCCACAATTGACACAAAATCCAGAGACTACAGCTGAGCAAGCGCCTCACACACGCATTTGTTCATAGCCCAAAAAATTCTTTTCACAGTGTGTAGCTTGGGCCTGCCATACCTATGTTCCCAAACCTAAGCCAAGTTTGTGTTTTCAGACTTCTGTCCCAACAGCTCTGGCCCACAAACCCTCAAGGATCGTCCCCTGGAGCAAAAACTCAGGACTGTGCCTGCCCTCTCCATAGGAATTCTGCCCATTTCATTGGCCACTACCATACAGATTAGGTGAAACCTCCAAAGGCTCTGAGGCCATCCCAATACTGTATGTCACCCAGGACAAACAGGGTGATCGGTCACAACCTGAGCCAAGACCTCCACTCAGACCCATAGACAGTCCGAGAGAAGAAGATAAGACCGTACAGGTATGTACATCCTCATTGGATCTATTGTTTTTGTTTCCAGGCATGTCTCCTCAGAGGCATGGTTTCCAACACCATCATATGGTGGTTTTCTGAGGTACCAATCAGAACAAATCTCGTGTCCACATGGGCAACTTTTCTTTGGAGACATGTCAAAACCTCTACTTGGGAGAAACCTTCAGGTCCCTGGAGATATTGCCACATTTCAAGGTCTCCATGGACACAGACCCACATCCTGACCCATCCTCACGAGAGTCCATTTCAACACAGCCCCTTCAGTTGCTCACCCAGAACCAGCACATTAAACCTGTCTTGTCACTAGGAGACAAGGAATGATTGGCGGGCTCTCCAGGAATCCACCCATAGAACCCTGCTGTGGCGTCCTTCCGTATGGTACGTCCTGGAACCATCCGACAGGTTTCAAATGTCCTGGCGAATGAATCCTTGCAGATTGGAACATCTCACAACAACCATCGTAAAAACTTCCTTGGCCTTATGATGCCTGCCCCACTTTATGAAGGGGGATCATGGACAGAAACCCCCAACCTGAGTCAATGTCCGATGCTTGGCATGACTCAGATGCACGAGATCTCGATTTAGCTCTGCAGAGTGTGCCTGCCGTGCCCTCGTCCCAAAACCTAAGCTTAGCTTGTGTTCTCAGAATTCCGTCCTCACTCTCCTGGCCCACAGGCCCTCCAGTTTGGGACTTCCGGAGCCACAATGAAGCATTATGTCCGCCCACCAGAAAAAAAAAAAAAAAAAAAAGAAAAAGAAAAAAAGAAAAAAAAAGAAAGAAGAAAAAAGAAAAACAAACTTGCTCCTGGGGCTACCAATAAACTCCAAATGAGGTCCACCTATATGCCGCTCGACTCTACCCCAATTATACAGTCTACCCTGCGCACTAATGCCCTCTCTGAAACAGCCTGAGACGGGACCTCTTGACCGACACCCAGAAAGCTGGGGCCACACCAAAGGACTGTCCTACCTTCTCCAAGGGAATTCTGCCCATTCCAGTGAACAACCCTACAGATTAGAAGAAATCTCCAACGTCCCCGAGACCATACCAATAGTGGAAACCGCCTGGGACAAAGAGGGGCAATTTGACACATGCTGAGGAATGACTACCACACAAAACCATAGATTGATGTTCTCAGAGAAAAAGATTGAAGTGGACAGGCCCCTAGGCCCTAATCGGATACATTGCTTTGGATTCCAGGCATCTCTCCTCAGATATCTGGTTTCCAATACCGGCTTTTGGGGTTTCCTGAGGCAACAATAAGAACAGATCTCGTCACCACATGGGAAACGTGCTCTTTGGACCTGTCTCAAAACCTCCAGTTAGGAGAATCCTTCAGGGCGCTGCAGCCACTGCCCCATTCCAAGGTCTCCATGGACAAAAAATCACATTATGACTACTCCTCAGGAGAGTCCATTTCAATCCAGCCCCCTTGCTTGCTCCCCAGAGCCATCAGATCCAACTGGTCTTGTTGCTAGGAGACAATTGGAATGCGAGTTGGGCTGCTCAGGCATCCATCCTTAGAACCCAGTTCTGGAGAAGTTCCTTATGGGGTGTCCTTGATCCATTCAACAGGTCGCGGCGACAGTCCCGTCGAAGAAATCCTTGTGGTGTGCAGCACCACACTCTCGCAGAGTGGGCAAACCTCCATGGACTCGTGATGCCCCCACCTTCATGTAGGGGACATCATGGACAGAAAGTCCAAAATGAGGCAATGTCTGATCCTCGCCCTGACTTCAGATGCATGACATTGTGATTCAACACTGCATTGTGTGTCTGGCTGTGCCCTCGCCCCGAAACCTAAGCCTAGCTTGTGTTTTCAGACTTCGGTCCTCACGCTCCTAGATCACAATGCCTCTAGTTTGGGAATTCTGGAGACACGATTCAGCACTCCACATGCCCTCTAGAAGAAAAACGTTGCCTATTGGGTCTACCCAGAAACCCCAAATGAGGATCAACCTGCATGCCACTCGAATGTACCCCAATTATACAGTCTAGCCTGGGCAGTAATGCCCAGTCTGACACAGACTGAGCCCGGACCTCGTGACCGACACCCAGACAGCTGTCCGCACAATGAGCACATTGGACACGCCATGGCCTTAAGTCATTGTTTCTTCCGAACCTCGGTTGTCAGGCTTCAGAATCTAGACCTTATGTGCACCTACTGCCTAGCCATGTATGTGATGCGGAAATTAGAATTCCTCCTTCCCCATGACCAGAAACCTTGTGGTTGGCAGGTTGTCCAACGTTCAGTGTACGGGATACCATGAGGACCCGACCATGCTTGAGCACCACGATGGTCACAAACACACATTGGGACCCTCAGCATGAGTACTATCCTCAAGTAAAGCCTCTCAGGGGCTGCACCAGGAGCCTGCATATGGGGCTTGCAATGCACCTAGTCCCCCACACTTAACCAGGCTCAAGTCTGGTTAAGTCTGGTCCCCCCGACTCAGAGCTCTTTTCTGTAATCCCTCTTTGGTGGGACACATGAGGTAAAAGAAAAAAAAAATAGAAAAAGGATTCCAACCATCCAAAGAGTGATCGCAAACCCTTGGAATCAGGCCAAATTCCCAAAAAGGAAAGCTTGTCTATGGCTCATGAGGCCAGCCCGACATTCCGAGGCCACCGTTGATGCAAAATCCGGAGACAAATGCCTGATAAAAAGCCTCACACTCGCTCGTTGATCTTAGCCTGAAAAATTCTTCTCACAGTCTGTAGATCGAGCCTGCCATACCTATTTCCCCAAACATAAGCCAAGTTTGTGTTTTCAGACATCTGTCCCCACCGTCCTGACCCACAATCCTCTAGGCGGGTCCTCTGGAGAGACACCTCAGGAATGTGCCTGCCCTCTCCAAGGCAATTCTGCTCATTCCTTTGGACACAAACGACAAATTAGCAGAAACTCCAACGTCCCCGAGGCCATCCACATAGTGTCAGCCACCCAGAACAAAAAGGTGTGATCTGTCACAAGCTGCACAACTACCCCACTCAGACCCATAGACAGATATCCCCAGAGCAAAAGATTGAACGGGACAGGCACCTAGGCCCTAATGGGATCCATTGCTTTTGATTCCAGGCATCTCTCCTCATAGGCCTGGTTTCCAATACCAATATATGTGGGTTCCCGGGAAATCAATCAGTACAAATAGTGTCTCCACATGGGAAACTAGCTTTTTGGAGGTGTGCCTGCTGTGCCCTCGCTCTGGAAACTACGCCTAGCTTGTGTTCAAAGACTTCCTTCCTCACACTCCTGGCCCACAAGCCCTCCAGTTAGGGAATTCTGGAGCCACAAGGCAGCAATCTGTCTGACATCCAGAAGAAAAACTTTGCCCTATGGGTAACCAAGAAACCCCAAATGAGTATCAACCTGCACCCCCACTCGACTGTACCCCAATTGTACAGTTTACCCGACACACTCATGCGCTGTCTGACACACCCTGAGCCCAGACCTCCCGATCAACACCCGGACACCTGGGGCCACGCCTCAGGACTGTGCCTGCCTCTCCAAGGGAATTCTGACCATTCCATTGGCCACATCCATACATATTACGAGAAACCTCCAAATACCCCGAGACCATCCCAATAGTGTAGGCCTCCCGGCAGAAACAGTGGGGATTATTCACAAGCTGAGAAATTACCTCTACTCAGAACCATGGACAGATGTTCCTAGAGACGAAGTTTGAAGCGGAGAGGCCTTAATCGGATCCATTGCTTTGATATCCAGGCATCTCTCCTCAGAGATCTGGTTTGCAATACCAGCTTATGGGGTTTCCTGAGGCAACAGACAAAAAAAAAATATCGTCTCCACATGCGAAACTTGCTCTTTGGATATGTGTCAATACCTCCGGTTAGGAGAATCCTTCAGGACGCCAGCGCCACTGCCCCATTCCAAGGTCTCCATGGACAAAAAGCCACATTATGACCCATCCTCGGGAGACTCCATTTCAACTCAAACCCCATGTTGCTCCCCCAGAGCCGGCAGAGCGAACCTGCGTTGCTGCTAAGAGAAGATGAGAATACGAGTTGGGCTTCCCAGGCATCCATCGTTAGAACCTGCTCTGGAGAAATTTTTTATGAGACATCCTTAATCCATCCAACAGATCTCGACTGTCCCGCAGAAGGAATCCTTTTGGTTTGCATCATCACACAATCACACCATGGGATAAACTCCATGGCTTCGTGATATCCCCACCTTCATGTAAGAATCATCATGGAGAGAAACTCCAACCTGAGGCAATGTCTGATCCTCACCCTGACTTCCGATGCATGAGATCTCTATTCAGCTCTGCAGAGTGTGCCTTCCGTGCTCTTGCCCCAAAACCTAAGCCTAGCTTGTGTTCTCAGACTTCCGTCCTTCCACTTCTGGCTCACAAGCCCTTCAGTTTGGGAATTCTGGAGACACAATGCAGCAATCTGCCTGCCTTCCAGAAGAAAAACATTGCCCTATGGGGCTACCCAGAAACCACAAATGAGGATCAACATGCATCCACTCGACAGTACCCCAATCACATAGTCCAGCATGAGCAGTAATGCTGTCTGACTCAGCCTGAGCCCAGACCTCGTGACCCACACCCAGACAGCTGGCCACACACTGAGCACATCAGACATGCCATGGCCTTATGCCGTCATCTCTTCCCTACTTTGGTCTTCAGGCTTCAGAACCTAGATCTTAACCCCACTCACTGCCGCGTGGTGTATGTGATGCAGAAATTAGAACTTCTCCTTCTCCATGGCAAGAAACCCTGTGGTTGGCATGTTGTCCAAATTCAGTGGAGGAGAAAACAGCATGGCCCATGAGGCCACAGCCATCCTTGAGGGCCGCGATGGGCACAAACACACATTGGGACCCTCAGAGTGAGCCCTGTCTCAATTAAAGCATCTCAGTTCCTGGACAAAGAGCCCGCATATGGGGCTTGCCATGCCCCTAGACCCCAACTTAGTGAGAGCTTGAGATGTCTAGTCACGCCTACTCAGGTCTCTGCTCTGTTATCCTTCTTTGGTGGGACAACTGAGGCAAAAAAAAAAAACACAAAAGAAGAGAAAAAAACAATCAAACAAACAAAGAAAAGGCAGAAAGGACTCTTCACATCCACAGAATGACCCCAAACACTTGGGATCTGGCCAAATCCCCAGAGAGAAAGACTCGTCCATGGCCGATGAGGACACACTGACAATCCACGGCCACTGTTGACACAAAATCCAGAGACTACAGCGGAGCAAGCGCCTCACACACGCATTTGTTCATAGCCCAAAAAATTCTACTCAGTGTGTAGATTGGGCCTGCCATACCTCTGTCCCCAAACCTAAGCCAAATTTGTGTTTTCAGACTTCTGTCCCAACAGCTCTGGCCCACACACCCTCCAGGATGGGTCCCCTGGAGCCAAAACTCAGGACTGTGCCTGCCCTCTCCAATAGGAATTCTGCCCATTTCATTGGCCACTACCGTACAGATTACGTGAAACCTCCAAATTCTCTGAGGCCATCCCAATACTGTAAGTCGCCCAGGACAAACAGGGTGATCAGTCACAAGCTGAGCCACGACCTGCACTCAGACCCATAGACAGATAGTCCCAGAGACGAAGATAGGACCGTTCAGGTACGTACACCCTCATTGGATCTATTGTTTTTGTTTCCAGGCGTGTCTCCTCAGAGGCCTGGTTTCCAATACCATCATATGGGGGTTTTCTGAGGTACCAATCAGAACAAATCTCGTGTCCACATGAGCAAATTTTCTTTGGAGACGTGTCAAAACATCTAGTTGGGAGAAAACTTCAAGTCCCTGGAGATACTGCCACATTCCAAGGTCTCCATGGACACGGACCACATCCTGACCCATCCTCAGGAAAGTCCATTTCAACACAGTCCCTTCAGTTGCTCACCCAGAGCCAGCACATTGAACCTGCCTTGTCGCTAGGAGACATTTGGAATGCGTGGTGGGCTATCCAGGCCTCCACCCTTGGAACCCTGCTGTGGCGTCCTTCGGTATGGTATGTCCTGGAGCCATCCGTCAGGTTTCTAATGTCCTGGGAAATGAATCCTTGCAGATTGGAGCATCTCACAAACAACCATCATGGGAAAACCTCCATGGCCTTAAGATGCCTTCCCCACTTCATGAAGGGGGATCATGGACAGAATCACCCATCCTGAGCCAACGTCCATCCTCACCCTGACTTAGATGCATGAGATCTCGATTTAGCTCTGCAGAGTGTGCCTGCTGAGCCCTCGTCCCGAAACCTAAGCTTAGCTTGTGTTCTCAGAATTCTGTCCTAAGTCTCCTGGCCCACAAGCCCTCCAGTTTGGGAATTCTGGAGCCACAATGAAGCATTATGTCCGCCCTCCAGAAAAAAAAAAAAAAAAAGAAAGAAAGAAAGAAAGAAAGAAAAAAAAAAGAAAAACAAACTTGCCCCTGGGGCTACCAAGCAACGCCAAGTGAGGTCAAGCTATATGCCACTCGACAGTAGCCCAATTATACAGTCTACCCTGCGCAACAATGCCCTCTCTGACACAGCCTCATACGGGACCTCTTGAACGACACCCAGTCAGCTGGGGCCACACCAAAGGAGTGTCCTACCTTATCCAAGGGAATTGTGCCCTTTCTAGTGACCACAACCCTACAGATTAGAAGAAAATTCCAACGTCTCCAAGACCATACCAATAGTGGAGATCGCATGAGACAAAAGGGGCGGTTTGACACATGCTGAGGAATGACTACCACACAAAACCGTAGACTGATGTTCTCAGAGAAAAAGATTGAAGTGGACAGGCCCTAGGCCCTAATCGGATACATTGCTTTGGATTCCAGGCATCTCTCCTCAGATGTCTGGTTTTCAATACCAGCTTATGGGGTTTCCTGAGGCAACAATCAGAACTGATCTCGTCTCCACATGGGAACCTTGTTCTTTGGAACTGTCTCAAAACCTCCAGTTAGGAGAATCCTTCAGGGTGCTGGAGCCACTGCCCCATTCCAAGGTCTCCATGGACACAAAATCACATTATGACTACTCCTCATGAGAGTCCATTTCAACTCAGCACCCTTGCTTGCTCCCCAGAGCCATCAGATCGAACTGGTCTTGTCGCTAGGAGACAATTGGAATGCGAGTTGGGCTGCCCAGGCATCAATCCTTAAACCCAGCTCTGGAGAATTTCCATAAGGGGTGTCCTTGATACATTCAACAGGACTCGTCGACGGTCCCGTAGAAGGAATCCTTGTGGTTTACAGCACCACACTCTCGCACAGTGGGCAAACCTCCCTGGGCTCGTGATGCCCCCACCTTCATGAAGGGGACATCATGGACAGAAACTTCAACCTGAGGCAATGTCTGATCCTAGCCCTGACTTCAGATGCGTGAGATTGTGATTCAACACTGCAGAGTGTGCCTGCTGTGCCCTCGCCCCGAAACCTAAGCCTAGCTTGTGTTTTCAGACATTCGTCCTCACAATCCAGGATCACAATCCCTCCAGTTTGGGAATTCCGGAGACTCGATGCAGCACTCCACCTGCCCTACAGAAGAAAAACGTTGCCCTATGGGTCTACCCAGAAACCCCAAATGAGGATCAACCTGCATGCCACTCGACTGTACCACAATTATAAAGTTTAGCCTGGGCAGTAATGCCCAGTATGACACAGACTGAGCCCGGACCCCGTGACGGACATCCAGACAGCTGGCTGCACAATGAGCACATTGGACACGCCATGGCCTTAGGTCATCATTTCTTCCAAACCTTGGTTTTCAGGCTTCAGAATCTAGACCTTATCTCCACCTAATGCTGAGAGGTGTATGTGATGCAGAGATCAGAATTCCTCCTTCCCCATGACCAGAAACCTTGTGGTTGGCATGTTGTCCAACGTTCAGTGTAGGGGATACCAGTGTGGCCCATGAGGACTCGACCATGCTTGAGGGCCGCTATGGGCACAAACACACATTGGGACCCTCAGCATGAGCATTATCCTTAAGTAAAGCCTCTCAGGGGCTGCACCAGGAGCCCGCATATGGGGCTTGCAATGCCCCTAGTCCCTCATACTTAACCAGAGCTCAAGTCTGGTTAAGTCTGTTCCACCCTACTCAGAGCTCTTATCTGTAATCCCTCTTTGGTGGGACACATGAAGTAAAAAAAAAAAAAAAAATAGAGAAAGGACTCCAACCATCCAAAGAGTGATTGCAAACCCTTGGAATCAGGCCAAATTCCCATAAAGAAAAGCTTGTCTATGGCTCATGCGGCAGCCCGACATTCCAAAACCACCGTTGATGCAAAATCCGGAGACAAATGCCTGATAAAAAGCCTAACACACGCTCGTTGATCATAGCCTGAAAAATTCTTCTCACAGTCTGTAGATCAAGCTTGACATACCTATTTCTCCAAACCTAAGCCAAGTTTGTGTCCCCACCGTCCTGACCCACACATCCTCTAGGGTGGGTACCCTGGAGAGACACCTCAGGACTGTGTCTGCCCTCTAAAGGGAATTCTGCTCATTCCTTTGGACACAACATGACAGATTAGGAGATACTTCCAAAGACCCCGAGGCCATCCCCATAGTGTCAGCCACCCAGCACAAACAGGGTTGAACTCTCACAAGCTGCACAACTACCCCCACTCAGACCCATAGACAGATATCCCCAGAGCAAAGTATTGAATGGGACAGACACCTAGGCCCTAAATGGATCCATTGCTTTTGATTCCAGGCATCTCTCCTCATAGGCCTGGTTTCCAATACCAATATATGTGGGTTCCCGGAGAAATCAATCCGTACAAAGTGTGTCTCCACATGGGAAACTTGCCTTTAGGAGCTGTGTCAAAACCTCCTGTTAGGAGAAACCTTTGGTACACGGAGCTACTGCCCCATTACAAGGTCTCCATGGACATAAACACACATTATGACCCATCCTCAGGAGAGCACATTTCAACGCAGGTTCCTTGGTTGCTTCCCCAGAGCCATGGATCAAACCTGCCTTATCACAAGTAGATATTTGGAATGGGAAGCGGGCTGCTCAAGGTTCCATCCTTAGAACCCTGCTCTTGTCTCGTTCTATAATGGACGTTTTGGAGCCATCCTACAGGTCTCAACTGTCAGGCAGAAGGAATCCTTGGGGATTGAAGCATCTCACTACTCTGATCTTGGGAAAACCACCATGGCCTCATGATGAACCTGCCCCTTCTTGAAGGGGGAAAATGGACAGAAACTCCACCGTAAGCCAAAGTCTGATCCTCGCCCTGACTTCAGATCCACGAGATCTCGATTCACCTAGCAGAGTGTGCTTGCTGTGCCCTCGCTCGAAACCTACGCCTAGCTTGTGTTCAAAGAATTCCTTCCTGAAACTCCTGGGCCAAAAGCCCTCCAGTTTAGGAATTCTGGAGCCACTAGGCAGCAATCTATCTGACCTGAAGAAGAAAAACTTTGCCCTATGGGTTACCAAGAAACCCCAAATGAGTATCAACCTGCACCCCCATTCGACTGTACCCCAATTGTACAGTGTACCTGGCACACTCATGCGCTGTCTGACACACCCTGATCCCAGACCTCGACCGACACCCGGACACCTGGGGCCACGCCTCAGGACTGTGCCTGGCCTCTCCAACGGAATTCTGACCATTCCATTGGCCACATCCATACATATTACGAGAAACCTCCAAATACCCCGAGACCATCCCAATAGTGTAGGCCTCCCGGCAGAAACAGTGGGGATTATTCGCAAGCTGAGAAATTACCTCTACTCAGAACCATGGACAGATGTTCCCAGAGATGAAGTTTGAAGCGGAGAGGCCCTAATCTGATCCATTGCTTTGTTTTCCAGGCATCTCTCCTCAGAGCTCTGGTTTCCAATACGAGCTTATGGGGTTCCCTGAGGCAACAGACAAAAAAAATATATCGTCTCCACATGCGAAACTAGCTCTTTGAATCTGTTTCAATACCTCCGGTTAGGAGAATCCTTCAGGACGCCAGCGCCACTGCCCCATTCCAAGGTCTCCATGGACACAAAGCCACATTATGACCCATCATTAGCAGACGCCATTTCACCTCAACCCCCCATGTTGCTCCCCCAGAGCCAGCAGAGCAAACCAGCGTTGCTGTTAGGAGAAGATGAGAATACGAGTTGGGCTTCCCAGCATTGCATCGTTAGAACCTGCTCTGGAGAAATTTTTTCTGAGACATCCTTGATCCATCCAACAGGTCTCCACTGTCCCACAGAAGGAATCCTTTTGGTTTGCATCATCACACAATCACACCGTGGGATAAACTCCATGGCTTCGTGATGTCCCCACCTTCATGTAAGGATCATCATGGAGAGAAACTCCAACCTGAGGCAATGTCTGATCCTCGCCCTGACTTCCGATGCATGAGATCTCTATTCAGCTCTGCAGAGTGTGCCTTCTGAGCCCTTGCACCTAAGCCTAGCTTGTGTTCTCAGACTTCTGTCCTTCCACTCCTGGCTAACAAGGCTTCCAGTTTGGTAATTCTGGAGACACAATGCAGCAATCTACCTGCCTTATAGAAGAAAAAGTTTGTCCTATGGGGCTACCCAGAAACCCCAAATGAGGATCAAGCTGCATGCCACTCGACAGTACGCCAATCACAATGTCCAGCATGAGCAGTAATGCCGTCTGACTCAGCCTAAGCCCAGATCTCGTGACCGACTCCCAGACATCTGGGCACACACTGAGCACATCAGACATGCCATGGCCTTAGGCCGTCATCTCTTCCCTACTTTGGTCTTCAGGCTTCAGAACCTAGATCTTATCTCCACTCACTGCTGCGCGGTGTATATAATGCAGAAATTAGAACTTCTCCTTCCCCATAGCAAGAAACCCTGTGGTTGGCATATTGTCCTATTTTCAGTGTAGGAGAAAACAGCATGGCCCATGAGGCACCGGCCATGCTTGAGGGCCGCGATGGGCACAAACACACATTGGGACCCTCAGAATGAGCCCTGTCCTCAAGTAAAGCATCTCAGTTCCTGGACAAAGAGCGCGCATATGGGGCTTGCCATGCCCCTAATCCCCAAATCTTAGTGAGAGCTTGAGATGTCTAGTCACGCCTACTCAGGTCTCTGCTCTGTTATCCCTCTTTGGTAGGACACCTGAGGAAAAAAAACACACAAAAACAAACCCACAAAAGAAGACAAACAAACAAACAAAGAAACAAAAAGCAGAAAGGACTCTTCACATCCACTGAATGAACCCAAACACTTGAGATCTAGCCAAATCTCCAGAGAGAAAGACTCGTCCATGGCCGAAGTGAACACACCGACATTCCACGGCCTCTGTTGACACAAAATCCAGAGACTACAGCCAGGCAAGCGCCTCACACTCGCATTTGTTCATAGCTCAAAAAATTCTTCTCACAGTCTGTAGGTTGGGCCTGCCATACCTATGTCCCCAAACCTAAGCCAAGTTTGTGTTTTCAGACTTCTGTCCCAACAGCTCTGCCCCACACACCCTCCAGGATAGGTCCCCTGGAGCCAAAACTCAGGACTGTGCCTGCCCTCTCCATAGGATTTCTGCCCATTTCATTGGCCACTACTGTACAGATTAGGTGAAACCTCCAAAGTCTCTGAGGCCATCCCAATACTGTATGTCGCCAAGGACAAACAGGGTGATCGGTCACAATCTGAGCCAAGACCTCCACTCAAACCCATAGACAGATAGTCCCAGAGAAGAAGATAGGAACGTACAGGTACGTACACCCTCATTGGATCTATTGTTTTTGTTTCCAGGCATGTCTCCTCAGAGGCATGGTTTCCAACACCATCATATGGGGGTTTTCTGAGGTACCAATCAAAACAAATCTTGTGACCACATGGGCAACATTTCTTTGGAGACGTGTCAAAACCTCTAGTTGGGAGAAACCTTCAGGTCCCTGGAGATACTGCCACATTCCAAGGTCTCCATGGACACAGACCCACATCCTGACCCATCCTCAGGAGAGTCCATTTCAACACAGCCCCTTCCGTTGCTCACCCAGAGCCAGCACATTGAACCTGTCTTGTAGCTAGGAGAAAATTGGAATGCGTGGCGGGCTCTCTAGGCCTCCACCCTTAGAACCCTGCTGTGGCGTCCTTCCGTATGGTACGTCCTGGAACCATCCGACAGGTTTCAAATGTACTGGCCAATGAATCCTTGCAGATTGGAACATCTTACAACAACTATCGTGTAAAAACTTCCATGGCCTTATGATGCCTGCCCCACTTCATGAAGGGGGATCATGGACAGAAATCCCCAACATGAGTCATTGTCCGATGCTTGCCCTGACTTCAGATGCACGAGATCTCGATTTAGCTCTGCAGAGTTTGCCTGCCGAGCCCTCGTCCCAAAACCTAAGCTTAGCTTGTGTTCTCAGAATTCCGTCCTCACTCTCCTGGCCCACAAGCCCTCCAGTTTGGGACTTCTGGAGCCACAATGAAGCATTATGTCCGCCCTCCAGAGGAAAAAAAAAAGAAAAAAAAAAAGAAAGAGGAAAAACAAACTTCCACCTGGGGCTACCAAGAAACGTCAAATGAGGTCCACCTATATGCCACTCGACTCTACCCCAATTATACAGTCCACCCTGCACACTAATGCTCTGTCTGACACAGCCTGAGACGGGACCTCTTGACCGACACCCAGTCATCTGAGGCCACACCAAAGGTGTACTACCTTCTCCAAGGGAATTCTGCCCATTCCAGTGACCACAACCCTACAGATTAGAAGAAATCTCCAACGTCCCCAAGACCATACCAGTAGTGGAGACCACCTGGGACAAACAGGGGCAATTTGACACATGCTGAGGAATGACTACCACACAAAACCGTAGACTGTTGTTCTCAGAGAAAAAGATTGAAGTGGACAGGCCCCTAGGCCATAATAGGATACATTGCTATGTATTCCAGGCAGAATCTCTCCTCAGATGTCTGGTTTCCAATACCAGCTTATGGGGTTTCCTGAGGCAACAATCAGAACTGATCTCGTCTCCACATGGGAAACGTGCTCTTTGGACCTGTCTCAAAACCTCCAGTTAGGAGAATCCTTCAGGGTGCTGGAGCCACTGCCCCATTCCAAGGTCTCTATGGACACAAAATCACATTATGACTACTCCACAGGAGAGTCCATTTCAACTCAGCCCCCTTGCTTGCTCCCCAGAGCCATCAGATCGAACTGGTCTTGTCGCTAGGAGTAAATTGGAATGTGATTTGGGCTGCTCAGGCATCCATCCTTAGAACCCAGTTCTGGAGAAGTTCCTTATGGGGTGTCCTTGATCCATTCAACAGGTCGCGACAAGTGTCCCGTCGAAGGAATCCTTGTGGTGTGCAGCACCACACTCTCACAGAGAGGGCAAACCCCCATGGACTTGTGATGCCCCCACCTTCATGTAGGGGACATCATGGACAGAAACTCCAACCTGAGGCAATGTCTGATCCTCGCCCTGACTTCAGATGCGTGAGATTTTGATTCAACACTGCATTGTGTGCCTGGCTGTGCCCTCGCCCCGAAACCTAAGCCTAGCTTGTGTTTTCAGACTTCCGTCCTCACACCCCTGGATCACAATGCCTCCAGTTTGGGAATTCTGGAGACACGATTCAGCCCTCCACCTGCCCTCCAGAAGAAAAACGTTGCCCTATGGGTTTACCCAGAAACCCCAAATGAGGATCAACCTGCATGCCACTCGAATGTACCCCAATTATACAGTCTAGCCTGGGCAGTAATGCCAGTCTGACACAGACTGAGCCCGGACCTCGTGACTGACACCCAGACAGCTGGCCGCACAATGAGCACATTGGACTCGCCATGGCCTTAGGTCATCATTTCTTCCGAACCTCGGTTGTCAGGCTTCAGAATCTAGACCTTATGTGCACCTACTGCCTAGCCATGTATGTGATGCGGAAATCAGAACTCCTCCTTCCCCATGACCAGAAACCTTGTGGTTGGCATGTTGTCCAACGTTCAGTGTAGGGGATACCAGTGTGGACCTTGAGGACACGACCATGTTTGAGGGCCGCGATATTCACAAACACACATTGGGACCCTCAGCATGAGTACTATCCTCAAGTAAAGCCTCTCAGGGGCTGCACCAGGAGCCTGCATATGGGGCTTGCAATGCACCTAGTCCCCCACACTTAACCAGAGCTCAAGTCTGGTTAAGTCTGGTCCCCCCGACTCAGAGCTCTTTTCCGTATTCCCTCTTTGGTGGGACACATGAGGTAAAAAAAAAAAAAAATAGAGAAAGGACTCCAACCATCCAAAGAGTGATCGCAAACCCTTGGAATCAGGCCAAATTCCCAGATAGAAAAGCTTGTCTATGGCTCTTGAGGCCAGCCCGACATTCCAAGGCCACCGTTGATGCAAAATCCGGAGACAAATGCCTGATAAAAAGCCTCACACTCGCTCGTTGATCTTAGCCTGAAAAATTCTTCTCACAGTCTGTAGATTGAGCCTGCCACACCTATGTCCCCAAACCTAAGCCAAGTTTGTGTTTTTAGACATCTGTCCCCACCGTCCTAGCCCACAATCCTCTAGGCGGGTCCCCTGGAGAGATACCGCAGGACTGTGTCTGCCCTCTAACGGGAATTCTGCTCATTCCTTTGGACACAACACAACAGATTAGCAGAAACTCAAACGTCCCCGAGGCCATCCCCATAGTGTCAGCCACCCAGAACAAACATGGGTGATCTGTCACAAGCTGCACAACTACGCCACTCAGACCCATAGTCAGATATCCCCAGAGCAAAAGATAGAATTGGACAGGCACCTAGGCGCTAATTGGATCCATTGCTTTTGATTCCAGGCATCTCTCCTCATAGGCCTGGTTTCCAATACCAATATATGTGGGTTCCCGGAGAAATCAATCAGTACAAATAGTGTCTCCACATGGAAAACTAGCTTTTTGGAGGTGTTCCTGCTGTGCCCTCGCTCTGAAACCTACGCCTAGACTGTGTTCAAAGACTTCCTTCCTCACACTCCTGGGCCACAAGCCCTCCATTTTGGGAATTCTGGAGCCACAAGGAAGCAATCTATCTGACCTCCAGAAGAAAAATTTTGTCCTGTGGGTTACCAAGAAACCCCAAATGAGTATAAACCTGCACCGCCACTCGACTGTACCCCAATTGTACAGCGTACACGGCACACTCATGCGCTGTCTGACACACCCTGAGCCCAGACCTCGACCGACACCCGGACACCTGGGGCCACGCCTCAGGACTGTGCCTGGCCTCTCCAACGGAATTCTGACCATTCCATTGGCCACATCCATACATATTACGAGAAACCTCCAAATACCCCGAGACCATCCCAATAGTTTGGGCCTCCCGGGAGAAACAGTGGGGATTATTTGCAAGCTGAGAAATGACCTCCATTCAGAACCATGGACAGAAGTTCCCAGAGACGAAGTTTGAAGCGGAAAGGCCCTAATCGGATCCATTGCTTTGGTATCCAGCCATCTCTCCTCAGAGATCTGGTTTCCAATACCAGCTTATGGGGTTTCCTGAGGCAACAGTCAAAAAAAATATCGTCTCCACATGCGAAACTAGCTCTTTGGAACTGTGTCAATACCTCCGGTTAGGAGAATAATTCAGGATGCCAGCGCCACTGCCCCATTCCATGTCTTCATGGACACAAAGCCACGTTATGACCCATCATCGGCAGACTCCATTTCATCTCAACCCCCATGTTGCTCCCCCAGAGCCAGCAGAGCGAACCTGCGTTGCTGCTAAGAGAAGATGAGAATGCGAGTTGGGCTTCCCAGGCATCCATCGTTAGAACCTGCTCTGGAGAAATTTTTTATGAGGCGTCCTTGATCCATCCAACATGTCTCCACAGTCCCATAGAGGAATCCTTTTGGTTTGCATCATCACAGAATCCCACCGTGGAATAAACTCCATGACTTCGTGATGTCCCCACCTTCATGTAAGGATCATCATGGAGAGAATCTCCAACCTGAGGCAATGACTGATCCTTGCCCTGACTTCTGATGCATGAGATCTCTATTCATCTCTGCAGAGTGTGCCTTCCGTGCACTTGCCCCAAAACCTAAGCCTAGCTTGTGTTCTCAGACTTCCGTCCTCCCACTCCTGGCTCACAAGGCCTCTGGTCTGGGAATTCTGGAGACACAATGCAGCAATCTGCCTGCCTTTAGAAGAAAAACATTGCCCTATGGGCCTACCCTGAAACCCTAAATGAGGATCAACCTGCACGCCACTCGACAGTACCCCAATCACAATGTCCAGCATGAGCAGTAATGCTGTCTGTCTCAGCCTGAGCCCAGACCTCGTGACCGACACCCAGACATCTGGGCACACACTGAGCACATCAGACATGCCATGGCCTTATGCCATCATCTCTTCCCTACTTTGGTCTTCAGGCTTCAGAACCTAGATTTTATCTCCACTCTCTGCCGCACGGTGTATGTGATGCAGGAATTAGAACTTCTCCTTCAAGGCAAGAAACACTGTGGTTGGCATATTGTCCTACATTCAGTGTAGGAGAAAACAGCATGGCCCATGTGTCCCCAGCCATGCTTGAGGACCGCGATGGGCACAAACACACTTTGGGACCTTCAGAGTGAGCCCTGTCCTCATGTAAAGCATCTCAGTTTCTGGACAAGAGCCCGCATATGGGGCTTTCCATGCCCCTAATTCCCCCAATCTTAGTGAGAACTTGAGATGCCTAGTCACGCCTACTCGGGTCTCTGCTCTGTTATCCCTCTTTGTTGGGACACCTGAGGCAAAAAAAAAAAAAAAAAATTAACCCACAAAAGAACACAAACAAACAAACAAACAAAAGGCAGAAAGGACTCTTCACATCCACAGAATGACCCCAAACACTAGGGATCTGGCCAAATCCCCAGAGAAAAAGACTCGTCCATGGCCAAAGAGGACACACCGACATTCCACGGCCACTGTTGACACAAATCCAGAGACTACAGCCGAGCAACAGCCTCACACTCGCTTTTGTTCATAGCTCAAAAAATTCTACTCACAGTATGTAGATTGGGCCTGCCATACCTATGTCCCCAAACCTAAGCCAAGTTTGTGTTTTCAGACTTCTGTCCCAACAGCTCTGGCCCACACACCCTCCAGGATGGGTCCCCTGGAGCCAAAACTCCGGACTGTGCCTGCCCTCTCCATAGTAATTCTTCCCATTTCATTGGCCAATACCATACAGATTAGGTGAAACCTCCAAAGTCTCTGAGGCCATCCCAATACTGTAGGTCACCCAGGACAAACAGGGGTGATAGTCACAAGCTGAGCCAAGACCTCCACTCAGTTCCATAGACAGATAGTCCCACAGAAGAAGACAGGACCGTACAGGTACGTACACCCTCATTGGATCTATTGTTTTTGTTTCCAGGCATGTCTCCTCAGAGGCCTGGTTTTAAACACTATCATATGGGGGTTTTCTGAGGTACCAATCAGAACAAATCTCGTGTCCACATGGGCAACTTTTCTTTGGAGATGTGTCAAAACCTCTAGTTGGGAGAAACCTTCAGGTCCCTGGAGATACTGCCACATTCCAAGGTCTCCATGGACACAGACCCACATCCTGACCCATCCTCAGGAGAGTCCATTTCAACACAGCCCCTTCAGTTGCTCACCCAGAGCCAGCACATTGAACCTGTCTTGTAGCTAGGAGACAATTGGAATGCGTGGCAGACTCTCCAGGCCTCCACTTTTAGAACCCTGCTGGGGCGTCCTTCCTTATGGTATGTCCTGGAGCCATCCGACAGGTTTTGAATGTCCTGGCCAATGATTCCTTGCAGATTGGAACATCTCACAACAAGCATCGTGGGAAAACCTCCATGGACTTATGATGCCTGCCCCACTTCATGAAGGGAGATCATGGACAGAAACCCCAACCTGAGCCAATGTCCGATGCTTGCCCTGACTTCAGATGCACAAGATCTCGATTTAGCTTTACAGAGTTTGCCTGCCGAGCCCTCGTCCCGAAACTTAAGCTTAGCTTGTGTTCTCAGAATTCCGTCCTCACTCTCCTGGCTCACAAGCCCTCCAGTTTGTGAATTCCGGAGTCACAATGAAGAATTATGCCCCCCTCCAGAAAAAAAAATAATAAGAAGAAAAGGAAAAAAAGAAAGAAAAAAAGAAAAAAAAAACTTGCCCCTGGGGCTACCAAGAAACGCCAAAATAGGTCAATCTATATGCCACTCGACTCTACCCCAATTATACAGTCTGCCCTGTGCATTAATGCCCTGTCTGACACATCCTGATACGGGACCTCTTGACCGACACCCAGTCAGCTCGGGCTACACCATAGGACTGTCCTACCTTCTCCAAGGGAATTCTGCCTATTCCAGTGACCACAACCCTACAGATTAGAAGAAATCTCCAAAGTCCCCGAGACCATACCAATAGTGGAGAGCGCCTGGGACAAACAGGGGCGATTTGACACATGCTGAGGAATGACTCCCACACAATACCTTAGACTGATGTTCTCAGAGAAAAAGACTGAAATGGGCAAGTCCCTAGGCCCTAATCGGATACATTGCTTTGGATTCCAGGCATCTCTCCTCAGATGTCTGGTTTCCAATACCAGCTTATGGGGTTTCCTGAGGCAACAATCAGAACATATCTCGTCACCACATGGGAAACGTGCTCTTTGGACCTGTCTCAAAACCTCCAGTTAGGAGAATCCTTCAGGGTGCTGGAGCCACTGCCCCATTCCAAAGTCTCCGTGGACAAAAAATCACATTATGACTACTCCTCACGAGAGTCCATTTCAACTCAGCCCCCAAGCTTGCTCCCCAGAGCCATCAGATCGAACTGGTCTTGTTGCTAGGAGACAATTGCAATGCGAGTTGGGCTGCGCAGGCATCAATCCTTACAACCCAGCTCTGGATAATTTCCTTATGGGGTGTCCTTGATCCATTCAACAGGTTTCTATGATGGTCCTGTAGAAGGAATCCTTGTGGTTTGTAGCACCACACTCTCGCACAGGGGGCAAAACTCCATGGCCTCGTGATGCCCCCACCTTCATGTAGGGGACATCATGGACAGAAACTCCAACCTGAGGAAATGTCTGATCCTCACCCTGACTTCGAATGCATGAGATTGTGATTCAACACTGCAGAGTGTGCCTGCTGTGCCCTCGCCCCGAAACCTAAGCCTAGCTTGTGTTTTCAGACTTCCGTCCTCACACTCCTGGATCACAATCCCACCAGTTTGGGAATTCTGGAGACACGATTCAGCACTCCACCTGCCCTCCAGAAGAAAAATGTTGCCCTATGGGTCTACCCAGAAACCCCAAATGAGGATCAACCTGCATGCCACTCGACTGTACCTGACACAGACTGAACCCGGACCTCGTGACCGACACCCAGACAGCTGGCCACACTATGAGCACTACAGACCCACCCACTACAGACTTAAGTCATCATCTTCCCAACCTCGGTTTTCGGGCTTCACAACCTAGACCTTATCTCCAATCACTGCCTAGCGGTGAATGTGATGCAGAAATCAGAATTCCTCCTTCCCCGTGCCCAGATAGCTTTGGTTCGCATGCTGTCCAACGTTCAGTGTAGGAGAAACCAGCGTGGCCCATGAGGCCCCGGCCATGTTAAGGGTTGCTTTGAACACAAACACGATTTGTGACCCTCAGTGATTTGACACAAGCTGAGCAACTACCTCCACTTAGACCGTAGACAGATGTACCCAGAGAAGCAGATTAAACCAGACAGGACCCTAGGCCTTAGGCTGTCATCTCTTCCCAACCTGGGATTTCAGACATCTAAACCTAGACATTATATCAAATCCCCGCACAGGTGGGTACCTAAAGCACAAATCAGAACTCCTCCTTCCCCATGGCTGGAAAGCTTGCTGTTGGCATGGGGTCATACCTTCAGGGAAGGAGAAACATTCATAGCCCCTGAGGCCACGCCCAAACTTGAGTGCAGCCTTGGGCACAAACTCGCAATTTGACCCTCAGCGTGAGCCCCATGTCGATGTAAGGCCTCTCAGGGCCTGGACCAAGAGCTGGCATATGGGGCTTGCCAAGCCACTATGCTCCCAATACTCACCAGAGTTCGAGTTTTCCAGTCGCCCGTACCTTGGGCTCTGCTCTGGAATCCCTCTCTTGGAGAAACACCTGAGCTAGACAACAGGATGCCACCCTTCCCACAAAATGACCCCAAACTCCTGGGAGCTGGGACAGATCCCCAGAGAAAGAGACTTGTCTATAGCCCCTGAGGCCACCATACAATTCACAGCTATCCTGGACACAACATCCAGAGACAAAATCCAGAGGGACCACCTTCTACGCGCCCTTCTTTCATAAGCCAAGGAGCTCCCCTCACAGTCTGTAGATCCGGCCTGCAATATCCTCGGTGCCACACCTAACACGAGTTTGTGTTTTCAGACTTCTGTGCTCCCAGCACAGACCCACACACCTTCCAGGCTAGGGCCTGTGGAGCCACACTGAAGGACTGTGCCTGTCCTTTCCAAGGAAAGTGTGCCCAATCCATTGGCCACAATCCTACAGATTAGGAGAAATCTCCAAGGCCTCCAAGGCCATCCCAATAGTGTAGGCTGCCCTGGACTAAGAGGGGCACTCTGACACCAGCTGAGCAGCCATCTCCACGTAGACACTCAGACAATGTACCTAGAGACAGAAGATTGAAACGGAAAGGCCCCTAGGCCCTAATCTGAAACCTAGCTTTGGTTTCCAGGTGTCTCTCCTCAGAGGACTGGTTTTGAAGACCAGCATCTGGGGCTTTTCTGAGTCACCAAAAAGAAACTCTTTCGTCTCCACATGGGGAGCTTTCTTATTGGAGCTTTATCAAACCCTTCAGGTAGGCGAAATCTGCAGGGCCCCTGAGCCACCAGCACATTCCAAGGTCTCCATGGACACAAAGCCCCATTATGACCCAACCTCAGGAGAGTCCATTCCAACTCAGCGCCCTGGATAGCTCGCCCCAGAGTCAGCAGTCCAAACTTGTCGCAAATAGCCTATGGGAATGTGAGGTATGCTGTGCAGGCATCCATCCTTCGAACCCTGCTCTACAGTCCTTCCATATGGGACATCCTGGAGCCATTGAACAGGACTCGACTGTCCTGCAGAAGGAAACCTTGTGATTTGGAGCAACTCACAAACTCATCATGGGAAAATCTACTTAGCCTTATCAGGCCCCTGCTTCATGAAGGGGCCATCATTGACACAAACTCCAGCTTCAGCCAACGTTTGATCCTCACCCTGACTTCATATGCAGGAGATCTCAATTCAGCCTCTGCAGAGTGGGCCTGCCGTGCCCTTGTCCCCAAACCTCACCCTAGCTTGTGTTTTTAGATTTCCGTCCTCACACTCCTGGCCCACCAGCCCTCCTGATTGGGAATTCTGGGGCCAAAACGAAGCACCCTGCCTGGCCACCGGAAGAAATACATTGTCTATGGTGTTGCCCAGAAACCCAAAAGGAGGATCAACCTTCTCAGCCCTCGGCAACACCCCAATTGCATAGGTTACCCTAAGCACTAATGCTCTGTCTTACATAGCCTGAGCCCAAACCTTCCGACAGACACTGAGACAGCTGGCCGCACACCCAGCACCTTGGACCCACCATGGTCTTAGGGCATTCATCCCTTCCCATTGACCTGCATGTCTTCCTGGAGGTATGTTCTGAGGCTGTGTTAGACTGTGCATTTTTCCAGAGCGGCCTATGGAATTGGGGTGGTCTTAGGGGCCTTTCAGTTTTCTGCTAATCTGGAGGGCTTGGGAAACTGAGACAGGCAGAGTTTCCTTGGAAGATCAGGCCCAGTGATATTATGTGGTTCTGGATGCCACATCCTGGAGTGCATGTGGGTCTGGACTTTGGGACCAAAGTCTTCAGACACAAACTTGGGTAAGAGGTAGCAGGGAGGTGTTGGCAGGCCCGATCTGCAGACCCGGAGGGCAGCTGCTCAGGATTTGAAACTCGGATGTCTGGGAGGCAGGAGCACAGGCTTTTATGTCTGCATTATGTGTTTAAGATGGCCATGTAATGGAGGGGTGGCCTCATGGGTCCATAGGAGATTCTACTTCTCTGGGGATTCTGCACGGCACCCAAGAGTTTGGTGTCCTTCTGGGGGAAAGGGAGAGTACGGTTTTCCATATCAGGGGTCCCATACAAACAGGCATTCCAGAGATTGGTTCTGATCCGGGCACCTGGATAAGCCCACCAAGGCTTAGCATTTGGGCCTAAGAGCATGACAGTCCCACTCTGTGGGCTCCTGGTCCAGCTCGCAAGGGGACTTGTTGGAAAGGGTCTTAGGGTTAGGGTCACAATGCCTGTTTGTGCCCAGCTGCCCATCATGAGTGGGCATGGTTTCATGGGCCATGAACCTGGCTCCCACTCTGAGGGTTGGACTGTCATCTCAACATTCAGTTTTCCTGCCATGGGGAAGGAGTAGTACTCATTTCTGCATCAGAGTCCCCCATGGGCAGGAATTTTAGCTAAGTTCTGGGACAGGTACCTGATTACCCAGGTTGCTTCAAGATGTCGGCCTCGGGCCAAGGCAGGACCCACCTGCTGGATATGGGGCCTGCTGTCTGGGTGGCTGACCAGAGGTTGGGGCTTGAGCTGTGTCAGACAGAGCATTTGGGCAGAGGGCGGTCTATGATATTGGGGGTGCCATTGAGATCTGTGCAACTGGATCCTCATGTGGGGTTTCTGCGCAGACCCTTAGGGCACTTCTTCTTTCTGGTGGGCAGGCAGTAGGCTGCGTTGTGGCTCCAAAATTCCCAATACAGAGGGCTTGCAGGCGAGGACAGTGAGGACAGATGTCTGAAAACACAAGTTATGGTTAAGCTCAGTGCCGAACACATGGCCGTTCCAACGTACCTCTGTTGTTTCGAGATCTCCATCACCTGAGTATGGTCGAGTGTCAGATGTCTCCTCACGCTGGAGTTTGTATCCATGATCCAATGAATGGTGGGGTTTTCTCAAGAAGCCTTGGAGGTTTTCCCAAGCTTGAGCTTGTGAACTGCTCTAAACAGCAATGTGTCTTACTTCGGGACAGGGGAAGTCCACTTAGAGGGCTCCAGGTTCACCCATATGGAAGATTCGATAGCACATGTCTCTGAATGGAGGCCTGGGAAGCCCATCTCACATTACCATTACAGCCGAGGAACAGGGCAGTCTTGATCCGCTGTCTCTGGTTCCAAGTTCCAAGTGATCTGAGTTGACGGAAGTTCTCAGTCTAAAGGGTCCCAATGCCGCTTCGTGTACAGGGAGACCTTAGAATGTGGCGGAGGTCCTGGGGCCATGCTGGATTCTCCTATCCTAAGGGTTAGACCCAGGTCCCAGGAGAAAAGTTTCCTTCTCGGGACAGGAGGAGTTCTCTTATATGGCTCACGGACCACAGGTTGGACCATATATTAGTTTTCCAGAACAGGCCTCTAGGGACAGAGGCCTGAAAACCTAAGCTAGGATTCTGATGAGGTCCTAGGGAACTGGCAGATTCAATCTTCGGACTCAGCACCCTTGACCTGCATGTCTTCCTGGAGGTAGGTGCTGAGGCTATGTAAGACTGTGCATTTTTTCCAGAGTGGCCTATGAAATTGGGGTGAGCTCAGAGGCCTTGCATGTTTCTCCTAATGTGGAGGGTTTGGCCGAGTTTCCTTCGGGAGGATAGGCACAGTTTTCCGTTGTGGCTCCAGAGGCCCCTTCCTGAGGGCATGTGGGTCTGGGCTTTGGGGACAGAAATCTGCAAATGCGAACTAAGGTTATGGTGAGGGCTGAGGTAATCACAGGCCCAATCTATAGGCCCTGAGTGCAGCTCATATTGTACTGAAATTAAGGTGTCATGGAAGCAATAGTGTAGGCTTGTCTGTCTGGATTGTGTGTCCAGGATGGTCTCAAAATGTAGAGGTGGATCATGGGGCCATGGGAGATTCTTCATCTCAGGGTATTCTGCTCGGATCACAAGAGTTTGGTTTCTCTGGGGAAGGGAAGACTGCTGTTTTCAGTCTCAGGGGACCCCCCCGAAAAGAGGGATACCAGAGACAGGTTCTGGGAGGAAGCCTGGAAATAATGAAAGATGGTGAGGATTTGGCCCTAGGAACCTGGAGGCCTGCTCTACTGGCTCCTGGCCCAGCTACCAAGGGGGTTTGTTTAAAAGCAGGCTCATGCTGAAGATAACAAAGCTTGTTGTTCCCAGGGCGACTCTCATGAGTAACCGTGGTCTTATGACCCATGCAGCTGGTTCCACTTAGAGGGTTGGGCACCCATATCAACAGCCAGGTTCCTGCCATAGGGAAGGAGGAGTACTCCTGGTCTTCAGGATCCCCCATAGTCAGGGATTTGAGTTACGGTCTGGGGAGAGATGCCTGAATAACCAGGTTGAGTAGATGTGACGACTTCGTTCCACGTCAGGTCCCTCCTGCAGGATATGGGGTCCATTGTCTAATTGGCTGTCTGGAGGTTGTGGACCAGGCTGTGTCAGACAGAGCCTCAGTGCTCATGGCGGCCTATGATATTAGGGTGGCGTCGAGGGCCATGCAGGTGGATCCTCATGTGAGTTTTCTGTGCAGACTCACCAGGTACGTCTTCTGTGGGGCAGGTAGAATGCTGTGTTTTGGCTCAAGAATTCCCTATCAAGAGGGCTTAGGGACAAGGAGGGTGAGGAAGGACTTGTAAACACAAGCTACGGTTCTATTCAGTGACAAGCAGAAGGCAGTTCCAGTGTGCAGCTGCTGATTTGAGATATCCAGCACCTGAGTAAGGGTGGATGTCATATGTTTGCTCACACTGGAGTCTTTGACTATGATGACTGCCAATTGGAGGGGGGGGCGTCAAGAGGCTATGGAGGATTTCCGACCCTGGGGCTTGTGAGATGCTCCAAACAGCAAGATTTCCTTCTTTTGGACAGGGGGAGTCTGGTTTGTTTGCTCCAGGATCCCCCATATGGAAGCTTTGGGTAGCAGAGCTCTCCATCATGGATGCCTGGAAAGCACACCTCCATTGGCCATTGTAGCTGAGGAACATGACAGGGTCGAACTGGTGCCTCTGGGGCAAAGTACCAAGCGGCCTGAGTTGAAATGGAGTTTCATGCTGTAGGATCACAATGCAGGTTGGTATCCAGAGAGACGTTAGAATGTTGTGGTGGTCAGGGGGCCATGCAGGTTTCTCCTACACTGAGTCCTGGGCACAGCTACAAAGAACAAGGAATGCTTCTGGGGACAGGAGGGGTTCTGTAGTGTGGCACAGGGACCATATGTTGGAATATAAGTTGGTTTTGGAGAAAAGGCCTCTGGGTACAGGTGCCTGAAAATCTCAACTAGGGTATTGATGAAGTTCTAAAGCCATGTCAGTTTCAATCTTCTGACTCAGGGCCTTTGACTTGGATGTCTGCCTGGAGGCAGGTGCTCATTGTGTGTCAGAATGTGCATTAGGGCCATGGCGTTCTTCAAATTTGAGCTGGGCTCAGGGGCTTTGTACTTTGCTCCTAAGCTTCAGGGTTTGGGCAACCATGAAGGGCAGAATTTCCTTTGGGGATGTAGGGTCAGTTTTCCGGTATGGCACCAGAGGCCGCATCCTTGAGGGGCCAGCGCTTTGGGTACTGAAATCTGCAAAAACAAACTAGGGTTAGGGTAAGGGCCATGGTGTTTACATGCCTGATCTGCAGGCCCTGTGGGCAGCTCATAGAGTACTGAAATTAAGGTGCCATGCAGGTGGTAGGTCAGGCTTTTCTTTCTGGATTGTGTGTCTAGGACGGTCGCAAAATGTACGGTAGTCTTCATGGTGCCATGGGAGATTCTAGGTCTCTGGGGATTTTGCCCAGATCCCAAGAGTTTTTGTCTCTGTGGGAAGGAAAGACTGCTATTTTCCGTCTCAGGAGAACCCCGAAAGAGGGATTTCAGAGATAGGTTCTGCGTGTGGACCACTAGAAAACATGAACGCAGGTGAGGATATAGCCCTAGGGACATGGCAATCCCGTTCTGCAGGCTGCCGGTCCAGCTACCAAGGGGGTTTGTTTGAAATCAGGCTCACACTGAGGGTCACAATGCCTGTTTGTGCCCAGGGAGGCTCCCATGAGTGACTGTAGTCTCATGGGCATGCAGCTGGTTCCCACTCTGAGGGTTGGACACCTATGTCAACAGCCAGGTTTCCTGCCATAGGTAAGGAGGAATACTCCTGTGCTTCAGGTTCTCCCATAGGCAGGGATTTGAGCTACAGTCTGGGGAGAGATGCCTGAATATCCAAGTTGAGTAGATGTTATAGCTTTGGGCCACAGCAGGTCCCAACTGCTAGATATAGGGCCCACTGTCTGCATGGTTGACTGGAAGTCGTGGCTCAGGCTGTGTCAGACAGAGCATGAATGCCTATGGTGGCTTATGTTATTAGGGTGCCGTCGAGGGCCATGCTGGTGGATCCTCATGTAGCATATCTGGGCAGACTCACCAGGCACTTCTTCTTTCTGTTGGACAGGCAAATTCTGCATCGTGGGTCCAGAAATCCATATCAAGAGGGTTTGGTGACCAGGAGGGTGAGTATGGAATTGTAAACACAAGCTACGGTCATTCAGTGCCAAGCGGAAGGCAGTTCCAGGGTGCAGTGGCTTATTCGAAATATCCTGTACCTGAGTAAGGGTGGATGTCATATGTTTGCCCACACTGGAGTTGTGATGACCGCCAAATGGAGGGGTGGCGTCATGAGGCCATAGAGGATTTCCCACACTGGGGCTTGTGAGATGTTCCAAACAGCAAGGTTTCCTTCTACTGGACAGGGGGAGTCTGGTTTGTTTGCTCCAGGGTCCCCCATATGGAAATTCAGGTTAGCAGAAGTCTCCCGTATCGATGCTTGGAAAGCACAACTCCATTGATCATTGCAGCTGAGGAAAATGGCAGGTTCAAGACGGTGGCTCTGGAGCGAAGTTCCAAGCGGCCTGAATTGGCATGGAGTTTCATACTGTTGGATCACAATGATGGTTGGTATCCATGGAGACGTTAGAATGTTGGTGTAGTCAGGGGTCCATGCAGGATTCTCCTACACTGTGTCTTGGACACAGCAACCAAGAGCAAGGTATCCTTCTGGGGACAGGTTTGGTTCTATTGTGTGGCTCAGAGACCACATGTTGGAATATAAGTTGGTATTGGAGAATTGGCCTCTGGGGACAGGTGCTTGAATACATAAACTAGGGTATCAATGATGTCCTAGAGGCATGTCAGGTTCAATCTTCTGACTCCAAGGCCTTTGACTTGGATGTCTGCCTGGAAGCAGGTGCTCATTGTGTGTCAGAGGGTGAATATGGGTCCAGAGAGTTCTTTGAAATTGAGGTCGGCTCAAGGGCTTTGTACTTTGCTCCTAATCTTCACGGTTTGGGCAACAGTGAAGGGCAGAGTATCCTTCGGGAGGGTAGGCTCACTCGTCATTGTGGCACCAGAGGCCCCATCCTGGAGGGCATTTGGGCCAGGGCTTTGGGAACAGAAATCTGCAAATGCGAACCTGGGTTAGGGTGAGGGGCGAGGTGATCATAGGCCCGATCTGCAGGCCGTGATTGCAGCTCATAGTGTACTGAAATTAAGATGTCATGGAGGCGGTAGCACAGGCTTTTTTTTTCTGAATGTGGGTCCAGGACTGCCACAGAACATAGGGGAGTCTTCATGGGTCCATAGGAGATTCTTCGTCTCTGAGGATACTGCCCAGCTCCCAAGAGTTTGGTGTCTCTGGGGGAAGGGAAGACTGCTGTTTTCCATCTCAGGGGACCCCCAAAAGAGGGAACCCAAACACAGGTTCTTGATCTTGGCTCCAGGAAATCAAGAACAAGGGTTAGAATTTGGCCCTTGGCACATGGCAGGCCTGCTCGGCGGGATCCTGGTCCAGTTACCGAGGGTTTTTTTTTTTTTTTTTAAACTGGCTCACGCTGATGGTCACAATGCCTATTTGGGCCCAGGACGGCTCCCATGAATGGTTGTGGTCTAATGGGTAACACAACTTATTCCCACTCTGAGGGTTGGACACCCATCACAACAGCCAGGTTTCCTGCTTTTGGGAAGGAGGAGTACTCTTGTGCTTCAGGTTTCCCCTTCGGCAGGGATTTGATCTTCGGTCTGGGAACAGATGCCTGAATACCCATGTTGAGTAGAGCTGATGGCTTTGGGCCATGGTAAGTCCAACCTGCAGGATATGGGGCCCACTGTCTGGGTGACTGTCTGGAGGTCATGGCTCAGGCTGTGTCAGACAGAGCCTGAGTGCCCATGGTGGCCTATGATATTAGGGTGCTGTCGAGGGCCATGCAGGTGGATCCTCATGTAGGGTATCTGGGCAGACTCACCAGGCACATCTTCTGTCTTTGGGGTAGGCAGAATGCTTTGTTTTGGGTCCAGAATTCCCTGTCAAGAGTTCTTTGTGACCGGGAGTGTGAGGATGAAATTGTAATCACAAGCTATGGTTAAATTCAGTGTCAAGCAGAAGGCAGCCAGTGTGCATCAGCTGATGTCAGATGCTTGCTCACACTGGACTTTGTGTCTATAATGACCACCAAATGGAGGGGTGGCGTCACGAGGCCATGGAGGATTTCCCATGCTGGGCCTTGTGAGATGATCCAAACAGCAAGGTTTCCTTGTACTGGACAGGGAGAGTCAGTCTGGTTTGTTTCCTCCAGGGTCCCCATATGGAAAGTTTGGGTAGCAGAGCTCTCCAAAATGAATGGCTGGAAATCACACCTCCATTGACCATTGCAGCTGAGGAACATGGCAGGTTCGTTCTGGTGACTCTGGGGCGACGTTCCAAGAGGCCTGAGTTGACATGGAGTTTCATGCTGTTGGATCATAATGATGGTTTGTATCCAGGGAGACTTCAGAATGTTGGTGTGATCAGGGACCATGCAGGATTCTCCTACACTGAGTCTTGGACATAGCTACCAAGAGCAAGCTATCCTACTCGAGACAAGAGGGATTCTGTTGTGTGGCTCACGGACCACATGTTGGAATTTAAGTTGTTATTAGAGAAAAGGCCTCTGGAGACAGGAGCCTGAAAATCTAATCTATGGGATCAATGAAGTCCTATGGGCATGTCAGGTTCAATTTTCTGACTCAGGGCCTTTGACATGGATGTCTGCCTGGAAGCAGGTGCTCATGGTGTTTGAGAATGCACATTTCGGACCAGAGTTTTCCTCGCAATTGTGGTGGGATCAGGGGCTTTGTACATTGCTCCTAATCTTCAGGATTTGGGCAACAGTGAAGGGCAGAGTTTCCTTGGGGAGGTTAGACACAGTCGTCTGGTTTGGCTCCAGAGACCCTATCCTGGAGGGTACGTGTGCAAGGTCATTGGGGACAGAAATCTGCAAACGTGAACTAGGGTTAGGGTGAGGGCCGAGGTGATCACAGGCCCGATATGCAGCTTCTGAGGGCAGTGCATAGTGTACTGAAATTACGGTGTCTTGGAGGCAGTAGCGCTGGCTTTTCTTTTGGGATTGTACTTCCAGGACGGTCGCAAATTGTACTGGTGGCTTCATGAGGCCATGGATGATTCTTCATCTATGGGGATTCTGCCCAGCTCCTAAGAGTTTGGTGTCTCTGGTGGAAGGGAAGATTGCTGTTTTCCATCTCAGGGAATACTCAAATGTGGGATTCCAGAGACAGTTTTGGGGTCTGTGCGCTATGAAACATGAACAAGGGTGAGCATTTGGCTCTAGGGACCTTGCAGGAATGCTTGGCGGGCTCATGGTAGAGATACCAAGGGCATTTGTTTGAAAGCAGGCTAATGCTGAGGATCACAATACCTGTTTGTGCCCAGGGTGTCTACCAAGAGTGGCCGTGGTCTCATGGGCCATGCAGGTGGATCCCGCTCTGAGGGTTGGACACCCATCTCAACAGCCAGGTTTCCTGCCATCTGGAATGAGGAGTACTCTTGCGTATCAGGTTCCCCCATACTCAGGGATTTGAGCTACGGTCTGGGGAAAGATGCCTGAATATCCAGGTTGAGCATATGTGACGGCTTCAGGACAAGGCAGGTCCAACCAGCAGGATAAGGGGGCCACTGACCACGTGCCAGACTATAGTTTGTGGTTCTTTCTGTCAGACAAAGCCTGAGTGCTTTTGGCAGCCTCTGATATTAGGGTGCCATCGAGGACCATGCAGGTGGATCCCCATGTGGGGTTTCTGGGCAGTCTCACTACGCAATTCTTCTTTCTGTGGGGCATGCAGAATTTTGAGTTGTGGCTCCATAATTCCCTATCAAGAGGGCTTGGGGAGCAGGAGGGTGAGGATGGAATTGTCAACACAAGCTACAGTTAAATTCCATGCCAAGCAGAAGGCAGTTCCAGTGTGTAGTGGCTGATTAGAGATATCCAGCACCTGAGTAAGGGCAGATGTCAGATGTTTGCTCATACTGGAGTTTGTGTTTATGATCACCACCAAATGGAGGGGTGGCGTCATGAGGCTATGGAGGATTTCCCACCATGGGGCTTTGAGATGCTCCAAACAGCAAGGATTCCTTCTACTGGACAGGGCGAGTCTGGTTTTTTGCTCCACCGTACCCCATATGGAATATTTGGGTAGCAGAGATCTCCCACATGGATGCCTGGAAAGCACACCTCCATTGAATATTTTAGCTGAGGAACATGGCAGGTTCAATCTGTTGGCTCTGGGGAAAAGTTCCTTCTGGCTTGAATTGACATGGAGTTTCATGCTGTTGGATCACAAGGTTGGTTTTTATCCAGGCAGATGTTAGAATGTTGGGGTGCTCAGGGTCTATGCAGGATTCTCCCACACTGAGTCTTGGACAAAGCTACCAAAGCAAAGTATCCTTCTGGGGACAGGAGGGGTTCTCTAGTGTGGCTCAGGGACCACATGTTGGAATATAAATTGGTATTGGAGAACAGGCCTCTGGGGACTGGCACCTGATAATCTAAAATAGGGTATCGATGAAGTCCTAGGGGCATGTCAGGTTCAATCTTCTGACTCAGGGCCTTTTACTTGGATGTCTGTCTGGAGGCAGGTGCTCATTGCATTAGAATAGGCATTTCAGTCCAGAGTGTCCTTTGAAATTGACATGGGCACAGGGGCTTTTACTTTGCTCTTAAACTTCAGGGTTTGGGCAACAGTGAAGTGTAGAGACTCCTTCCGAGGGTTGGAACAATCATCTGGTGTTGCACCAGAAGCCCCATCTTGGAGGGCATGTGGGCCAGGGCTTTGGGGACAGAAATCTGCAAATGCGAACTAGGGTTAGGGTGAGGCCCGAGGTGATCACAGGCCCTGAGGTCAGCTCATATTGTACTGAAATTAAGGTGTCATGGAGGCGGTAGTGAAGGCTATTTTGTCTGGATTCTGTGTCCAGGACGGTCGGAAAATATAGGGGCGGCTTTATGGGGCCTGGGAGAATCTTCGTCTCTGGGTATTCTGCCCAGCCCCCAAGAGTTTGGTGTCTCTGGGGGAAGAGAAGACTGCTGTTTTCAGTCTCAGGGGAACCCGAAAAGAGATTCCTGAGACAGTTTCTGGGTGTGGGTGCCTGTAAAACACCAACGAGGGAGAGGATTTGGCCATAGCAACCTGGTAGGCGTGCTCTGCGGTCTCCTGGTGAAGCTAACGAGGGGTATTTTTTTGAAAGCAAGCTCACACTGCGGGTCACAATGCCTTTCTGTGCCCAGGGAGTCTCCCATGAGTGACCTTGGTCTCAAGGCCCATGCAGCTTGTTCCCACTCTGAGGGTTGGACACCCATTTCACAGGCCAGATTTCCTACCATTGGGAAGGAGGAATACTCTTGTGCTTCCGGTTCCCCCATAAGCAAGGATTTGCGCTAAGTTCTGGGGACAGATGCCTGAATACCCAGGTTGAGCAGAGATGACATTTTCGGGACACGTCAGGTCCCACCTGCAGGATATGGGGCCCAATATCTAGGCTGGCTGACTGGAGGTTGTGGATCAGGCTATGTCAGACAGAGCTTTAGTGCCCATGGTGGCCTATGATATTAAAGCGTTATTGAGGGCCATGCAGGTGGATCCTCATGTGGGGGATCTGGGCAGACTCACCAGGCACTTCTTCTTTCTATGGGGCAGGCAAAATGCTGCATTGTGGCTCCAGAATGCCCTATCATAGGGTTGGAGACAATTAGGGTGATGATGGAATTGTAAACACAATTATGGTTAAATTCAGTAACAAGCAGAAGGCAGTTCCAATGTGCAGGGGCTTATTCGAGATATCCAGCACCTGAGTAAGGGCGGGTGCCAGATGTTTGCTCACACTGGAGTTTGTGTCTATGATGACTGACAAATGGAGGGGTGGCATCAATCGCCATGGAGGATTTTCCACGCTGAGACTTGTGACATGCTCCTAAGAGTAAGGTTTCCTTCTACTGGACAGGTGGAATCTGGTTTGTTTGCTCCAGGGTCAGCCATGTTGAAATTCTGGATAGCAGAGCTCTCCGACATGGATGCCTGGAGAGCACCATTGAAGCTGAGGAACATGGCAGTTTTGTTCTGCTGGCTCTGGGGCAAAGTACCAAGGGTGATGAGTTAACATGGAATGTCCTTCAGATGGGTCACAATGGTGGTTTGTTACCAGGGAGATCTTAAAATGTGCTGGTGGCTAAGGTGCCATATAGGATTCTCTTATCCTGAGGGTTTGACACAGGTCAAAGAGCACGGTTTCCTTCTGGGGACAGGAGACGTTCTGTTGTGTGGCTCAGGGACCATATGTTGGATCATAAGTTGGTATTCCAGAATAGGCCCCTGAGGACAGATGCCTGACAACCTAATCAAGGGTTCCAATGAGGTCCAAGGGCATGTCAGGTTCAATCTTCTGACTCAGGATCATTGACGTGGCTGTCTGCCTGGATGGAGGGGATTAGGTTGTTTCAGACTGCGCATTAGCGTCCAGAGCGGCTGCCAGTAGTGGGGTGGGCTCAGCGGCCTTGCAGGTTTCTCCTAATCTGTAATGTTTGGGCCACTGTGATGGGCACGGTTTCCTTGGGGATAGCAGCCACAGTCCTGTGGAGTAACTCCAGAGACACTATCCTGGAGGGCATGTGAGCCATGGTTTTGGGAGAGAAGTCTGCAAACACAAATTCCGGTTCAGGTTATTCGAGAGGCGATCGCAGGCCCAATGCATAGACCTGGGGGCCATCTCGACAGGAACTGTAATTAGGGTTATTGGATGGCAGTAGCACAGACTTTTCTATCTGGATTGTGTGTCCAGAATGGCCTCAGATTGCAGGTGAGGTCTCATGGGTCCATGGGAGACTTTTTCCCCTCTAAGGATCCAGGCATCTTCCCATAGTTTGGTGGCTTTTTCAGGGAAGATAAGAGTGCTGTTTTCCATCTTAGAGGTGCCCCAGAACAGGGAGACAGTCTCTGGGTCTGTTCGCCTGGAAAATCCCACCAAGGTTAGGATTTGGGCCTAGAGGAATACCAGGCCTGCAATGTGGTAACCTTGTGGTGGAACTGAGAGGTTTTGTTTGAAAGCATACTCAGGTGAGGGTCACAATGCCTGTTTGTGCCCCGGGCAGCCCTCAGGAGTTGGTGTGTTCACATTGGCCATACACATGTCTCCCACTTTAAGGGCTGGACACCTATCCCTACAGAAAGGTTTCCTTCCATGGGGAAGGAGTAGTACTCAATTATGCTTCAGGTTCCCCCATTGGAAGGATTCTAGCAAAGTCTGGGGAAAGTTGCCAGAATACCAGGATGGGTATACATGATGGACTTGGGCCATGGTCAGTCCCACATGCTAGATATGGGGACTGAACTCTGGGTGACTGACACTAGGTCGGGGCTCAGGCTCTGTCAGACACAACACTAGTGGTCAGGGCAGTCCATATATTGGGGTTCCCTCGAGAGCCGAGCAGATTGATCCTCATGTGGGGATTCTGGACAGACTCAGCAGGCACTTCTTCTTCCTATGGAGGAGGCAGAATGCTGCACTGTGGCTCCAGAATTCAATATCAAGAGGCCTTGGGGACCAGTAGGGGGAGGATGGAATTGTAAACACAAGCTACTGTACAATTCAGTGGCAGTGGAACGCAGTTCCAATGTGAAGCATCTTTTTCGAGATATCCAGCACCTGAGTAAGGGTGGGTGTCACATGTTTGCTCACACCAGAATTTGTGTCTATGATGACCAACAAATGGAGGGGTGGCATCAAAAGCCCATGGAGTATTTCCCCACTGGGGCTTGTGAGATGCTCCAAAGAGCACGGATTCCCTCTACTAGACAGGTGGCGTCTGGTTTTTTTGCTGCATGGTACCCCATGTGGAAAGTGTTGGTAGCAGAGCTCTTCGGCATGGATCCCTGCAAAGCACACCTCCATTCTCCATTGCAGCTGAGGAACATGGCAGGTTCATTCTGGTGGCTCTGGGGCAAAGGACCAAGGCCTTCAGTTGACATGGAATCTCTTGCAGATGGGCCACAATGCTGGTTTGTTACCAGGGTGATCTAAGAATGTGCTGGTGGCTAAGGGACCATGCAGTATTCTCCTACACTGAGGGTTTGGCACAGGTCGAAGAGCATGGTTTCCTTCAAGGGACAGGACATGTTCTTTTGTGAGGCTCAGGGACCACCTGTTGTATCATAAGTTGGTATTCCAGAACAGGCCCTGGAGGACAGATGACTGAAAACCTAATCTAGGGTTCCAGTGAAGTCCTACGGGCATGACAGTTTCAATCTTTTGACTCAGCACCATTGACTTGGCTGTCTGCCTAGATGTAGGTTATCACAGTTTTTCAGATGCACATTTGCGTCCAGAGCAGCCCCCTATATTGGGGTGGGCTCAGGGGCCTTGCAGTTTTCTCCTAATCTGGAAGGTTTGGGCAACTGTGACAGGCACAGTTTCCTTGGGGATGGCAGGCACAGTCCTGTGGTTTGGCCCCAGAGACCCCATCCTGGAGGACATGTGATGCATGTTTTTGGGAGAGAAGTCTGCAAACACAAATTCGGGTTAGGGTTATTGGCGAGGTGATCGCAGGGCCAATGCATAGACCTGGACGGCAGCTCATCTTGAAATGTAAAGGTGACTGGAAGGCGGTAGCACCAGCATTTTTATCTGGATTGTGTGTCCAGGATGGCCTCAGAATGCAGGTGTGGTCTCCTGCATCAATGGGAGATTTTTCTTCTCTAAGGATCCTGGCGACTCC